>NC_053035.3:387866336-388169366 GCF_002575655.3 Aegilops tauschii subsp. strangulata
TCTCTATCTCTTTCTTCGTACTCCCTCCGTCGCATAATATAAGAACGTTTTTGACACTGGTGTAGTGCCAAAAACGTTCTCATATTATGGGACACAGGGAGTACTAGTATTTATTGCATTTGCCAAGGAGTGACCTCTTCCAATGAAATGGTGTTGCTAAGTTTGCTTCATTTAATTAGCTATAGACTCAAAATTGTCTTTTCACCTAGGTACACGCGCTTAGCACCGTTTCTTCCTTGGGTCACCAAACTAGTCTCTCTCTTCTTGATTAACTTGCCACATCAGACTTTATGCCTATGTGGCAAGCTTAAGCACCTGTAGGAGCAAGTAAAAGTAAGTACAATAGTGCTCTTTACATGGCATTTTTGCATATGTGGAGGAAAGAGAGGCAAGGAAAAAGTGGAGAAGTGGGCTATCATGCAAGATCCAACCTCTACTACATGGTGGAGCATTGGGAGAGGCACCTGTATGGAGGTGGTCAGGAATCGGGAGACTCACGCCGGTCATAGTGCCGCAGTTAAAATGATAATGGCAAGTCAAATCACGGGGCCCCACCTGTCCAGCAGTAACTCACTGTCAAATCACACAGCCCTACGTTTGCAGCAGCCTACTCCCTCGTCTTCTCGCGCCTCTGTCGAACCGACTAGGCGGAACTGCCCCGCCTACCGCGGAGGAAAGGCCCCGCCGTTGACTTTTAAATACAACTACATCTGCTTAAGAATCCAATGATATACTTTTTGTGACATAGTAACTCATATTTAGTTAGTCAAATGGATGACCTAGAACTACGTGCAGGACCTATAAACCGAGACGCCTAAAAATAAAAAAAAACCGAGATGGAGAGGGTAGTTCAGCACGTGTCTTTTTAGATCAATATAGTCGGGATTCACCAAGGAGCAAAACCAAGTGGTAGGTTGCTCCTGTCGTGTTGGTGTAGCAACTCAAGCAGGGTCAGTCCGCACACGAAATGGCGACACACTTAACAGGACCCCTTTGGCCGACATGTGGCTCATCCACCGTCTTGTTCCACGTGCTATGCACCGAATTACAGTTCGGAGAAGCCGTTGGAATTGGAGGCACCCCGGTCGTAGCGCTGCAGTAGTAGAAAATGAGCAATGAGGGGTCAAATCACAAAGCCCCACCTTTCCCGCATTAAGCTGGACGGACGAAGCAACCATCATTTCACTCTAGGGCGCAAGAGCATAAAGAAAAGAGAAAACAATGATGCGTGCGGCAGCTACCTAGGGCACCCTAGGGTAGGGTTCTCCACTACAGATCCTTTTTTTTTGAAAGCGCCTCCACTACAAATTAGCTTCTCCCTTGTCCTCTTGAAGAAAACCAATGATGAGTGCGGCGGTAGGGTTTGTAGGAGTACTACGGCGTGCGGGGCCACGTCGTAGTAAACGGGTTCGAGTCGACGCCTTAAATATGTGTGGGCCGCTTGGTTTTACGGGAATGAGGAAGCATTTTGGGTTCGGGGACCAGTGGAGATATAGTATGTACAAAAAATTGTGCACGTAGGTTCGACCGAAAGGCAATGATGCATGGGCCCTTCATTTTGATATACCCGGGGCCGCGTGAAATTTGCTACTCTACTCAAAACTTGTAAGGTACACATGTATTGAACGCATGAGATTTCGAAACCAAATTATGAATAAATACACACTATAGCATGTAAAGCTTTGAGTCATATATGCATGATGTAGATGTTCGTTTAGTACTTATAGTTCATCTCATTCAAAATCAATTAGTTTTATAAAAATGTTAAGATTCATGGGGTTGTGCATTGTAAATCATAAAGTAAAAAAACAAATTATGGCAATTCATTTAGAAAAAAATAATCAATTATGATACAGAAGATTCTAGAACAAAGGAGAAGTGCTTGTGTTTTGAGGTTTGTGCATTATGCTTAAGTTCAACCATGGAGTCTTCTAAATTGTACATGTGGCAGATCTGGTGGAATGTTGATGATATCCAACGGCCAGTAGTGCTCGGATTTGCCTATCTCTGCACTGTCGGGTTAGCTTCATCCAGCGACCATCTTTCAAAGTTATTGGCACACTATATAGTTCTTGTGCCATAGTTGCATGTTTTGGAAAAAAAGCTACTAGTGGGTTGTACTATCTATTTAGGAATAGAAGATGTATACATGGAAGTTGTAGGGAAAGAGATGACATGGAGCATCTCAATTCCTATGAGTAGGGACTGGAAAAGAGATGTCATTTGGTTAACATCATAGGAACTTTTCTATTGAATCTAGAGATGACATGTATCTCAATTCCTATGAGGAGGGATTAGAAAAGAGATGTAATTTGGTTCATATCATAGGAACTTTTCTATTGAATATACGCTAATGTTTATTTTCCTTTGAAATTAAGGGAGTATAGGAATCCATTCATATGAACCAAGTGGCTCTAAAGCTATAGAAATGATATCATGTTTATTTCCTTTGAAATGTGGAGTATATGAATCTATTCCTATGAACCAATTGGCTCTAAAGGAAAAAATCCTATAAAAATCATATCATATAGAGTTCCTATGATATTCCTCGACACTAAAGGATGCTTGAAATTGCTGCGGGTGATACGATGGTCTTTCTTTGTAGACTCCTCACCCATCTTTATAGTTACCTCTCGAAGATGAATGAAATGATATATACATGGTATTCTACATGTGCAATTTGGTACACGAAAACTCAGTAAAAGTTTGCGAGGTTCGAATTTTCAATAAAGCTATATGCACTGCATTTCGGAACGGAGGGAGCATACGACAGTTGCTAACACTCACGTGGAAGATTTGTGTGTAGGAGGAGTGGCTGTTCTGTTAAATGACATGGCAAAACTGACACTGTCGGATGCCGATCTAACGGTTCTTACGGCGTTCGTCAGGAAAAGGCTTGTGGCGAACGTTTGTCGGATAATGATTTACGGACACATGCATTGCATTGATACGTGCCCCCCTCTCTCTCACGCACACGCACCCTCACGAGTCACGACTCTCCCGAGTCCTCTCGCAGAATCGCACGTCGCACCCACCGTCTATCTGCAGGTAGACGTCACGCACATATGTGCTCTTCACACCGTACCCTCAGAACTTCCAAAAAAGAAAGACGGCGTGCACATTTTATTTTAGCTCACATGTCACACACTTATACTATTACTCTTGCGGCGAACGTTCTTTGGGCATAGTATATTGTACTCTCACGAAGAGAAGCGGTGCACGCACGCACTAGTTCTCTCACACCCACTCGCGGGTACACGTAGGAGCGCATTTTTTGAAGCTGGTACAACAAAATCACTCCACTATATATAAAAGCAGGAGCCTTAGCGCTTGCTTTACTAGGGTTCCTCTCGTTCACTCTCTCATGCTCTCTAGATCTAAGCAACACATAGGTGGCCACACTCTCTCTCAGCTCACGGCTGGTCACAAATCCGGCCGGACAACCTCGACCGGGGCAGGGGTGTAGGTGCATCGTTCATGCTGTCGTCAACGGCGAGGGAGGAGACCAACGGCTGCCCGCGCGTCCCAATCGGCGGCTGTGCCGTTCTCTCCAAGAGAGCGCCGGCTCGGGAGGGCCTCCGACCCCTTCTTCCTCCCTGCGGTATTGTGGCCAAGATGCGGCCTCCCGACGCCGTCTTTGACACATGCCGACGACCCTCAGGTATATATTCCTTTGAAACCTGCCTTGCTCTACTGCCCCAGCTCCCTTCGTGTGGATCCTTTTCTACTTTCGTCCGCTGTTCCAAAGCCACCTAGACTTCTACTATTATTAGAAGTAAAGCTAGTTCATACAGTTGACTCAAAGCGTTGGTTCAAACTGGGAAGAAAGTGGGAAAGCTGTAGCATGAATCTAGGACTTGGTTCTAAGAGGAAACGGGGGAAAGTAGTAATATCTGTCACTGTTTAAATAACCGTATTTCGTATTTCCACAAACAGGGATGTCTGTCTCTGTATCGTTTCTATCCGCGCAATCAAAAGCACACACCTCAGTTTTAGTACAACTGCGCAAAATGAGATGGCTATCCCTCGTTGCCGTCGTCTAACCTCCCGTCTTCAAGGTATCCCTACATTGGTAGTAACTAAGGTAGAATGACCAACGCAATCTAAAAGAAGCTGATCCGTACGTTTTACTTCCTGATTGCAGTGCAGGGACGAGCAAAAACAACTGCATCCTAGTCCGGAATGCACTTTCTACCAGTTCATCCATGGACCGAGGACTAGCTGGCACGGCTGCACGACGGTTTTTTGGACAGGTGCGCGGACAAGAGGCATTGTGGTCTACTTATTTCTGCAAATAGCGGTGCTTAAATTTAGTGGAATGCACAAGCATTTCAGCTGGTCAGTACACTGCATGGTTCAGTTCAGCATTGCAGCTGAGACCACAATTATAATTGCTTATTCTGGAATGAGAGAACCTAACCCTGGATGGTGGCAACAAGAAAAAACCAGAGTGAACTCCAGGAAATTTAAGCCTGCCGGGAGGCCCTTTGCTCAGAGAAGCCTTGCTTGTTTTTTCCTGATTTGTAAACCTTCTCACAACTTTGTCTTTTGTTGTGAACTAGTATATGTTTGTTATGTTCTATGAATCATTGAGATGTATAAAATTGCTTAACTTATGCTTTTCAAGTTTTTTATGAAGAGGAGTTTAATGTCAGTGTTCCACATGAGCGCTGGACTAGCGTGTGAACGTTTGGAATTTATTACATTGTGGCCTCAATTAACTGCATGAACCACTGTAACAAGATACATAGTTGCTTATATGTCAGACAGCAGATTGTTGATTGTTAGCTGGTCGATAGCCTAGTGTTGTAGCGAGCTGAGCCAATGTGCCGTGTTTTGCACAACTGCTTACAAGTGGGGTAGCACCAACAGTGTTTACAAGTACTTATGTATACGTCAGCGCACGGTTCTCGAATGAGTGCTCTATTTCATCAGAACACACACTGCTCGTATGATAAACCGTGACAACTTATGTCTTACCATGCTCATGAAAAAACTAGGGAGGACGCATCTGTTTCGGCAACAATTACGATGGTTCTCACATGATTCATGGGCACACAAAAGTAGCAGCAGTTCCCATAGACGGATTCGAACAGAGTACTAGCCCTAGAGGGGTCGATAACAGGCAAGGTTCGGATAATTAGACACAATCCAAACTACTATTAAACACTAGCTGGGGCAACTATTTCATGCCTCGATCTAATTTGGGCTTGACACAAGACGGACCTTGCCATGAACATCATCGAGGACGTCCCGCAGCAGCTCAATCCTGTGAACCTTCATGAAGACAACCTTGTGGCCTTGCCACTGATAAACTTGTTTGTGGAGGCATGCCACGTCATCTTCCTGCGTAAGCTTGACAAGAACAGTATGCCTCACAAACGAAGGAGTAGCTTTGAACTTCTTGTGCTTCAGTACACCCTGGACAACACGCCTGACAACAGTGAGGCTGGAATACAACTCTTCATTGGTATAACCGCAAATGGCTTCCAGGATCCAACAACCTAAGAACTCTGTTTTCCCAGTGCGTATATTCAGGTTGTCCGCCTCATAGCGAGTGACATGTACAACCACACAATCCTTGTCTGCATCAGGGTTCTAATTGAAACAGAAACAAATTCTGAATTACTTTTCAGTATAAGAGACACAAGTTATTTAAACCACTATGTATAGCATGGCATCGAAGCTAATAAAATTTTGCATTATTAATCACCACATACTTCCTTTTCTAAAAAAATCACCACATACTTAGATGAAAAACCACAATCGAGATCGGCAAAGAAGGAAATCACCTTGGGCAGCTCAGTGGGGGGGGGGACACATCCTCGAAGGGGGAAAACTGCTCCTGCAGTGCCATGGGGGCTGTAACCTCAAACGGGGCGTTGACCATCTCAGTAGTGGCCGTGAGCGTATCTGGGGTCGTCTCGGTGGTTGCCTCCATCTTCTTGGAGCTCTCTGTTTCGTGGGGATCAGCCTCCCGCGTCTGCTCCAATATCGGCAGATCTTTGCCTCGTTCTCCTTGGTCCATCATGAAACTGACGAATACTAGGAGACCACTGAAAGGAAAACACAATCGCAATGACAATGAAACAAAAAAGAGAGTGAGGATCGGTTACTGCTTTGCAAAAGTTCTTTTTTTTTTCTCTGAATGAAAATATACCAACATCACGGATCTGCTTACCTTCCCTTTGTTCGGAGAGAAGAGCAGTGGCAGATGCGAGTGTTGCCTTTCTTGAAGACGGTGAGGGAGAAGGGGATTCAGCAAAGAGTGAAATGATGGTTGCTTCGTCCGTCAAACTTAGAGTGTGGGGAGGTGGGGTTTTGTGATACGACGGCTCATTACTGCCGCACTACGACCGGGGTGACTCTGCGCCTGCATACTGCCTTCTAATTTGGTGGATGGCATTTTGGCCCGCGCGCTGCATGGCCCGCATGGCGGTGAACAAAAGTATAACGGCATTCAGTAGAGGGAGACGTTTCAATGACCTAGGAGGAGCTAGAAGCGGTAGAGTGTCTCCACTGTACTAGTAGTAATTGTTTTTCTGGGTAGCTGTAGAGTGTCTCCACTGTACTAGTAGTAATTGTGTCTCTGGGCCCAAGACAAAACAGCCCATCCACACTAGTAAATAGTAAAATCAATTCAAAAGCCCATATATTTACTGAATGAGAGGCGCTACCCACACCCAGCACACCGCCCCCCCCCCCCAAAAAAACCTGGGTGCTCTTCTTCCTCCTCACTCCCACCCACCTCACGTCAGCTCGCTCCACTCGTACCCCCAAATTCCTCACCTCACTCCTACAGAAAACCCAATCTCCCCTTCTTCCTCACTCCTACAAAAAACCCCCAGCTCCCCTTCTTCTTCGCTCGCACTACAACTAGGCTCGTCATTCGTTACTCTGCTCAAATCCGTGAGCGCGACGCGATGCCCTCGAGGAAAATGGAGTCGGCTGACCCCAGCGCCAAGAAGATGAGGCTCCCGCCAGCGGCGACGCCTGTTGTAGATCCCGCACCCGGCAGCGCGGGGAGAATCGACGACCCTGCCCCCACCGGATCCCAGGAACTCGTAGAATCTCGGGTGGACCGCATCAGCGATCTCCCGGACGCCGTCCATGGGGAGACCATCTCGCTTCTCCCCACCAAGGATTGCTGCCGCACCCAAGTCCTCTCAATTCGGTGGCGCCCTCTATGGCACGCCGTGCCCCTTAATCTCGACTGTCGTTAGATATCTCTCTTCAATGATTTTGAAATCCCCAGAGCCATCATCTCCTCCCACCAGGGCTCCATTCAAAGCCTCTGCATCCCGTCATGCTACCTGAGCAAGCATACCATGCCCTGCACGGTGGACGCCTGGCTGAAATCCCCTGAATTCACAGAACTACAGCTGCTTGAGTTCTACTATTCCCCTGGAAATCACATACCACATACCGAACGCCATGAACTTGTGCCCTCAGCACCGATGTCCATCTCGCGGTTTTTGTCCTCTCTCCACACCGCCACCTTTGCGTTGTGCTACCTACCAGACAATCTGGTACTAAACCTTCGACTCCCATTTCTCAAGAAACTTTCACTTGTGCGGGTTCGTATATCGGAGGCCTCATTGCACAACATCATCCACTCCAGTTGCCCTGCGCTGGAGTGCTTGGTGCTTGTTTTCACAGTTAGAATCGGTTGTCTCCAAATAAAGTTGCCTAACCTTGTAAGAATTGGAATTTCTTTTGATGGAAGGCAGCTCATCATCCAAGATGCCCCTTCACTTCAAAGGTTG
Source organism: Aegilops tauschii subsp. strangulata (assembly GCF_002575655.3). NCBI lineage: Eukaryota > Viridiplantae > Streptophyta > Magnoliopsida > Poales > Poaceae > Aegilops > Aegilops tauschii. The sequence continues at coordinate 387,874,103 of NC_053035.3, forward strand.
ATCCTTGATTCTAGTTATTCACCGTTGCAAATAATCGTCCTCTCTGCGCCTAAACTGGAGACCTTGGGTGTAATACATGATCTCTGTGCTCATTTCAATATGGTGTTTGGCTCCACAGTTCTTCAGGTACTTTATATTATCATCTACACTTGTAACCTTAAGCTGCATTTTAAGTTTCGGCGCATAATTTATATATCATCTTGGAGTACACATTTTGTACTAATATTATGTTCTATGCTCAATGAAGAGTTTCTCCATGGATGGCCTATCAATGGTGCTAGATTCTGTCAAGATCTTATATATCCAAATGAATAGTTTTGATCTGAACAAGATTATTAGCTTGCTGCAATGCTTTCCATGTCTGGAGAAGTTGTATATAAAGGTGATAATTTCACGCACATTGGAAGCCCGCATATAGTGTACTAGAATTAACCGTTCAGCTGTTGCTCTTTCGACACTCTTCTTTTAGACCTTAACTGTTTTCAATCTTCATGTCTATTTAGGCAACAAGACGGGGTAAGAAAGTTATAACCAATCGGTGGATTCGTAAGCATCGGGATTTTCTCACTTCTCATGAGATTCGATTGAAGATAATAACGCTAGAACGATATGTAGCCAACCGTGCAAACACAAGATTTGTCACATTCTTCCTGCTGAATGCGACGTTACTATTGTCCATCAGCCTTAAGTTTATCAGCAGCATGGTTTTGACGGATGGGTATGTCGAAAAGCAAAAAAAGGAGTTTCAGGTGGGCAAAAGAGCTTCTGAACGTGCCGGGCTTCTATTTACAACATATTGTGGTCATAATCCAGTAAATTTTATGACCCAGGATGTTCATTCTGTGAACCTGACCGATCCATTTTATTGTGACTGCCGAAAACAGTGCTGGAGTTAGATGTTGTTGCCCTTTTCAATCTGGTTTTTTTGTAAACCTGATGAACAATTAACCCTCGTGCTTTTGAACAGTTTGTAAGCTGGAGTTAGATGTTCCTGCCCTTTTCAACTCGGCTGTGACCGTCATATTTTCTTTGAAACAAGGCAAAGGGCTTGCCATTCGTTTAATTTAGAGTGAAATATTGTAACAAATCCCAACCAAGGGAAATAACATCACTCTCGCCGGATGCTTGAGCTCATTGTGCATTACAGAAGCCAAGTGATTAGCCCCCACCAGCACCCACAAACTTATTTCGAACTAGCACATCAAATGGGTTGTAAATTTTCATAGGAAAGGCTGCATGACCGTGACAGATTTGGATTCTGACATTTGGGACCCGCGAGGAAATAGCCTATCCAAGGTGGTGTCGACTTACTAGCCAGTCAGCAAACGATTCTGCCTATCAGCCGTTGGATTGACATCCAACATCTGTCGTGTATCTTCTATCTCTTGTCTTCTTCTTCCTCCAGCCGCCCAAACCAAACCAACCCGCCGGCTCCGCCTGCTCCCGCCTCCCATGGCTGGCTGCGCCTCTGCCGCCCTACCGTACGTACCCTTCAACGTTGGCCAGTCCCTCCCTCTATTCCCCCACACGTCCTGTTATTCTCCGGCGACGTCAGCCCCAACACGCACCCGCGCTCGAACCAATCAACCCTCGTACTCCCCTCCGCCTGCGACTGGACCGGCGCATCTTCAACGGCTCCTGTTTGTTCCGTCCGAGGCCTCACCGTCGTCCTCTGCCTTGCGGCCATGGTTCACTCACCGTGCGCGGTGCGCCGCCCTCTTGCATTGTCAACGTCGTCAACAACCGACAGGAACAAGGAGATGACTGTACGTGGAGAGGATGACAGTAGGGACCCACCAGCGTCATGGCAGTACGCAAGCAAGTGCCTCTATAGTACAAGCCAAAAAATATGGTTCCTCCTAATGGTTGGACATCTGGGGCTCACGCCATTGTCAACGTAGTCAATAAACGAGAGAATTACACTACGAGCGGCTGACACCAGGGACCGAGCAAGTCGCGCAGTTTTTTTTAGGAACAAGCAGTTGTTATTTATACTAGTTTTAGCGACGGATCAGGGTAACAACGGGGCTGTGCGGGGGCTGTGGCCCGTCTAGCCAGGGTTTTATTTATGTTTACCACATCATGAGCCCAGTTGTGTTTTTTTCTTGCTGAAAATGGCTAGCCCAGTTCTATTTTTTTAAAGAAATACCCAAACAAGGCCTACTTGCTTTATCGGCCTTGATGGGCTGCAAATCTTTCAAGACGAGGAGAGTTTCATTCGGTTTGCCCAGAAATGAGCTGTACATTTTTAAAACACATCAAACCGGGAATTAGTTTCAATTTTTTTCATTACAAGATCTTAAATTCTATTGATTTTTATGCGTGGATAATTATTTGGATTTTATATTTATATAAATTATTTTTCAAAATAGTTTGAATGTGAATCGACATTTCTGGATTAAAAACAGTTGACCGCACCGAAATATGCAAAATTTCATATACTTTTTAACCATGGCCACAATATGGGGTGTAATGCTAACAAAAAGAAGATGGGCTCCAAAAAAATTCTTAAGAATTAGCAAATGGGATGTACATTATTAGAAATAATGGCAGATGGGTTGTATGCTGTTTTCCATAGATTTGAGGCTGACTTGTGCGTCTACTACAGGTTGACGCGTATGCTTTCATAAAAAAAAGGTTGACGCACATGCAACGCCCTGTCAACTTAGTCAACACACGAGAGCAGTGACTGTTGGATGTCCATCCAACGGCTGTCGTGCTTCTTCAATCTCTGCTCTTCATGCTCCAGCCGCTCAAACAAGCGCCGGCGGGACTGCCTGCTCCCTCCTCCCGCGGCCGGCTATGCTGCCGCATAGGCCTCACGGCCCCATCGTACTCCCATCGCTGGCCTAGCCATCCCTCTACTCATCCACACATGCTGTTATTCTCCGGCGACGGCAGACGAACCAGTAAACCCTCGTACTCCTCCGCGTGGGAAACAACTGCCGAGTATTCCCTGGCTCCGTGTCGTTCCCTTCCTAGGCCTCGCCGTCGTCCACCGCCCTGGTGCTCTCGGCGCGGCCTGGTCAACGTGGTCAATGAACGACATCCATCGGAAGTGGACTATACGTGGAGAGGCTGACAGCTGGGTCCACGGCCGCACGCAAGGAAATGCCTCCTTATTACGCGCAAAATAATGATTCCTCCACCTGACAGCTAGGACCCACAGGAAGGGCCTCTGTATTTCGCGAAAAAAATGTTCCCCCCGCTGACAGGTCGGACCCACCAGCTATATCTTCGCACGCAAGGAAGTGCCTCCTTATTACGCCCAAAAAAATGAATACCCCCCTCCTAGCTGGGACCCACCATATTGTTGGGCTAACTTGTGGGCCTACTAAGTTGACGGGGACGGAGGGCTTTGTCAACTTAGTCAATACTCCAGTGACCGTATGATGTCCATCCAACGGCCATAGTGCTTCTTCAACCTCTGGTCTTCTTGCTCATGCCGCCCAAAGCAGCGCCGGTCGTGTCGCCTGCTCCTGCCTCCCATGGCCGGCTGTGCTACCGCGGAGGCCTCACCGCCCCCATACTACTCCCACCACTGGCCAGGCCATCCCTCCACTCACTCACACCCCCTGTTATTCTGCGGCGACGGCAGCCTCACACCGCAGCCGAACCAGTGAACGCTCGTACTCCTCTCCGCGTGGGCATCCACTGCAGCGTCTTGCTCGGCTCCGCATCGTCCCTTCCTAGGCCTCGCCGTCGTCCACTGCCGTGGTGCTCTCGGCGCGGCGTGGTCAATGTGGTCAACGACCGACTTCCATAGGAAGAGTTCTGTACATCGAGAGGCTGACAGTTGGGTCCACGGCAGCCGCAAGGAAGAGCCTCCTTATTACGCGGAAAATAATTATTCCACCACCTGACAGCGGGGATCCACCGGACGGCCCACCAGTATTTTGTGAAAAAAATCGTTTCCCACTGAATGCTGGGACCCACCGGACGGGCCACCGTATTTCGCGAAAAAAACGTTCCCCCCGCTGTCAGCTCAGACCCACCGGAAGTGCCTCCTTATTACGCACAAAAAAATGAATACTCCCCCGGCTAGCTGGGACCCACCTTGGTGGGAGGCTGACTTGTGGGCCTACTAAGTTGACGGGGACGAAGGGCTTTGTCAACTTAGTCAATATGAACGATTCTAGCTCCAGTGACCGTACGATGTCCATCCAACGGTCGTAGTGCTTCTTCAACCTCTGGTCTTCTTGCTCCAGCCGCCCAAAGCAGCGCCGGTCGTGCCGCATACTCCTGCCTCATGTGGCCGGTTGTGCTGCCGCAGAGGCCTCACCGCCCCCTACTATTCCCACCGCTGGCCAGGCCCTGCGGCGACGGCAGCCTCACACCGCAGCCGAACCAGTGAACCCTCGTACTCCTCTCCGCGCGGGCTTCCACTACCGCGTCTTCCCCGGCTCCGCGTCGTCCCCTTCCTAGGCCTCGCCGTCGTCCACCGCCATGGTGCTCTCCGCGCGGCGTGGTCAATGTGGTCAAGGAACGACTTCCATCGGAAGAGTACTGTACGTGGAGAGGCTGACAGCTGGGTCCACGGCCACAGCCCAGTTTTTTTGTGATTTGCCAAGTAAGTCGCTTTGCCAGGCCTATTGGGCTGCAAATCTTTCAAGACGAGGAGAGCTTTCATTCGGCTAGCCGAGAAAATGGCCCATCAGTAATGAGAAATGGGCTGTACATTTTTAAAACACATCAAACCCGCAATTAGTTTCAAATATCTTTTTTTCATTTCAAGATTTTAAATTACATTAATTTTCATGCGTGGACAATTTGTTGGATTTTATATTGATATACATTTATTTTTAAAATCAGTTTGAATGTGAGTCGAAATTTCGGGATTAAAAACAGTTCGGAACGCACCGAAATATGCAAAATTTCGTATAATTTTTTAACCGTGGCCACAATATGGGCTGTAATGCTAACAAAAAGAATATGGGCTCCAAAAAAACCTTAAGAATTAGCAAATGGGCTGTAAATTATTAGAAATAATGGCAGATGGGTTGTATGCTGTTTTCCACAGATTTGAGGCTTTCCTAAAAAAAAGGTTGACGCATAAGCACTGACTGTTGGATGTCCATCCAACGACCGTCGTGCTTCTTCAATCTCTGCTCTTCCTGCTCCAGCCGCTCAAACAAGCGCCGGCGGGACTGCCTGCTCCCTCCTCCCCGCGGCCGGCTGTGCTGCCGCATAGGCCTCACCGCCCCACCGTACTCCCATCGCTGGCCTAGCCATCCCTACTCACCCACACCTGCTGTTATTCTCTGGTGACGGCAGACGAACCAGTAAACCCTCGTACAGTCGTACTCCCCTCCGCGTGGGAAACAACTGCCGAGTCTTCCCTGCCTCCGTGTCGTCCCCTTCCTAGGCCTCGCCGTCGTCCACCGCCGTGGTGCTCTCGGCGCGGCGTGGTCAATGTGGTCAACGACCGACTTCCATCAGAAGAGTACTGTGCGTGGAGACGCTGACAGCTGGGTCCACGGCCGCAGCAAGGAAGTGCCTCCATATTACGCGCAAAATAATTATTCTTCCACCTGACAGCAGGGACCCACCGGACGGGCCACCGTAGTTCATGAAAAAAATGTTTCCCCCTGACTGCTGGGACCCGCCAGCTACACCTTCGCACGCAAGGAAGTGCGTCCGGGCAGAAAAAACAAAATGATTTGCCCCCTGACTGCTGGGACCCACCAGCTACATCTTCGCACGCAAAGAAGTGCCTGACAGTCGGGACCCACCTGGTCGAAGAGTACATAGCGTTGTCATGCTGGTCGCGAGCGTGTACGTACATATATACTGGTGGATGTAGAGGTGCGCACGTGTCGTAGTAGAGGCGCGTACGTAGCATGTACACGTACGTACAGCGGCCAGGGTGCAAGAAAGAAAATACGGCCACGTATGTGTACATACGGGCGGGGTCTCGAACGCCTACTCGCGCATATGTACGGCGAGGGCTCGTTGACATGGCTGGGTCGGAACGGAGAAACAGCGTCATCGTCGTGTTCATGGGGAGGCAACGGAATGCGTCGTGTTCATGGGGGGCAACGGAATGCATCGTGCTCATCGGGAGGCAACGGAATGCGTCGTGTTCATCGGGAGGCAACGGAACGCGTGGGAGCCAACCGGCTGAGTCGGAACGGAATGCGTGGTCGTGTTCATCGGGAGGGCTTGGACGGAACAGGCGATGGAAACGAGGCCTGGCGTACCGCAGAACGGAGGAAACGGCCTTGTGTTCGACCGGCCACGTTCGAAACGGGATCCTGTTCATCGGGAGGGGTCTGGCGTACCGCAAAACGGACGAAACGGACCTCCTACGGTCGAAACGGGGGTCCTGTTGATCGGGAGGGGTGTGGCGTACCGCAAAACGGACGAAACGGACCTCCTACGGTCGAAACGGGGGTCCTGTTGATCGGAAGGGGTGTGGCGTACCGCAAAACGGACGAAACGGACCTCCTACGGTCGAAACGGGGGTCCTGTTCATCGGGAGGGGTGCGGCGTACCGCAAAACGGAACTCCACGGGATACTGTTCATCTCCACCGTCGACCTCCTCCAGCCTCCACGGGCTACCGTCGACCTCCTCCAGCCTCCACGGGCTCCTGTTCATCCAACCTCCACCGCGCGCTACTCCACCGGCTACTGTTCAACCACCCCTCCACGGGCACCCCTCCACCGTCTACTGTTCATCCAGCCCTCCACACCACACGGTCCTATTCAACCACCCCTCCACGGGCACCCCTCCACTGTCTACTGTTCATCCAGCCCTCCACACCACGGGGGTCCCGTTCATCCAGAGGCAACGCCACTGCTCACTATTCATCCAACCCCCCCCCCCCAACGTTCACTGTTCATCCCAGAGGCAGCATCGATTGGCTTCAGTTAGCAGCAGTAGCGAAGGAATCGCTCAATCGGGTTCAGTTAACAGCCATCGATCGATCGCTCGGGTTCAGTAACGCGTAGCCTGCAGTGCAATCGCTCGGGTTCAGTTAGAGCCCAACGCCTCGCTCGGGTTCAGTTAGAGCTAACGCCTCGCACACACGCGCGTACGTGTATGAGAGAAACACGCATCGCTCGGCCCCCGACCTCCCACCGTAACCGGGAACTCCCCGAAATTTTCCTCACCCTCGCTTCTACACGGTTTTTTCCGTCATGGACGGCCCAAATAATGTCATGCAGCTGCGTCTCCGGCCCGCCCAGGACGAAAACCCCATTTTCTGTCATGATTTTTTGTCATAGAAGTAGGAGCCCACCACATCTATGATGATACCGGGTTTTGTCACAATTATCGTCATAGAAGTGTCATATGTATGACAGAAAAAAAATTCGTTCGGCCCAAAATGTCACGGATGTGTCTTTTTTTTGTAGTGTAGATTGTTTTTTCTAACTTTTGATGGTATTATGCATAAATGCTTGTGAGAAAAGGAAAATAGACAGTCAATAGGCCATCATGAAAATCTATGTGCAACGTGCAGTTGGACGGTGTTGAGTACATCATTATACTATATGTGATAAGTACCACTAGATTGTTTGCTTGGTATGTGGAAGAAATAAAATGGTGAGTCGTTGGAGCTTTTGTAGCTCTTTGTGACCATGAAGTGATGCTTCAAACGGAGTAAGAGAAATGGGCAGTTCCACAAGAGAAAAAAACCTTCAAACCACGCACACTCATGTGATTAATTAACATCTCCTTTCAACTCGTCCCCTATGTCCAAATGTCTTCACCAGGTCAAGGATATCCTAGGGAAGTTCACAGGTCCTAGCAAAATACAATGGGGAGCTTCATTTGCCAAATGTTGGTCAATTAAAATATTCACAAGCAATGCAGTTATTATCCTCTTGGATTTGGCTATGCACGGTGCATTCATACGGTTTTCTTTTTAGTGATGCATGGTAGTAGGCTAGTAGCCATAAATATATTGCATATGTAGAACTATGAAACTGCATGCTTAGTATTCGTTGAGATGAAGTTACCAATATATCTTCTCTATTTTTTGAGGAAAAGAATATCCTTCTTTGGGGATGGCGCTATGTTAATTGTATTTATTAGCTTAATAATAGCCATAGATTTACTACATGGAAGTTATAAAGCCTCGCTAGGGTTTCTCATGCATATGTAACTAAATCGTTGCCTGCGGAATGATCAGAAATAGTTCTCATTATGTGTTGTCACCCATCCTAATTTATGAGGGCAGTGGATGCAAGTTCATAATAGTTCATTACTAGTTTTTACAAATATGCACATTCCACACAGGTACACATGTGATGATGTTAATAATTGATATTCTATTTATAGAAGCGAAGCTCACAAAAAAGCTACTACCATAGATCCGAATTAATTGACGCAGCCTCTATACAACATGAGGTGGTGTCAATTAATTTGGATCGGAGGGAGTAGTACTACTTTGCATTATAGGGATATAATTATCAGAAATTTCTTTTGGAGTCTGAGCTCCATGGAGGCCTTCAAATGAAAATTTCGAATTTCATGTAAATTCTTGTTTTCACAGTTCAAAAAATTCTGAAAAAAATACAAAGATAGATGAAGGCATAATGAACAAGTGTGAAAATTTTCAAAACGAAATATGTTGAAATGCAGGCTGTGCAAAAAAACAAATCTAGGGATTTTTAACACATGATAGTATTCATCCTCCCAGACCAAGGTTTTGTCTTTTTTTTCATGTCGCATTTCAACGTATTTCATCCTGAAATTATACACACATACACCCCACATCCTTTTTTACTTGTACAATTTGATTCAGATTTTTATAAAAACCAAAAACTTTGAATTTTGATTTTTTATTCAGCCTCCATGGAAGCCGAGATCCAAAACGCCATACTATATAGTTATATGTTATAATGACTTGGTTATTTGAAACTTGTTTCATACTTTAGTGTTTGGGTTTTACCTTAGGAAGGCCTTCCACTACAAATTTGGTCAATTCACCAATGACTATAAGCACAAGATGGTGTGGCTAGTTTCGTTAAAAGAGGTGGTCTGGGTAAAATTTGGGACTTTGTAGAACTTGATAGTGCTATTGTGGAAGTTATTAGTATAGAAACTTCACAACAACAAGTATATACGATCGAACTTCATCATGATCGTGTGATTTATGAGCCATTTTGGAAATTTTGGATCGATTTGCATTAGCAATACAGAACAGAAAAGATTGGAATTTGAAGTGTTGCGCTATTTCTTTCAATCAAATTGAAGTTGGTGCAAAACCAATATGTCCAAGAGAGTTCTACCATAATATGCAGTATGTAGGTGCTCAAATGAAAAAGGTTCGCATATAAATCCATGAACAAATAGACTATTTTAGTTCAGAAAAGACATAGTTATTGAAGTATGGATGACTCAACAGTAAGAAAATTCTTGTGCATGCACTAATGAATTCATGGGTTGCGGGGCCATCGGGCTGATGGCACTGGTTATTACTTTATTTTAAAAGATATTTTCCAAATTTATCGCTTCTCTTCCTTTCGGTTTGCATGTTCCATCTCCATAAGCTTCATTTGTTGTGACGTCTTCCATGATTCCATCAATTGCTATCTTGCATGCATTATTTATTCTGATGGTATGGTGGATACTACTAGAATTATTCAAGTTCGGATGTTTTCGTATTAGCTCTGCTCATTTCCATGGAATTGCTACTCCACATCATTTCATGAACCTATGTTTCTTTTCATTATTAGGTGTTGAAGAGGGTCCTAGAGGTATGGGACCTCTAATTTATCTGCATGTATTCCCAAGCTGCAGCGGCATCCCAATCCAATCCTAACCTGGAAACTGTCTTCATTTGCCAGTTCCAGGATCAATGTTTCTACATTAGGAACATGGATGGGGAGTGGTACAACTTAAATAGTCTGAATCGAGTCCATCTCTCATTTTTTCCTCTCGGCTTACCTTGACACCATGAGGGGGCCTGGCTCGAACATCTATGTAGTAATGGGCATTTTCCCTAAGGACTGCCCTACTGATTAAAATGATTTTGGCCAGTGGCTGACTCCTAATGAAGGCAGGACCATTACACATTCAGGCTTCAAGGCGCGGTAGAAAGAAGAGAGCAACACTACAATAGCAATGGTCTCGAGGAGGTATCTCACAGTGGTGGTAGCCGCTAGCTCAAGGAACCTTGGAAGTTCTAGGCACCAAGACTGAAGTACCTAGTCAGCAACCTTGCCAACAAAAGGGCATGCATAGCTGCCTATGATGCAAGAGGATAGTGGTGACGGCCTGAAGGCGCAATAGCTATTAGGTTCATGTCATTTGAAGCTCCGGCAACAAGTTCTGATCCAGCCCAAGAAGAGAGAATTTTAACATGGAGGAACCTCGCTCCGACAATTATGAAGGGCCAGTGGAACAAGACTAGGATGTCATTTTATTCTTCATTCACATAGGAACATGCTTGAACGCGAAAATAAAATGAAGTCTCCATTCGCTTGGGAAGCTATTGTGAACTTCTGATATGCTGGATTGAAAGTGTATGATGATATATTTACATGCAGGAACTTCAGTTAAAATGAGTCTGTGCATATCTTTCTTCTGAATTTGTTGGAATTCATTTGAAATGCTACTACTTTATAATAGATTTCGGGGTTGGCTAGATGGGTAGATCTCAAGTTCCCTTGTTGCCATATCTAACGTAAAGTTTGGTTACCTGGATAAGAGTGGATGGGTTGCTCTATGTAGAGCATAGTCCAAAACATTCTTATCGGTCTGCTGAAGGTTCATATGTGGGTTGGCATGTATAATAGGTTTAGCTTTGATCCTACAAATCTATTTCGCTTGTATTGTTTGGGGTTAAATGATGTCAACCTGAGGTTGAGGGCAGTCTATTTTGTCCTTTTTATGTTAAGCTTTTCTATGCATAGCAAAACATTCCTAATCTTTCAACCGTTTCAGGTGCATATGTGGGTATGTCATATTACAATAAAATAAAAATCTTGCTCATTTCGCAGTTTGTGATGATCGGCTGCTGCTTTGCACAAGACCCAAAAGTGATTTCTTTGTATCCTAGCTATCCAATAGGTTGCGAGTGATCAAAAAATGGCCAAATTGGCGAAGTTATTTCATGTAGAAAAAAACATGCGCTGATGACCGGAGCACAAACAGTCACACCTCTGTAGCTCGGAATCCCGACATCTCTCCCTCCCTGCACTCTGTCTGGTTGTGGAAGTTGTATTGGACTGATAGCCCACTTAATCCGACAGTGGTGTTTCATTCGTGCAATCCGCATGATGCGGCATGGAGGAAACAGGGACGCACAGTTGCACCCACACGGTTCAGACTTCAGAGTTCAGATATCACAGCCCAGAGGGAACCTGCTACCTGCTCGCATTTAAACTTCCTGGTTCAGCAATTATTCACTTGTCACAACCATGTGAAAGTTGCTAGTAGGTGCAAGGTTACAGGCAAGCATAGATATGTCTCTCGTCTAGCCCTGAATGATGTTGACGAGGCTTTTTGTGTCAAACAACAATTGCAACACCCAAATTCCATACCAAATTGATGTGTACCAAATGTGAAGTGTTATGATGATTGCGCTCATATATCAAATTCTTATGAACCATCTGATTTCATTCGAACAATCATCAAATCTTCAATCGTGGCATTTAAGTGTACCTTCAGGTGTATAAAGATGGTGTGTCCAGACATGACTAAAGATAGTTCAGTAATGATGATGATTAGTGCATGAATAAAACTCCCTTGTGCTAGCTGGAATAGACAAAAATCACCGATATTGTTTAGGGCACGGGTGATTGCTTTGGTAGTTAAAATTGTTATGTTCTGATCAGGAATTCTATTGTAGGTCGTCTAAACCCATTGGAGTGCCTCCACTAAATATGTGGTATGACAAATGTCTTTAGTGAGAATACAGATGTTGGTAGGGCATGAACAAGAAAACTAATGTATCACCATAGGGATATATATGTTGCTGATGATGGGACTTCTAGAAGTTCTTATGGGCAAGAAATAATACACTGCACTGCTCCGAAAATTAAAGTGGTAGATGCACTTTCCCTTTCTAAATCCGATGATGTCACTTCTCCCATAATTAAAGTGCTAGATGCACTCCTCCCAAACACCAAAAATTCTCTTATACAAATCCACCATCTGCAATCCCGGTACCTCTTGTCATGGTGATGTCTTCTATGATTACAACAATTTCAATGTAGTGTGCATTATTTATTCTAGTGGTAAGGTGTATACTAGAAGAATTATTCAAATTAGATTTTTTTTCCCTGTTAGCTCCGCTCATTCCGCTGGAATTTCTTCTCCACATCATTTCATGAACCACTATTTCTTTTTCATTAATAGGTTTTGAAGAGGGTACTAGGGGTATGGGACCTCTAATATATCTCCATTTATTCCCAAGCTACAACAGCAACCCAATCCAATCCAGAACTGGAAACTGTCCTCATCTGCCACTTCCAGGATCACTGGTTCTGCATTAGGTACGTGGATGGAGAGTGGTACAACTTCAATAGTCTGTATCCGGTCCTGCTCTCACTTTTTCCTCTCAGCTTACTTTGACACCATGAGGGGGCCTGGCTCGAACATCTGTGTGGTAAGGGGTACTTTCCCGAGGGACTGCCCTACTAATTACAATGATTTTGGCCAATGGCTAATTCCTGATGAAGCAAGGACCATTACACATTCACGCTTCGAGGCGCGGCAGAAACAAGAGAGCGACATTGCAATAGCATGGTCTCGAGGTGGTATCTCACAGTGTTGGCAGACGCTAGCTTGAGGAACCTTGAAGTTCCAGGCATTAAGACTGAAGTACCTAGTCAGCAGCCTTGCCAACAAAAGGGCATATCTAATTACCTATGATGCAAGAGGAGAGTGCTCACAACCTAAAGGCGACAATAACTATTAGCTTCATGCCATTTGAAGCTCCAACGACCAGTTCTCATCCAACCAAAGAAGAGAGAATTTCGACCACCATGACGGAACCTAGCTCCAGTAACTATGAAGGGCTAGTGGAAGAAGATTAGGAAGAGTGATGACGACATAAATCACTGTTATTGTAAAGGGCACGGGTAATTACTTGGGTAGCCAAAACTTATACGTAGTGATCATGTATTCTTTTGTAGGTCATTTAAACCCATTTGAGTGCCTCCATTAAATATGTGGTATAAAAAAATTCTTCAATGGGAATACAGATATTCGCAGGGCATGAACAAGAAAAATAATGTATCACCATAGGAATATACCCCCTCCATTTCAGAATATAAGGTGTATTGATTTCCGTGCCAGTCAACCATTTGAGTGTTTGATCAAAATTATAGAATAAAATAACAACATCTGCAATACTTAATAGATAAAATATGAAACTTCTTTTCATGATGGATCAAATTATATAAATTTTATACTGTGGATATTGATATAATTTTCTAAAAACTCGGTCAAACATGCACTCGTTTGACTTTTGAAAAAAATAAATACACCTTATATAAAGGAATAGAGGAAGTATATATGTTGCTTATGATGGGACTTCTAGAAGTTCTTATGGGCAGGAAATAATACACTGCGTTGCTCCCAAAATTAAAGTGGTAGATGCACTTTCTCTTTCTAAATCCGGTGATGACACTTCTCTCAAAATTAAAGTGCTAGATGCACTTCTCCCAAACACCAAAAATTCTCTAATACCAATCCACCATCATGCTTTCCAGGTGCCTCTTGTTGTGGTGATTCTTGCACACTCATCTCCTCTATAAAACTTACTTATGGACCGACATATGTGTTTTACACACAATCAATTCGAGTAGAGATCAAGATAGTCATATGAATTGTCAGGGGAGTAATGGAGGGGGGAGGGGCGCGCAATATTGTGATCCAAACTCCCATGAAAATACCCAGGCACTTCATAGGAATCATGTGGCATCTCCCCTGGAATCTAGATCGTCGCCTCCATCGTATCTCCTTCCCCCGTCGGTATAATCTCCCTCCCCACCCTTCCCTCTATCCCCACACTGAAGAACATGCTGGAAGTCCACCCCCAAACTGCCGCCACCCTAGAGCAAGTCTCCCTCCTCCATGCCTTGGAGCTTCAGCGGTACCGCCCGTACCGTCTTCCTCAATTTCGGGTACTGGCTGTCGAGGTATGAGCAACTTCTACAACTCCGGTGGTTGATTGCTTAGTCCCAAACAACCTCCTCAGATTCTGCTCGCTATCCAGATCCACCCCTGGCTGCCACTCCGGTCCTCTACTCTGTGAGTACTCTGCATCCGAGGATCCCTCCCCACCCCGCGCCGCTGGCCGCTCCGGTGGTTGATTGCCTCGGCCCGCTGTCCCCCCTCCCCGAGCACGCGGTCTCCAGATTCGGCGGCTCCGCTGCGAATCCTGCTCCGGGGAGAGGCATCCAACCCAGCTCCACCCTTCGGACCGCGGGGCACGCCTGCGCCTCTCCTCCCCGACGGTCTGCAACGCCTTAAATCCATAGTAGTCGCCCCGGTAAGTCAGCTCTGCATTTCCCACTCCGAGGAAGAAGAGGGATGGACGGCGGTCAGATCACAGAAAAACCGGCGGGCTGGGGAGGGCACGTCGGGCAATGGCGCGCGCCGCCAGGCTCTCCGCTCGGACCAGTCTCGCGGGCGCACCTCCTCCAAGGGGCGGGAGGCCTTTTTAAGCCGCTTCAAGGGAAAGTGTTTCCGTTGCCTGAGCAAGCTCCACCGCCACAAAGATTGTCGTGATCCTCTCCGATGCATCATCTGTGAGCTGCAAGGTCACTTCGGCCGAGAGTGCCCGTAGAACCCTCGCAACGGCGGCCCAGGAGGGGCCGTCCACGCCAGAATCCGTCCGCCTCAACCCCGGATCCCAGTGCGGGAGCGCCTCTGTTTCGACCCGCCGCTCCCCTCCCCTGCCGCGGCCATCCCTGCTCCCGCCGCGGCCATGGAGCGCTCCTACCACACCGACCCGTCCAGAAGGCCACGCTCGAGCAACAAGATGGTGGTCTCCTCTCCGGCCATCGAGCACGCGGAGTACATCCTGCGCCAGCACGCGGTGACTCTCATGGCGGCAGACCGCGCGCACTCCACGTCCCCCATGGCGGTGGGGAAAGCCTTCGACGAGCAGCTCCGCACTCCGCCCCATCAGCTGCGGGTGATGGCGCACCACCCGGAGGCCTTCCTGGTGCACTTTGACCTGCCGGCGCACCGGGACAACGCCGTCCGTCGTGGCGTCCTCAAGGTTGAAGGCTGCAAGTACTTCATCCGCGCGTGGAACCCTGACGATCACGCGGCCATCCTCAAGCTCACGCTCCACGTCTGCATCGTCGTCAAGGACCTGCCCATGCAGCTTTGGAGCCTGGAGGGGGCGGAAGAGGCCTTCGGCGACTTCGGCCGCATCGACCGCCTCGACAGCCGCACCAACGAGCGCGGCCACACCAAGACGTTCGCGTGCTGGCTGTGGGCGTGGGACGTCGCGCACATCCCAACGAAGAGGGCGCTCTGGGTGGTCAAGCGCGGCGCAGGCCGCGTCGACCAGATCCTAGGCTTCTCCCCGCCGGAATTCAACGTGCCCCCGCCGCCGAACGTCCATCGCTACGACCTCCTCATCCACGTAGATAGGGTAGAGGACTGGACCCCGCTCTCGCCGCGATCTTCGCACTCCGGCCAGAGCGGGCTCCCGTCATCAGGAGAGGAAGACGACCGCCCGTTGCCACGGACCGATCCGGGCACCTGGGTGGAGGGAGTCGAAGATGGCCAGTCCAAGAACAGGCGCGGTGTCACCCGCGTTTCCTCCGGGGGCTGCAGCAGCTTCCCGATCTTGGGAGACCGGCGTGACCACGGCGATGAAGGCCATGGAAGTCATGGAGGCCGCTCCTGGCGCGACACGCTCCTAGGCCGTGGCAGGACCGGCAAGAGCAAGATGCCGGTCTCAAAGGCGCCACGGCACAGGAGCAGGACCCCTGCATCACGTCAGCGATGCTCCAGCCGGGGCCGCTCGGTTTAGCGTGCATCTCCACCGGCCACGTCTCTGCTCCGCGCGACCCCTCCGCTTCCGCTCCAGCCGCGTGCTCCGCCACCACCACCCGAAGAGGACCCAGTGGCGCAGTTCTTCTCCTTCTCGGACTCGGGACGCACGCTCGAGCCTCCCCCGCGCACCGACTGCATGCAGCTCGAGTTCGAGAACGCCATGCTGGAGGCTCTGTCCAGCCCGCTCGACTTCAACTCCGACGACGCTACATCTCCTCAGATGTCTCCTCCGACGATGCTGCCCACTGCTCTGCTCCCCAACGTCATGCCCTGCGTCACACAGCCCACGACTGCTACGATCGAGCTCCAGGCCATGGTGGCGGTCACGGAGAGAATAAACCACATGAAGATTCAGGAGGATTCTGAGGCGCTGCAGCTCTTCAGCAACATTCAGCCCCCAGTGCTCACCACCCCGAAGCAGAAGCGCACGTCGGCTCCTCCCAAGTCCAGGGCCGTTTCTGTTCCATCCAGGCGCAGTGCAAGACAAGCAATGGCCAGCTCCACTGTCCCAGTGTCTCAGAGAGCGGCGCTTCGTCTTGTCAAGGAGCTCGGCGAGCTTGGTCCAGGCGACAAGATGACCCCGGAGATGGCGGCAAGGCTGATCAAGCGCTTCAACGAGCCGTTGACGGATGCAGACATTCAGACCATTGCAAAGCTGACAAACCTCGACGTCAATGCTCTGAAGATTGCAGCGGCAGCTCATGGCCCTGATGGTGCAGCCAAGGCGGCTGAGTAGTTTCCTCCATGTTTAGTTTCCATGTAGTCTCCGTCGACGGCTGGTTTCACGCCAGTTCAGAGTTAGGTTTTTATTCCATGTTTAGTTCCAAGGTAGGATGCTTAGTTAGACGACGACGGGGTTTTGGGCCTATTGGTGGCCGTCGTCGCCCCCCGGCAAGTGTGGTGGTGTACTATTCACAATTTGTTTCCTGCAATAGTAATGTTAGTCGTCGGAGCAAATCTTTGTGTCCCCATGATTAGTAACATTTGCAGCATCATGTCGTGGAACGTTAGGGGCATCAACGCTCCAGCTAAGCGCTCAGCAATCTGTGAGGTGGCCACAACGCTCAAGACAGCAATCCTGACGCTGCAAGAGACGAAGGTGGAAGTGTGGACGACGGGTATAGCAAAGGAAATCGGCGGCCCAATGCTGCAAGGCTGTGCAGTGCTACCTGCTATGGGCACAAGAGGGGGAGCTGCCATTTTTTGGAACAAAGAGATTGTTGAGGTCGAATCACACTCCATTGGACGGTTTACAATCACAGCCAAAGTGAAGGAATTGGGAACGAACATTCAGTTCTGGTTAACCACAGTCTATGGTCCAAATGACGACGGGATCAGAGAAGATTTTCTGCAGGAAATGTCAAGTTGTGCGCCTCCATTAGGGCAAGCCTGGCTGATAACCGGAGATTTCAACATGATATATGAAGCAAGAGACAAGAACAATCAGCATCTGAATAGAAGATTGATGGGCAGATTCAGAAGAGCACTTGATTTTGCAGGGCTTAGAGAGATCAAGTGCAAAAACCGGCGTTTCACCTGGAGTAACGAAAGAGAAAATCCAACTCTGTGCAGCATAGGTAAATTCTTCTGCAACCCAGACTGGGAAATTCTGCATGATGGCTACATGCTGCACGCTGCATCAACTTCCTTCTCTGATCATTGCCCCCTAATCCTGTCCCGTGCAGATTGTCAGCCACGAAAGGCCAGATTCAGATTTGAAAATTTCTGGCCTCAACACCCACACTACTCTGAAACTGTCCAGCACGCCTGGGAGAGGCCTGTCAACCATGATTGCCCTTTTGTCAGGATCAAGATTAAGATGCAGAGAGTAGCAAAGGATCTTAAAATCTGGAGCAGATCACTTTTCAGCAAAACAAAATTGCAGTTCCACATAGCAAACGAGGTCATTTTGCAGCTTGACATTGCTCAGGAAAAAAGAGCTCTAACGGCGGAAGGGTTCAATCTCAGAAAGCTTCTGAAGACCAAAGTGCTGGGGCTTGCCGCGATTGAGAGGGCCAGAAAAAGGCAAGCTTCCAGGGTGACATGGCTTCGGGCAGGGGACGCTAGCACAAATTTTTTTCATGCTAAATGCAATGCAAGAAGAAGGAAGAACCACATTCACATGCTTAGAACTAGAGAAGGAACAATAGTAACTGAACATGCAACAAAAACTGAAGAAATACATGAGCACTTCGCAGAGGCCCTAGGCACATCAAGACAACGGCATTTCACCTTGAATTGGAATGAACTGCAGCTCCCAAGGATACCAGCTCAAGGTTTGGACAACCCCTTTACGGAAGGCGAGGTTTGGGCTGCGATCGTGGCGTCTCCGGCTGAAAAAGCCCCTGGGCCAGACGGTTTCACCGGCCAATTCTTCAGAGCAAGCTGGAACATCATCAAAGAAGATATTATGGAAGTGTTCAGGAAATTCTATCACCTTGCGGGAGAAAACTTTCATGAGATCAACAAGGCGTTCATATCTCTCCTGCCTAAAAAGGAGGCTGCAATTGAAGTGAAGCACTTCAGAGCGATCAGTTTGATCAACTCAGTTGTAAAACTCATCACAAAAGTTCTGTCGATGAGACTAGCAGCGATAATTCCAACGATACTCTCTCCGGCGCAATCAGCTTTCCAGAAAGGAAAATGCATCCATGATAGTTTCCTCTACGTCCAAGGATGCGTAAAGGCTCTTCATAGGAACAGAAAACCTGCTCTACTATTCAAATTAGATATCGCAAAAGCCTTCGATTCAGTCTCCTGGGAATACATCCTAGAGCTTCTTCAGCACCTGGGTTTCAGTGCTAGATGGAGAGATTGGGTATCACTCCTGCTGTCCACGGCATCGTCCTCTTGCTTACTAAATGGTGACAACGGGCCGTCCATCTCCCACCGCCAAGGGCTACGGCAGGGTGACCCTCTGTCCCCCTTGCTGTTTATCTTGGCGATCGACCCTCTCCATCATCTGCTGGCGGCAGCTGCAGCCCAGGGCACCCTGGCGCCTCTCCCAGGTAGAGGAACTAGTATGAGAATTAGTCTATACGCCGACAACGCAGTCATCTTCGCAAACCCTGTGAAAGAAGAAGTATCAAAGCTTCTGAACATTCTACACCTCTTCGGAGAAGCAACTGGCCTGCGATTAAACCAGGAGAAATCTACGGTTGCTCCAATTAGGTGTGACAACCTAAACCTAGATGATATTCTCAATGACGTATCTAGGGCTACCAATCTGCACGGGTAGAATTAGGATAGTGCATCTCCAATTCAACTTAGATAGGATTAGATCACGGCTAGCAGGCTGGAAGGAAAAGTTAATGAACATGGCCGGAAGAAGAGTGCTGGTACGCAGTGTTCTATCTGCAATGCCAACTTTCGCCATGACTGTTCTTCGTATGCCAAAAAAACTCCTCAAGGAAATAGACAAGACGAGGCGCAAGTTTCTGTGGGCGCAGGAAGAAGAGCTGTCGGGAGGGAAGTGCAAAGTAAACTGGAACACAGTTTGTTCGCCGATCGAGAATGGAGGATTAGGGATTCAAGACCTGCATCGCTTCGGCAGAGCTCTTCGTCTGAGATGGCTGTGGCTGTCCTGGGCGCAACCGGACAGACCATTGAGGGATTTCCCCACACCCTGCGATCAGGAAGACAAAAATCTTTTTGCCAGGACTACCAGGGTCGTCATTGGGGACGGGCAAACCGCAAAGTTCTGGACATGCAATTGGCTGGGCGGCGCTCCTCCTTGCAACTCTTTCCCTGCCCTGTACAGAATCTCAAGAAAGAAGACAAGGACGGTAGCGGAGGCACTTAGAAATGACCAGTGGATCAGAGATGTTCGGCATGAAAGCTGGGAAAATATAGTGACCGACGTAGTCTCTCTTGCAAGAATGATCAGAGATCAAGGGCAAGCTCTAGCAGAGCACCTGCAAGACAAGATCAGATGGACAGCGAGCGGCAATGGCATCTACTCCACCAGTGCGGCATATAAAACACAATTCACTGGCACCCCTCCCACACACATGAAGAACACAATCTGGAAGGCATGGGCCCCTGCCAAGATCAAAATTTTCTCGTGGCTGCTCCACTTGGATCGGTTATGGTGCAACGATAGGCTACAGCGCCGTGGATGGCCAAACTCCTACTTCTGCCATTTCTGCAGAAGAAATCTGGAAACGTCAGTTCATCTTTTCTGGAATTGCTCTATCTCCAGAGAAGTGTGGGATGCAGTTGCATCTTGGAAAGGTTGCGCCTCCCTAGCCCCCCAGCAAAGGGAGCAAACATCCACACCCGCGGCGACCAAGCAAATCATGGCCCGCACAAGAAAAGAGGATAAGAAAGGGGTTCGAACCATGATCATGGCCACAACCTGGGAGCTATGGAACGCAAGGAACAACAGCGTTTTCAGGGCGAAAGAAGCAGAGGCATCGAACATCACCAGGGCGATCAGGGAAAACTTAGAGCAATGGCGGCTCGCCGGAGCCAAGGCACTGGAGCCCCCGTTCGGGGATTTTGGCGCGAGATAAAACCTGAAGCCAAAGAACGGGGGTTGGGGGGAGGGGGGGTAAAACCACCCCCTCATGTCGTTTTTCTTCATCTTCTTTTCCGTTTTATCCTTTTGATCGCTTTGATCAAACCATGTATTCTTTCACCCCTCTGCTAAATCAATGCAAGCCAGCCGAGCTGGATCTTTCAAAAAAAAAAATACTCTGCTATGAATAAAAATCTATGTTTTCCACAAACGAAAGCACTTCGTTGTTGTGCGGACAAGTACTATTAGCAGTTTGCTTTAGCTAGGGGTTCAGTTCAACTGATGCTCAACTCAACATGTGTTTTGATGTCTATTCCCTTAACAAATTTTGCAGAACATCATTTTCTGTCAATTGGATTGAATTCCCCATGCTCTGCATCCGGTGCCCCACCTTCTGTCGTCGAATTCGCCCGTCGCGTCCTAGCTAGGGGAGTGTTTGGTCGAGTTTAACTGGTCATTCCCGAGGTATGTGTGTTTTTGTAGCTATGATTCTTGTCCATGCTCAGGGTGGTTGGGTATTTAAACGAGTTTCTCCGTCTCCAGTTCTAGGGCAAAGTTTGAGCCATGTGTAGCCGGACTTCCATCACACCGTGGATGGTTTTGTCAGTACCGTGTCTCTGTATCTTTTAATTGGTCCTTCATTGTGTCGGTACTACTTTCATATTAGGGCAAAGTATGAGCTCCGTGTAGTTGTAATTACAGCGGCATGTACATGTCAACCTTGCAAGAACGGGTCATGTAGTTTGTTATTCGTGTTGTAAAGCTTGGTTGCCAAGATTGCTTCTGAGGTCCGATAATGATATTATGCTAAAATCCAGGGTGCTAGATGCACTTCTCCAAAACCCCCATAATCACCTCTAAACTCACATTGTCTTCTCGCCTCCAAGGAGCCAAGTCGAGCATGAAACGGATGCACACCTCTACAATCTGATACATCCAAAGTGTCCCTCCCACCCTCGCAATAATCATACTCGAAAACATTCTTATGGATCTGTTGAAGGTTCGTATGTGGGATGGCAGTTGGGTGGTGGTCTAGGAGGCAGCGTCTGAGCTCGGCAACAGGCGGCTGACGGTTCCGCAATGGGTTGTTTGGCTGGCGGTATCCTAGGCACGAATCTAGCGCTGCTCGGCCCGGATCACTCGTGTGCCGGCCGCGGCAGCGCCGTGGGGGGCTTCCGTCGGTGGCACTGACGTGGTGGTTGCATGGGTAGTGGCATGACAACATCGATGGTCGGTGGCGGTGGACATGGGCTTTCGTGCCCCGACCTAGATTGGTGGGGCTGCAACGGGGCGAGGTGGGCTACGGTAGTTTCTACAGCTGGTGATGGTTGGCAGCGGTGAGCTGTCTAGCATGCCTAGTCATATGGCTTGGACGTGGAAGGTCGGCATGTCAGGAGGCGGTTTGCTGGGCAAGTTGCGGTGACGATGAATTTGGTGTGCTCTGGGCAAAAGCCTAGCTCAACCTTAGTCGTTGCCGACGTCGATGGCGTCCTACGACGTCGTTCCCTCCATGGAGGCATCATCGTGGAGCCCCTTCAACACCATAGTCGCCTCGGTGTTGAGATCTTCGGGTGAAAACCCAAGTTTTGACCTTGGTCAGAGCGCGCGTCGACGGCGTACTCACCGCTTCCCTCTTGGGGGAGATGCCTGGAGGTCTCGTCCTTCATCAGTTCACGGTGGCTCGGGTGGCTTTGTTGTTTCATCGTTAGCCAGGCGAGTGCGCTGCCTCGAGCCGGTGAGGAAGTCGGAGTAGCGGCTCCGGAGAACAGTGTTGTGGAGTGTTCAATCTGGCCGCGTGGGCGGCAGAGCAGTCGATTTCGGTGGAACGCGGCCTAGGGTCGGCGGGGAAGTCAGAGTGGCAGCTCGACGGAGCACCTCAGTGTTGTGGAGTGTCCGATCTGGTCACGTGGGCGGCAAAGTCGTCGGCTCGTGTGGACTGTGGCCTCAGGGCCGGCTTGTGTGAGTTGCTGAGGTTTGCAAGCCGAAGTGGCGGCTCTAGGTTGGGTGGTAGGGTGGCAACTCTGGGCCGGCTCGTTGGTTACATAGCCCCGGGGCTGGTGTGTGTTTCATTATATTGGTTTTCAGCCAGTTTTTCTTATAAAATGGAGAATTCTCTTCTTATTGCAAAGGCAGAGCTCCTGCCTAGCATTGCTCTGTACTATGATAGTGATTTTTTTCCTTTACTTGTGCTCTAATGTGATCCAAGATGCATGGACAAGTCAGAGATACAGATGCACCGGATGTATATCTTATATTAAATACTTCTAAATGGCACACTAGGAATGGATTGGGAATGGCTTCGTTTTTTCTTTGATAATGTGATTATATTGTATTAGATTTTTTTCCTAACTGTTGATGGTATTATGCATAAATGCTTGTGAGAAAACGAAAATAGACAAGCAATAGACCATCATGAAATCTATGTTCAACGTGCAGTTGGACGTTGCTGAGTACATCATTATACTATATGTGATACGTACCACTAGATTGTTTGCTTGGTATGTGGAAGAAATAATATGGTGAGTCCTTGGAGCTTTTGTGGCTTTTTGTGACCATGAAGTTATGCTTCAAATGGAGTGAGAGAAATGGGCTGTTCCACAAGAGAAAAAGACCTTCAAACCACGCACACTCATGTGATTAACATCCTTTTAACTCGTCCCCTATGTCCAAATGTCTTCACCAGGTCAGGGATATCCAAGGGAAGTTCACAGGTCCTAGCAAAATACAATGGGGAGCTTCATTTGCCGAATGCTGGTCAACTAAAATATTAACAAGCAATGCAGTAATTATCCTCTTGGATTTGGCTGTGCATGGTGCATTCATACGATTTTCTTTTTGGTGATGTGTGGTAATAGGCTAGTAGCCATAAATATATTGCATATGTAGAACTGTGAAACTGTATGCTTAATATTAGTTGAGATGAAGCTAGCAATATATCTTCTTTGTTTTTGCGGAAAAGAATATCCTTCTTTTGGGATGGCGCTATGGTAATTGTATTTATTAGCTTAATATTAGCCACCGATTTTCTATAGGGAAGTTATAAAGCGTCGCTAGGGTTTCTCATGCATGTGTAACTAAATCGTTGCCTGTAGAATGATTAGAAATAGTTCTCTTTATGTGTTGTCGCCCATCCTAATTTATGAGGGCAATGGGTGCAAGTTCATAGTAGTTCATTACTAGTTTTTACAAATATGCACGTTCCACACAGGTACACACGTGATGATGTTAATAATTTATATTCTATTTATAGAAGCGAAGCTCACAAAAAAGCTACTACCACTGATCAGAATTAATTGATGCAGCCTCTATACAACATGAGGGAGTGTCAATTAATTTGGATCGGAGGGAGTAGTATTACTTTGGATCATAGGGATATAGTTATCAGAAATTTCTTTTGGAGGCCAAGCTCCATGGAGGCCTTCAAATGAAAATTTCAAATTTCGTGTAAATTCATATTTTTACCGTTCAATTTAAAAAAACACAAAGATAGATGAAAGCATAATGAACAAGTGTGTAAATTTTCAAGACGAAATACGTTGAAATGAGGGTTGTGCAAAAAATCAAATCTAAGGATTTTTAACACATGATAGTATTCATCCTCTCATACCAAGAATTTCTCTTTTTTTAGGTCGCATTTCAATGTATTTCATCCTGAAATTTTACACACGTACACCTCACATCCTTGTTTACTTGTACAATTTTATTCAGATTTTTTTAAATCAAATTTTTTGAATGTTTAATTTTTATTCAGATTTGGCTGATGGCACTGGTTATGACTTTATTTTAAAATATATTTTTCCAAATTTATTGCTTCTCTTCCTTTCGGTTTGCATGTTCCATCTCCATAAGCTTCATTTATTGTGATGTCTTCCATGATTCCATCAATTGCAATCTTGCATGCATTATTTATTCTGATGGTAAGGTGTATACTAGCAGAATTATTCAAGTTAGGATGTTTTCCTATTTGCTCTACTCATTCCCCTGGAATTGCTACTACACATCATTTCATCAACCTATGTTTCTTTTCAATGTTTGGTTTTGAAGAGCGTACTAGATTTATGGGACCTCTAATTTATTTGCATGTATTCCCAAGCTACAGCGGCATCCCAATCCAATCCTGAACTGGAAACTCTCTTCATTTGCCACTTCTAGGATCACTGTTTCTGCATTAGGAACGTGGATGGGGAGTGGTACAACTTAAATAGTCCGTATCCGGTCCATCTCTCATGTTTTCCCTCTCGGCTTACCTTGACACCATGAGGGGGTCTGGCTCAAACATCTTAGTAAGCGGCACTTTCCCTAAGGATTGCCCTACTGATTAAAATGATTTTGGCCAGTGGAGGACTCCGAATGAGGCCAGGACCATTACACATTTGGGCTTCAAGGCGCGGCAGAAAGAACAGAGCAACACTACAATAACAATGGTCTCGAGGAGGTATCTCACTGTGGGGGTAGCCGCTAGCTCGAGGAACCTTGGAAATTCTAGGCACCAAGACTGAAGTACCTAGTCAGTAACCTTGCCAACAAAAGGGCATGCCTAGCTGCCTATGATGCAAGAGGAGAGTGGTGATGGCCTGAAGGCCCAATAGCTATTAGGTTGATGGCATTTGAAGCTCTGGCGACCAGTTCTGATCCAGCCCAAGAAGAGAGAATTTTAACATGGAGGAACTTGGTTTCGGGAACGATGAAGGGCCAGTGGAACAAGATTAGGATGCCATTTTTCTTCTTCATTCACATCGGAACATTCTTTAACGCGAAAAGAAAATGAAGTTCCGTTCGCTTGGGCAGCTATTGCGAACTTCTGATATGCTGGATTGAAATTGTGTGATGATATATTTACATGCAGGAACATCAGTTAAAATGAGTATATCTTTTCCTGAATTTGTTGGAATTCATTTGAAATGCTACTACTTTATAATAGATTTCGGGGTTGGCTAGATGGGTAGATCTCAAGTTCCCTTGTTGCCTTATCTAATGTAAGGCTTGGTTACTTGGATAAGAGTGGATGGGTTGCTCTGTGTAGAGCATAGTCCAAAACATTCTTATCGATCTGCTGGAGGTTCATATGTGGGTTGGCATGTAGTAATAGGTTTAGCTTTGATCCTATGAATATATTCCGCTTTTATTGTCTGGGGTTAAAGGATGTCGACTTGAGGTTGAGGGTAGTCTATTTTGTCCTTTTGATATTAAGTTTTTCTATGCATAGCAAAATATTCCTAATCTTTCAACCGTTTCAGGTGCATATGTGGGTATGCCATATTACAATCAAATAACAATCTTCCTTGTTTCGTAGTTTGTGATGATCGGGTGCTGCTTTGCACGAGATCCAAAAGGGATTTCTATGTATCCTAGCTATCCAATAGGGTGCTAGTGATCAAAAAAAGGCCAAACTGGCGAAGTTGTTTCATGTAGAAAGAACATGCGTTGATGACCGGAGCATAAACTGTCACACCTCTGTAGCTGGGAGTCGC
The DNA here is from genome assembly GCF_002575655.3 of Aegilops tauschii subsp. strangulata. Taxonomy (NCBI): domain Eukaryota; kingdom Viridiplantae; phylum Streptophyta; class Magnoliopsida; order Poales; family Poaceae; genus Aegilops; species Aegilops tauschii. The sequence goes on from NC_053035.3 coordinate 387,900,067, forward strand.
GGCATCTGTCCCTCCCTGCACTTTGTCTGGTTGTGGAAGTTGTATTGGACTGATAGCCCACTTAATCCGACAGTGGTGTTTCATTCGTGCAATCCGCATGATGTGGCATGGAGGAAACAGGGACACACAACTGCACCCACAAGGTTCAGACTTCAGAGTTCAGATATCACAGCCTAGAGGGAACCTGCTACCTGCTCAATTTAAACTTCCTGGTTCAACAATTATTCACATGTCACAACCATGTGAAAGTTGCCAGTAGGTGCAAGGTTACAGGCAAGCACAAATATGTGTCTCATCTGGCACTGAATGATGTTGACGAGGCTATGCGTGTCGAACAACAATTGCGATGCCCAAATTCCATACCAAATTGAAGTGTACGAATTGTGAAGTGTTATGATGATTACTCTGATATATAAAATTCTTATGAACCATCTGATTTCATTCGAACAATCATCAAATAATGATGATGATTAGTGCATGAATAGCCACAATGTGAAGTGTCATGATCATGGCATTTAAGAGTGCCTTCAGTGATCTAAAGATGGTGTGTCCACACATGACTAAAGATAATTCAATAATGATGATTAGTGCATGAATAAAACTGTCTTGTGCTAGCTGGAATAGTCATAATCACCGATATTGTTGAGGGCACGGTGACTGCTTTGGTAGTCAAAATTGTTATGCTGTGATCAGATATTCTTTTGTAGGTCGTCTAAGCACATTGGAGTGGCTCCACTAAATATGTGGTATAACAAATTTCTTTAGTGAGAATACAGATGTTCGAAGGGCATGAATAAGGAAACTAATGTATCACCATAGGGATATATATGTTGCTTGTGATGGGACTTCTAGAAGTTCTTATGGGCAAGAAATAATACAGTCCACTGCTCCCAAAATTAAAGAGGTCCACCACGGGCTGTACGAGCGGCAGCTCTGCGGGCTCCATACCCAGAACGCGGCGTTGCAGGACCCGTTCTTCAGCGAGGGGGCCTTCTACAGATCGCGGCGAACCTCAACGCTCGCAAGCGGAAGGTCATGTCCCGGCGCAGGCGCCGTGGTTGCGGGGGATTTTCTCAATAGCGGGAACTTCAGTGTTGAGGTCAATTATCCCCACCCCCTCATTCTCTCTCTCTCTCTCTCTCTCTGTGTGTGTGTGTGTGTGGCTCGCTTAATGCTTTGGACATGGATCCTCCATGATTTGTTTTTTTATATTAGATTAGATATTTCTATTACTCCTGTAGTGTGTGACACATTTTGTAAGATCGCTTTTTTTATTTTTCCCATGAAATAATGCTGCATAGCTTGTGTATGCCAAGAAAAAATAGTAAAATGATATTTTCTTTTTGGGGTTCAAACAAGAAGCTTACACGTATTTATGCACAAAGAAAAGTTAGTGAAAGGGGTACTTGCATATTCCCTGATTATACGACTTCAATTTTGCGTCCTTTAGGACATTAAAAATAACTTCCTCTGAACTACCCATTACGAAATACGTACTCACTCCCCTGCAAAAAAAATAAATACGTACTCACTATAAAAACAATCAACAACCTTGATAAAAGGGAGACAAGCAACAGTTTACGTTTGTATATTGATCAGATGTCGATGTTTATACATGTGCAATGGAAGGCATATGGGCCTCACGGACCAGGTAACACATACACAATCTAATACAACTCAACAATGTGCAAGCAATGATATGCAGTAGTTGAGAATATAGAACAAGTCGACAAATGAAGTGATTAATTAAATTAGGAAGAGTTGTGGTAGATTAGTAAGAGGTAGTGGTTGTGCAAAGCATAAACTAGCATTGCTCTGTACTATGATAGTCATTTTTTTAACTTATGCTCTAGTGTGATGCAAGATCCATAGATGAGACAGAGATACAGATGCGCACTAGATGTATATCTTATATTAAATACTTCTCGATGGTACATTAGGAATGGATTGGGAATGGTTGCGTTCTTTTTTTTTGTTATGTGATTATGCACTCACTGGTTAATTTCGGTCTAAATTATGATACTCTATTAGTTTTTAAAATTTATTTTCTAATTGTTGATTATATTATGCATAAATGCTTGTGAGAAAAGGAAAATAGGCAGGCAATAGACCATCATGAAAATCTATGTGCAACGTCCAATTCGACGAGTCTGGGTACATCATTGTACCATATGTGATACGTACCGCTAGATTGTATGCTTGTTGTGTGGAAGAAATAAAATGGTGAGTCGTTGGAGCTTTTGTGGCTTTTTGTGACCATGAAGTTATGCTTTGAGTGGAGTGAGAGAAATGGGCAGTTCCACAAGAGAAAACCCCTTCAAATCACGGACACTCAAGTGGTTACCATCTCCTTTCAACTCGTCCCCTATGTCCAAATGTCTTCACCAAGTCAGGGACATCCAAGGGAAGTTCACAGGTCCTAGCAAAATACAATGGGGAGCTTCATTTGCCAAATGCTGGTCAACTAAAACATTCACAAGCAATGCAGTTATTATCCTCTTGGATTTGGCTATGCACGGTGCATTCATACGGTTTTGTTTTTGGTGATGCAGCTAGTAACCATAAATATATTGCATATGTAGAACTATGAAATTGTATGCTTAATATTCGTTGAGATGAACCTACCAATATATCCTCTCTTTCTTGAGGAAAAGAATATCCTTTTTTGGGACAACACTATGGTAATCACATTTCTTAGCTTAATAATAACCACAGAATTGCTACAGGGAAGTTATCAAGCATCGCTAGGGCTTCTCATGCATGTGTAACTAAATCATTGGCTGTAGAATGATCAGAAATAGTTCTCTTTATGTATTGTCGCCTATATCAATTTGTGAGGGCAGTGGGTGCAAGTTCATAATACTTCATTACTGGTGTTTACTAATATGCACGTTCCACACAGGCACACAGTGATGATGTTAATAATTGATCTCCTATTTATAGAAGCGAAATTCAACAAAAAGCTACTACCTCCTATCCGAATTAATTGACGCAACCTCTATACAACATGAGGCGTTGTCAATTAATTTGGATCGGAGGGAGTAGTACAACTTTGGATCATAGGGATATAGTTATATGTTATAATGACTTGGTTATTTGAATTTTTTTTTCATACTTTAGTTTTTAGTTTTGACCTTAGGAAGGTGCCACTACAAATTTGGTCAATTCACCGATGACTATAAGCTGAAGATGGTGTGGTTGGTTTCGTTGCAAGAAGTGGTATGGGTAAAATTTGGGACTTTGTACAACCTGTTAGTGCTATTGTGGAAGTTTTTAGTATAGAAACTTCACAACAACAGGTATGATCGAACTTCATCATGATCGTGTGATTTATGAGCCATTTTGGAAATTTTGGATCAATTTGCATTAGCAATACAGAGCATAAAATTTTGGAATTTGAAGTGTTGCACTATTCCTTTCAATCAAATTGAAGTTCGTGCAAAACCAATATGTCCAAGAAAGGTCTACCATAATATCCACTATGTAGATGCTCAAATCAAAAGGTTCACATATAAATCCATGAACAAATAGACTATTTTAGTTCAGAAAATACATAGTTATTGAAGTATAGATAACCCGATAGTAAGAAAAATCTTATGTATGCACTAATGAATTCATGGGTTGCGAGGCCATTGGGCTGATGGCACTATTTATTATTTTATTTTAAAAGAAAATTTTCAAATTTCTTACTTCTCTTCCTTTCGTTTTGCATGTTCCATTTCCATAAGCTTCATTAGCTGTGATGTCTTCCATGATTCCATCAATTGCAATGTTGCATGCATTATTTATTCTTGTGGTAAGGTGTATACTCGCAGAATTATTCAAGTTAGAATATTTTCCTATTACCTCTGCTCATTCCCCTAGAATTTCTACTCCACATCATTTCATGAACATATGTTTCTCTTTATTGATAGGTTTTGAAGAGGGTACTAGAGGTATGGGACCTCTAATATATCCCCAAGTATTCCCAAGCTGCAGCGGCATCCCAATCCAATCTTGAACTGGAAACTGTCTTCATTTGCCATTTCCAATATCACCGGTTCTGCATTAGGAACGTGGATGGGGAGTGGTACAACTTCAATAGTCCGTATCCGGTCCCTCTCTCGTTTTTTCCTCTCAGCTTACCTTGACACCATGAGGGGGCCTGGCTCGAACATCTATGTAGTAAGGGGCACTTTCCCCAAGGACTTCCCTACTGATTAGAATGATTTTGGCCAGTGGCTGACTACTGGTGAAGGAAGGACCATTACACATTCACGCTTCAAGGCGCGACATAAAGAAGAGAGCAACAGTGCAATAGCAATGATCTCAAGGATGAGGAACCTTGGAACACCAGGACTGAAGTACCTAATCAGCAGCCTTGCCAACAAAAGGGCATGCCCAACTTCCTATTATGAAATAGGAGAGTTGACAGCCTGAAGACGGCAATATCTATTAGCTTGATGCCACTTGAAGCTCCAGCGTTCAGTTCTCATCCAGCTCAAGAAGAGAGAATTTCGACCACCATGCACGAACCTGTGTGTGGTAACTATGAAGGGTCGGTGGAAGAAGATTAGGATGTCATTTTTCTTCTTCATTCACATAGGAACATTCTTGAACGCGAAAAGAAATGATGTCTCTGATTGCTGGAGCAGCTATTGTGAACTTCTGATATGATGTAGTGATCTGGAATGCTGGATTGAATGCGTGTGACGATATATTTAGACGCAGGACCTTCAGTTAAAATGATTCCATGCATCTCTTTTTTCTTAATTTGTTGGAATTCATTTGAAATGCTACTACTTTAGAATAGATTTCGGGGTTGGCCAGATGTGTAGATCTCAAGTTCCCTTGTTGCCTTACCTAACATAAGGTTTGGTTACCTGTATAAGAGTGGATGGGTTGCTTTGTGTAGAGCATAGTCCAACACATTCTTATGGATCTGCTCAAGGTTCATATGTGGGTTGGCATGTAATAATAGGTTTAGCTTTGATCATGCATATATATTAAGCTTTTCAATGCATAGCAAAAATTTCCTTATCTTTCAACCGTTTCAGGCGCATATGTGGGTATGTCATATTAAAATCAAATAACAATCTTCCTCATTTCATTGTTTGTGATGATTGGTTGCTGCTTTGCACAAGACCCAAAAGGGATTTCTATGTATCCTAGCTATCCGATAGGTTGCTAGTGATCAAAAAATGGCCAAATTGGCAAAGTTGTAGGCGACCATGTAAGTCATGTAGAAAGAACATGCGCTGATGAGCGGAGGACAAACTGTCACACCTCCGTAGCTGGGAATCCTGGCATATCTCCCTCCCTGCACCCTGTCTAGTTGTGGAAGTTATATTGGACTAATAGCCCATTTAATCTGGATGTAGCGTTTCATTCGTGCAATCCACATGATACGACATGAAGGAAATAGGGACACACAGCTGCACCCACAAGGTTCAGACTTCAGAGTTCATAGATCACAGCCCAGAGGGAACCTGCTACCTCCTCGCATTTAAACTTCCTGGTTCAGCAATTGCTCACATGTCACAACCATGTGAAAGTTTCCAGTAGGTGCAAGGTTACATGCAAGGACATATATGTGTCTCATCAATTAAGCACAAGACAAGATCCCTCCATCAATTTCAATTTCCAACAACATCGATCGGGCATTCATTCATATTGCTACCATCCTAAATGAGATGTCACGGCAATGTCACGTCGCTGTTTTGGTGATAAGCATAGGTAGCAGGAACAGATGAAGCCCGAGCTAGCTAGCTAAAAGATTCTCGGACTGTCATGCGTATGATGGGATATATATGTTGCTTATGATGACACTCCTAGAAGTTCTTATGGGCAAGAAATAATACAGTCCACTGCTCCCAAAATTAAAGTGGTAGATGCACTTTCCCTTTCTAAATCTGGTGATGACACTTCTCCCATAATTAAAGTGCTAGATGCACTTCTCCCACCCCCCAAGTCTCTTCTACCAAACCCACCATCGTGCAATCCTGGTGCCTCTTGTCATGGTGATTCTTCCATGTTTCCGTCCTCTATAAAACTGCCTTATGGCCATACATGTGCGGCTTACACAATTGAATCGAGTAGAGATTAAGAGAATGACAGGAACTACAAGGCGGGTGTTCTAGCAATATTGTGATCAACACTCCCGTATTGCACCATCAACGAGAGATTTTGATGGGGATGTTTTCGTGAATATGTCATGTAGCCTACACAATCAATTGTTGAGCTTAGAGAGCTAGCTAGCTTAAGCCACCAACTGTTGAACGTGCAAGATGGTTAAAGTCCGGTCTTATTAACTCATGACTCCAGCCATTTCATATCTGCTAACTACCTTAGACGTCTTACTGAAAAAATTCAATTTCAACAACTCGGATGTCATCCCATTCTAGACGGTGAAATGTTTGCCTGCTCATTTCGATCTTTTTGGCTACAGAGTATAATATCTCGCATGTTCTGTCATGTTTAAAGAGTATTGCAGCAAGGCTCTCGAGTTCCTCTATTTTGCTCAGGATATACTACGTGAGGTCTAAACCATGAGTGGTGTAAGTGTGTGTCTTTCAGATATCTATATATTCCCATACCATTACTGAAGGAGGAAACTAGCTAACGAAGTTAATTTGGCACGGAATGATGTTGAAGAGGCTTTTTGTGTCAAACAATTATTGTGACTGATACGACTTTAACGTATCTATAATTTTTTATTGTTTCATGCTATTATATTATAAATCTTGGATGCTTTATATGCTTTCATTTTATATCATTTTTTGGGACTAACCTATTAACTGAGTGCCCAGTGCGAGTTGTTGTTTTCTTCTTGTTTTTGGCCTTTCAGAAAATCAATACTAAACGAAGTCCAAACACGATGAAACTTTATGGTGATTTTTTCTGGAACGGAAGGGAAACTAGAACGTTCGGGAGGAGGCCAAAAGATCTATGGGAGAGCGATGAGCTCACCCGGTGCACCTGAGGGGGGCGCCTCCTGAGCTCGTGTGTCCCACGCAACTTTATTTGACCTAATTCTACCTCTATAAATTCCCAAACCAACAGAGAGAACCTGAAATACTTTTTTCACCACCGCAAGCTTTTGTTCTTCCACAATCCCATCTGGAGGCCTTTTCTGGTACTCTACCGGAGGGGGAATTGATCACAAAGGGCTTCTACATCATCCTTTCTTCCTTTCGATAATACGTGAGTAGTTCACCATAGACCTACAAGTCTATAACTAGTAGCTAGATGGCTTCCTCTCTCTCTTTGATCTTCAATACCATGTTCTCGATCTTCTTGGAGTTCTATCCGATGTAATCTTTTTTTGTGGTGTGTTCGTTGGTATCCGATGAATTGTGGGTTATGATCAGATTATTAATTGAAAGTAATTGAGTCTTTTCTAAACTTTATTATGCATGCTTATTATAGCTTTGTATTTCTCTCTAATTTATTCGTTTGATTTGGCCAACTACATTGATTTATCATTAGTGGGAGAGGTGCTTTGTGATGGGTTCAATCTTGCGTAGTGACAAAAAGGGTAGCGAGGCATGTATTTTTATTGTTGCCATTAAGGGTAAAACAATGGGGTTTTATTCATATTGCTTGAGTTTACTTTGTCTACATCATGTCATCATACTACATGCATTATTCTGTTTGTTATGAACTTGATACGTAGAGAGGCAAGCATAGAAGCGCTCTCGAAGTGGAGTAATAGTAGTGGATGCAGAATCCTTTCGGTCTACTGATCATGGACGTGATGCCCATATACATGATCATTGCCATGAATAACTTCATAACTATGCGTTTTTCTATCAATTGCCCAACAGTAATTTGTCTACCCACAGTATGGTATTATTTTGAGAGAGAAGCCTCTAGTGAATACTATGGACTCTGGGTCTACTTTAATCATATTACTAAAACCAAAAATACTTTGTTGCAAGTTATTTACTTTACTTTTTATCTATCTATCACTATCAGAATTAATCCTTGCAAGTGACGAGTTCAAGGGGATTGACAACCCTCTTGCCCGCGTTGGGTGCACGTATTTGTTTTTGTGTGTGCATGTACTATTCACTAGGATTTCCATGGTTCTCCTAGTGGTTCGATAAACCTTGGTTCTCACTGAGGGAAATACTTATCAGTTACTATATTGCTTCACCCTTCCTCTTCAAAAATCCCAATGCATCTCACAAGTAGTAGTGACGTCCAAATTCAATACCAAATCTGAAGTGTACCAAATGTGAAGTGTTATGATGATTGCGCTGATATATCAAATTCTTATGAACAATCTAATTTCATTCGAACAATCATCAAATCTTCAATCGTGGCATTTTAGAGTGCCTTCAGTGATCTAAAGATGGTGTGGCAACACACGACTAAAGATAAGTCAATAATGATGATGATGATTAATGCATGAGTAGAACTCTCATGTGCTAGCTGGAATAGACATAAATCACCGATATTGTTGAGGGCATGGGTGATTGCTTTGGTACTCAAAATTATTATGTTGTGATTAGGAATTCTTTTGTAGCTCGTTTAAACCCATTGGAGTGCCACCACTAAATATGTGGTATAACAAATTTCTTTAGTGAGAATACAGATGTTCGCAGGGCATGAACAAGAAAACTAATGTATCACCATAGGGATGTATATGTTGCTTATGACGGGACTTCTAGAAGTTCTTATGGGCAATAAATAATACACCGCACTCCTCCCAAAATTAAAGTGGTAAATGCACTTTCTCTTTCTAAATCCGGTGATGGCACTTCTCCCAAAATTAAAGTGCTAGATGCCCTTCTCCCAAACACCAAAAAATTTCTTCTACAAATCCACCATCATGCAATCCCGGTGCCTCTTGTCATGGTGATATGTTCCATGTTTACATCAATTGCAATGTTGCATGCATTATTTATTCTAGTGGTAAGGTGTATACCAGCAGAATTATTCAAGTTAGATTTTTTTCCCTATTAGCTCGGCACATTCCACTGGAATTGCTACTCCACATCATTTCATGAACCTCTGTTTTTTTCATTAATAGGTTTTGAAGAGGGTACTAGAGGTATGGGACCTCTAATTTATCTCCATGTATTCCCAAGCTGCAGTGGGATCCAAATCCAATCTAGAACTAGAAACTGTCTTCATGTACCACTTCCAGGATCACTGGTTCTGCATTAGGAACGTGGATGGAGAGTGGTACAACTTCAATAGTCTGTATCTGGTCCCATTCTCATTTTTCCCTCTCAGCTTACCTTGACACCATGAGGGGGCCTGGCTTGAACATCTATGTGTAAGGGGCACTTTCCCCAGGGACTGCCCTACTAATTACAATTATTTTGGCGAGTAGCTGAGTCGTGATGAAGCAAGGATCATTACACATTCACGCTTCGAGGCGGAGCAGAAACAAGAGAGCAACACTGCAATAGCAATGGTCTCGAGGAGGTATCTCACAGTGGGGGTAGCCGCTAGCTTGAGGAACCTTGAAGTTCCAGGTACCAAGACTGAAGTACCTAGTCAGCAACCTCGCCAACAAAACGGCATATCTAATTGCCTATGATGCAAGAGAATGTGATCACGACCTGAAGGCGGCAATAACTATAAGCTTGATGTCATTTGAAGCTCCGGCGACCAGTTCTCATCCAACCCAAGAAGAGAGAATTTCAACCACCATGGCGGAACCTAGCTCCGATTACTATGAAGGGCTGGTGGAAGAAGATTAGGATGTCATTTTTCTTCTTCATTCACATAGTAGCAGTGACAGCCAAATTCAATACCAAATCTGAAGTGTACCAAATGTGAAATGTTATGATGATTGCGCTGATATATCAAATTCTTGTGAACAATCTGATTTCATTTGAACAATCATCAAATTATCAACCATGGCATTTAAGAGTGCCTTCAGAGATCTAAAGATGGTGCAACAACACACGACTAAAGATAATTCAATAATAATGATGATTAATGCATGAATCGAACTCTCATGTGCTAGTTGGAATAGACATAAATCACTAATATTGTTTAGGGCACGGGTGATTGCTTGGCGTGATTTCTTGGGTAGCCAAAACTTATATGTTGTGATCGGGAATTCTTTTGTAGGTCGTTCAAACCCATTGGAGTACCTCCATTGAATATGTGGTATAACAAATTTCTTTAGTGAGAAAACATATGTTCGCGGGGCAATGAACAAGAAAACTAATGTATCACCATATGGATATATATGCTGCTTATGGTGGGACTTCTAGAACTTTTTATGGGCAAGTAATAATACATCGTAGTGCTCCCAAAATTAAAGCGGTAGATACACTTTCTCTTTCTGAATACGATGACAATTCTCCCAAAATTAAAGTGGTAGATGCACTTCTCCCAAACACCAAAAATTCTCTTCTACAAATCCACCATCACGCAATCCCGGTGCCTCTTGTCGTGGTGATTCTTACACGCTTCTGTCCTCTATAAAACTTCATTATGGTCAGACATGTGTCTTTTACACACAATCGAGTCGAGTAGAGATGAAGAGAATGTCACATGAGTTGTCAGGAGGTCGCAGTATTGTGATCCAAACTCCCATGAAAATACTTATGCACGTCATAGAAATTATGTGAAGTCTCCCCGGAGTCTAGATCATCGCGGTCGGTTCAATATCCGGGGTATCTCGTAGTAGGGGTCCTGAGCTAGGCGTCTTGGAGCGATGGTAACATGGACACGGGGTTTTACCCAGCTTCGGGCTCTCTTGATGAGATAATACCCTACATGCTGCTTTTGATTGTTTTCATATGGGTGTAGTACAGAGTAGACGTATCTACCACGAGATTGTAGTAATGAATATCACGGATCTATTGACTAGCCTGGCCTCGGTTTATATAATTCACCGGAGGCCTAGGGTTTAGGAGAGTCCTTGTCTTGGGCGCCAAGTCTTGTGGAGTCTTCCTTGTATGCGGCAGGGGTTGTCCGAACTGGCCCATGAGTAAACGGCCCTGGGGTTCCTCGGCCCAATCCAAGAGATCGGGAGAGGACGTGGTGAGTACCCCCTAGTCCAGGACACCGTCAGTAGCCCCCTGAACCGGTCTTCAAGTTGGGGACGCTCCTCGGTTCTTCCGAACTGCTCTTCGTCTTCGGTCGTCGGTCTTGAAAACTGGTTCAACAAATCTTCCCATCATCTATATTGAGGATTGCTGAGCTAAATCTGAAGAGTTTATACGTCGGGTATCCGAGGAGCCCTTTTAAGTCTTCGGCCTATATCAATGCCTTGTTATTTTTATGCCGACCTCGGGTCTGAAGTGTTTCCCATGCAGCGGTGTCCTCTTGCATCCGAGCTCCAACGTCGGACTGCATTCGAGGTATCTTTTGCAGCCGAGCACCAACGCCGGACCGCTTCCGAGCTCCAACGTCGGAATGTATTCGAAGAGTCTTGTTACAGCCGAGCTCCAATGCCGGACTGCATCCGAGCTCCAACGCTGGACTATGTCCAAGCTCCAACGTCGGACTGCATCCGAGGTGTCATAGCTCACCTTGGCTCAAAAAAGTTGAAGGAGTTTGAAGGGGGTTAGCCGAGCTTAGTGCCGAAAATGCCCTCTATAGAGCCAGCCGCTTGCATCCGAGCTTTATGCCGGACTGCTTCCGAGATGACGCACCACCTTGGGCTTAGGCGGATTGTTTGCGGATTTTATTTCCGATTGATGCAATTTACTTACTGACGAGATATATAGCCAGTAGCCCTCAAGGTGTGTGTCGGCCTAAAATTCCGAGATGCACTTTAGAGGAGATAGTGATCGGCGGACGGACCCTTGAGAGAGGGTTTTGAGAAGTCGCCGTAATATACTAGCTTGATGCCGGATAGGTCCATACGGTACCTATTGTTGTCCGAAGACAAGTGTGCGCATAGTTCGGTCAAGCCGAACACTGAGCACTTTGAATTTTCTGCATTGAATAGGCAATGCAGTAGCCCCCGAGACACTGGTCGGGTGGCAACACCAGCTCAGGGGATCGATGTACCCCTTTAATATTTGTAAATAATAAGCACGAAGCCCAGTAGCCCCCGATCCTTAATGTGGGCACGGGTGGCCGAATTAAGGATCGATATCCGAAGTAAAATCACAAATTACGTGTAATGATTCTATGTATCCAAGTACTCTACATCATTAAAGCTCGGATCCGCATTGTACAAAACTTTGTTGACCGACCATCAGCTTCCACCTCCTTAGCCAGCAGCCGAGGAGTGTTTGTCCTACTTTATAAAGTCTTTATGAGGGCAAAGATTTACGACAAACAAGGCAATCCGGCCATACGGTTTTATAAACAAAGGTACGCAGAGAGATATGTTATATTGCGTTTTAACGTAAGAAACATCTTCCAAAGAAAATAGTCCAGCTATCGGTTACTTTCTTTGGGTCGTCATGCTTATCATGATCATGAAACCTCACCTCCGATCGATGTGGGAGGAAAGTATTGAGGATTTAGTTCGGGGAAAGTTCCCGAACTCTATGGTATTAATGAATCAAAATTTTCACTTCCGTCGTTGCCGACCAATGTGATCCTTTAAGATTGCTAGCTTTCGGCTTCACCCAGTCTGAGGTACTTACTCGGATGACCCGGTAGTAACAATCACAGAGGTGCTCCCTTTACCACCTAGCCGAACAATCGGGAACGTAGGGGTAAGCACAGGAGCCAGGCAACCCAGCTTGGCCAAAATCTTAAGTCAAATTGATGTATATTTATGGCTTTAAAACAATGATTGCGGAAGGCAGCCCTCGTATATGAAATACAAACGCCGATGATATGTTTATTTTGATTCTGTTGCGACCGTTTATCAGTTGAAAGTGGCCCATCGTCGGCTTCCACCCCCTTGTAGATGCTACGAAGGGTGTTGTCGCAATAAAAAAACAACCCTTAGCCGACGTCTCGGTGCCCGAAGGCAGTTGTGTTAGCGGAAACGAGGCAATCAGATATGCGGGCTTTATAACTTCCACTTAGTCATAGGAGCTTAAAGTTGGGAGGCCAGTTACTAGCCCACGGTTAGTGTTCGGCGACAGTCGAAGTCAAGCCGTAAACACTTCGGTCAATGTTATGAACGGACCGTCATTTAACACGGGGTGACCTCTATAAATCTTTATAGTTTAATACAGTCATCGGATCGCTGACCAGTTTACGCTTATTGTGACAGTCAGTTTTCGGCTTTCTCCACTGAGGCACTTAACCATGCTAGTTGGAAGCACAATCGCAGTGGTTCTCCTTTTGTGCACCTAGCCGAACAAAAGCGGAACGTAGGCGGCAAGCACAGGAGCCAGGCAACCCAGCTATTGACCGAAGACACAATTCGAAACCAATGCATATATAGCAATATCCGAGCATGTTTTTGCCAAATCTCTAAAGGTGTCTGATGTTGCACTGCGAGACTAATGCTTGAAACACAGAAATAGTTTAAAAGTGCCATGGGCTTGGAAAACCAAAAACTTCAGTAAAAAATGGTCGTCCAAACTAGATCAAGTGTTCGATGCCAAATCGAAAATTGGTCTTAGAGAGAAAAAAATTGTGCTTCTATCGTGCTTTAACATGACACATCCTATCTCAAGACTTCAAGCGGGTCAGCCTACGGCTTGAACCTCCTATCCCGAAGGCGGAGTACTTCTCATTAGGCCAGTTTAGCGAACTAAACTCTAGCAGCTTTGAGAGAGAAATTAGGCTCTTCAGCTATTGACCACACACTCGCGTCGAAAAAGGGAGTGATAGAAAAAGACTTTGCAACGACTAAGAAGAAAACACTGATTATAAACTGGCTCATGTAAATTTAAGAGCCCCCAAGTGACTTGGGTAGAAGAATTTTATGTATAATGATCATATGTACTGAAGTACTTATATCATATCTATGTTTCCCCGAACTTTAAACGCGTCTTAACCGACCGTCGGCTTCTCCCTCTTCGCTCAAGGGCCGAAATGTGTTATGTACTCCACCTGTCGAGAATATCGACAGTGTTTCCGATAACCAGGCAATCAGGCCATAAGGTTGTAACAGACAAAGCGCACTCAGGGAACTTATGCTATATTATCGACGAAGTGTAAGAAGCATCTTCGAAGAAAATAGTACCCCCACCGATGCCTTTCTTCGGTTGCTCATTGTTACTATGAGACTTGTGCAATAGATTTTTTGTATTCATGAGTTCCGTTGTGTGTCGACCATGATTGAAAACAATAAGAGCGCTAGCTTTCGGCTTCACCCAGTCTGAGGTCCGAGCTCGGATGACCCGATCGTGACAATCATAGAGGTGCTCCCTTTACTCCCTAGCCGAACAATCAAGAACGTAGGGGTAAACACAGGAGCAAGGCAACCCATCTTGCGGAACACCTAAGTCAACATGGTGCATATTGTGGCGTAATACAAGAACAAGGAACGAAGTCATACAAGTATAATCATATGTTAGAGGAAAGGCTTCATAAAGGAAGCCCCCAAGTAAACGGGGTATTTGAATTTGTGTGTCACAAACAAAGTTTTGACAAGGAAGTTTTTCACAAACAACTTTTTGCCAAAAAAGTATAATGCTTGGTCGAACCGAACAAGATTTAAAACTGAAAGTTTTTGAGCATGAAAGCGACTTAGCTGGTTAATGTGCTCGGTGTTGATGACGCGGTCCGAGCTTGATGCGGGACAAGGTCCCAGCCCCTGAGCCGGTCCCGAGGTGGAGGAGGGAAGAGCTCGGCACTCTGAAGTAGCGACGTAGCACGACCAAAGTGGCGAGGTGGAACCCCCAGTCCGACCGAGGCGACGGAGCAGGCCGGCAGTATGACGCCGAAGTCCCCGGCGTGGGCTAATGAAGTGATGACGAAGCTCCGGTCTAGCCGAGGTGACGTGGTACGTCGGTACACCGAGGTGAGGGCGCTGCCGGACCCGGATCATTTATCTGGGCACGGAAAATAGTGCAAGCCGGAGATAATAGTAATAATAATAAATTAAAAAGAATTAGTTGCATAATTAATAATTTATGCAAAGTGAGTAATAAAAGAAATACGGCCCGTGTGCCGAACACTCGATGAGGTAGAGCTCTCTCAACGATGCCGAAGTCTCTGAAGCAACCAAACATGTCGGTATGGCAATTCGACCAACAAGATGATTACGCGAGCCGATTTATGCCGATTGGGACGACGATGTCGGTTTGCCGAAGTGACCGCGTGATGCAGTCGAAGTCGATTACCTACACATGTAAGATAATGTAGTCCAAAAATAAAAAATCTTCTACTTAATTGACATAAGTGAAGTAAAAAAATTGAATATATATGGCCTGGGCGACAAGGCCAGCCCGGCGGAGTGGCAATGCGGAAAAGTTGACACAGGGACACGCATGATGTGTGTTCGGAGGTCCTCATCTCCATGTGGTCACTCCGGATGTGCTGTCGCCGCACGTATGCGTTGCTGCGCGTGTGCCCCTGAGAAGCCGATCAAGCCAGAGCTAACGCCCAGCACGTGGTGGCAATAATGACCAAAAAAGGTCTTGCTAGTATATTCATGAATAGTTAATGGGCTGCCCGAGGCTGCCACTATTGATTTTCATGCAAACATAAAGCAATGCGGGACGGAAATAAAAAATTCTTTTGTATAATTTATTTATGCAAAATAAATAATTTAAGAAATATAGCCTGGGTGCCGAGGTCTGCTTGTCAGGGTGGTGACGCAACGATGCCAGCGTAGCTCGGTCCGAATTCGCGGGACGACGATATCGAGCTGTCGATGTCGCGACCCAGTTGGCCGCGAAACTCAAAGCCCCTGGTAGACGATGTTTGACACAGGGCGGTAGCGGCGAGGCCAAGCTGTACGCCATATTGACCGATCTATGAAAAAGATAGATGACTGAAGTAATAAATTCTCAAAAAGTAACAGTAAAGAACATACATCATTAGTATTGGAAAAATATCACCTGAATGTTTTGGGGTGATCATAGCAGATTGAAGCAAACACACGAACTGATCTGTGTTTAGATTACTTTGATCTTTCACAGGGATCCACCAGTACGTGAAAGCCATAGTACTAGTACTAGTTGAGCTGCTATACTTTGGAAACCATGCTTGTGCAGAATTAAAAAAGGAAACAACATACAGAAGGAAAAGGACAAAAGGGAAGGGATCTCCCTGGATGGCTCTTGCCGTGCAGGAGCGTCCTCGGCTCTAGCACCTGGTACTGGCCTGTCTTTGGCTTATACTTCTCGGGATCCAGTACCGCATACGCCAAGCAAGGCTGGTTGCTGGTCGATTTTTATGTACACGTCCCATTTGCCTGGTCTCCTGATCTCTAGCGGGGTAGGGCCGGTGCTGCATGACGCATGCATGTCCAGTGGAGGCCTCGGTTTGCCTAGTATATCCGGATCGCCCGACGGCGCTTGAGATCAAATCTAGTCTGCAAACTAAATAGCGCAAGACTACAGACAATAATTGCAAACGAAATCTGATGTAGATGAAATAAATTGAATTGAAATCATAACACCTGATTTATGCCGTCGATCCGTGACGACACCTAGCAGGCTCTCAATGAAAGCACCAATGTCGGTTCAATATCCGGCGTATCTCGTAGTAGGGGTCCTGAGCTAGGCGTCTTGGAGCGATGGTAACATGGACACGGGGTTTTACCCATCTTCGGGCTCTCTTGATGAGATAATACTCTACATGCTGCTTTTGATTTTTTTCATATGGGTGTAGTACAGAGTACACGTATCTACCACGAGATTGTAGTAATGAATATCAAAGATCTATTGACTAGCCTGGCCTCGGTTTATATAAGTCACCGGGGGCCTGGGGTTTAGGAGAGTCCTTGTCTTGGGCGCCAAGTCTTGTGGAGTCTTCCTTGTATGCGGCAGGGGCTGTCCGAACTGGTCAATGAGTAAACGTCCTTGGGTCCTCGGCCCAATCCAAGAGATCGGGAGACGACGTGGTGAGTACCCCCTAGTCCAGGACACCGTCAGTCGCCTCTGTCGTATATCCTTTCTCTGCCGGTATAATCTCCCTTCCTCCCTCCCCACACTGAACAACACGCCGGAAGTCCACCCCCAAATTGCCACCGCCCTAGAGGGAGTCTCCTCCTCCATGCCCTGGAGCTTCAACGGCGCCGCTCGTACCGTCTTCCTCACTTTCATGCATTGGCCAGCGAAGTACGAGCAGCTTCCAGTATTTCGGTGGTTGATTGCTTAGTTCCCGACCAACCTCCTCAGATTCCACTCGCCGTCTAGATCCGCCCCCGGCTGCTGCCCTGCCAAATTCTCAATTTTCCACAAACGAAAGCACTTCGTTGTTGCACGACTGAGTACCAGCAGCATCTTGTTTCAGCAATAGCCGGTGGTTCAGTTGAACTGATGCGCGGCTCGGCATGTGTTTTGCTGTCTATTACCCTCAACAAATTTTGCAGAACATCATTTTTGTCAGTTAGACTAAATTCCCCATGCTCTGCATCTGGAGCCCCGCCTTCTGTCGGCGGATACGTCCGTCGCGCGCTAGCTAGGGGAGTGTTTGGATTCGAATCATGCCCATGAATTATGCCTTTTCGCTGGTCGTTCCCGAGGGCTGTGAGTTTTTGTAGCTATGATTCTTGTCCATGCTCAGGGTGGTTGTGTATTTATGCGAGTTTTGTTTTTGTAGCTATGATTCTTGTCGATGCTCATGGTGGTTGTGTATTTATGTGAGTTTCTGCATCTCCAGTATTTCTTTCATTCAAATTTAAGTTGCACGGAAGGTCTACCTAGTATAAATGCAAAGATGAGAACTTGCTTCACATATAAATCCATCAATAATATTCTAGTTTGGAATCTTACATTCTTAAGAAGTTGATCCCCAGTTCCCCACTACTACCAATTTTCTCTACATGCAGACTGTCCACCTCATCATCATGCCACAACAGCTTTCAGTTTCCAAACAACCGATCGGTGTCTCTTTCTAGCCCATCTCGGTCTCTCTCTCCCAGCGCTATTAATTCCCCTTAAAGAAATTCCCATGTGCCTCTATTTACAACGTGCCTTTTCTCCTCCCTTCCATGCACAACGCCACAAACCCTGATGTCTCCGCTCCTTCTCCCATCACTCATCCCTCTCACTTCATCTCCCCGGTGGTCGTCTCTAGATCCAAATCCAAAGATGGTGTCTGCAACCTGCTAGGTGAGCCACATGCACTACCGGACTGCCACGGCCGTCGGCATAGGCACCAATGTCGTCGGCTTAGATCTATGCCGACGGCCCCCGTCGGCATATACCCGTCGGCGTAGATCACGTCAGCGTAGATGTGTCAGACCGTCGGCATAGGAAAGCCGTCGGCATAGGTATATATGCCGACGGCCTCCGTACGGGGACCGTCGGCATTATTGTTTCGGCCGTCGGTGTAGTGCTCTGTTCCGGTAGTGATGCCCATTAGTCCCGAGATCGAGCAGGTCCATGCTGAGATCCAATACATCTTTCGCGAGCGGGAGTCACATTAACTTCTTCACTTCATCTTCCGCAACCAATTCCCTTTCTCTTCATCTTCTCCACTACTATTTTGTAAAAGAAACTGAACAATTTTACTTCTCCTCCTTACCTTCTCTATTGAACAGAAAGGTGAGCAACCGATGGAGTTGGCACCACTACTAGGCGTTCGGGCTTCTGCTCAAGTGGATCCGTCATGCTGCCTCCAGGCCTGGAAGGGAGGATTAGGAGCCTTGCCGTCGGCCGCAACGATTTTTAATCCCCTCACCATACCCGGTTAGTTCTGACATGACAGCCCCCCTGCGTCCCCAATAATGCCGTAATTTAATTCTCTTTTCCTGTTAAGTACCCTGCACTTGCATATGATTTATTTTTGTCATGCCTTCCGTGTGCGAGTGTTCAGAGGTAAGTCAATGTTCGTATTATTTGCCATAGATCATCCTTGCAGGTCGATTTTTCTGCTCATAGATCATCGCTGCTGTGTTGATGAGCCGCCCTGTACGTCGCAGTAGAGGCCTGAGCGCGTGTAGTCGTCCGCCTCTTCTTTTACTCACCACCCTCCACTGCCGCCTCTACCGAAACATCTTCCGCGTGAACGCCAAGCAAGGGGGCACACCCTCCTTTCAACACATTATTTCCACTGTATTCCCGATTCTATTTGGCCCAGCTGCATTGGATAACATTAGATTAGTTTGATCTTTCGGACTTTAAAGTTTGATTGATTGGACTACACCTATGCCAGGATACGTGGATTCACAAGAGATGTGGCTGTACAATTGTTCAGCGGTAACAATGGTGGATTTTGGTATTAATCAAAAGGAAATTAAAAACCATGGCGTATATGATGTGATTAAGCCCCTAAGGTTATCTGGATTTTTTGGTAGTTTGCACGACTAATAAATTACAACAATGCAATGGGTCACTTTTCTGAATTATTCTTTTTTACAGGTGTATATTTCGATTTTGACATTATTCATTTTGTATGACATTTGACTATGTTCAGAAGAGATCATCAAGGTCAAGGCATTTAGGAAGACAGGAGCTACTCCAACTCTTGAGCGTTTTGATTGTTCAAATCATCACGACAACAAAATCCCGCAGCAACGCGCGGGGTGTCATCTAGTATATATAATTATTAAGGTTTAGATAACACAAGGGTAAGCAAGTTGTTATGGAATCCACAGTATATATAATTATTAAGGTTTAGATAACACAAGGGTAAGCAAGGTGTCATCTAGTATATATAATCCTGCAGCAGTTCTTGATTGGAAACTTCCTTCATCCATCCAGAATCCCTGGTTCTGAATAATGTCAAGCACTATGAAAGATCTCCCTATCAGAACGTCCGAGTTCCTAAGAGCATCTCTAACAGACCCTACATAAGTGGTCAAACCTGCAAAATAACCGCGTTTTGCAGTTCCAGTCAAAAAAATAGGCCCGAACAGACCCCTTAAAATTGTCCGATCCTTAAAAAATTTTAAGGGGCCCTGCAAATGCGAAGCCGAAATCCTTATATTTGCTGTTTTGAAGGCAATTTTACCAGGGCCCTGCATACCGGTCAACGTTGGCGGTTGAGGAATCGCTGCTCCCGCCAATGCCATGAAGCACGCCCGGCAGCCGCCCGGCCACCGCGCCCGTCCGCCTCCCGTCCGCTCGGCCGCCTGTCCGCCCATCCGCCGCCCGCCCGCCGCGCCTGTCCGCGCTAGCTAGCTGTAAATTGATGCGAGCAAGCTAGCTAGCTAGCCCAGGCCGCGTCTCTCGCTGGCGACGGAGGAGCTAGCTAGCTGGCCCCTGATGGATTCGAGCTGAGCTAGTTAGCTAGCTCTCGATCGATTTGAGCCCCGATGGAGGCGATTGGCCGCTTCGTATTTGGTCGTCTGCGGCTTCGTTTTTGACCACTTCGCGTGCTATCTATCGGTTTCGCGGGAGCAAAGCTAACTGGCCATAGACATGGACGAGAGGAAGAAGAAGACATGAGGAAAGAATATACGCGAATATTTTGTTTTACAGTTTAAGTTTGAGGGGTCTGTTCTGCTGCAACTAAAACCAAACCGTAAAAGAGCATATTCCGCGAATATCCTTTTATACGGATCCGTTTTGTGGGGTCTGCCTCTGCGGCCGTCCGTGCCGACCTGCAAAACCGTTTTTCCGCGAACTGCAAACGCGTTTTATGGGTCGGAGAGATGCGGGGTCTGCTAGAGATGCTCTAACAAAGTACTAG
The DNA here is from genome assembly GCF_002575655.3 of Aegilops tauschii subsp. strangulata. Classification (NCBI taxonomy): domain Eukaryota; kingdom Viridiplantae; phylum Streptophyta; class Magnoliopsida; order Poales; family Poaceae; genus Aegilops; species Aegilops tauschii. The sequence continues at coordinate 387,920,689 of NC_053035.3, forward strand.
ATAGGAAGATACTCCGTTGCTAGCCTAAAACATCTTGAGTGCTTTTCATACCACGGTAAGCAGACGCAATAAACTTCAACGGAGTGCGGACTTTTACCAGCTACATGTGGCTGACCAAGATTTTCTATGGGACTTTTCACAAGTAGTTCTGACAAGGTTTCAAATTTCTCGTAATGTTGTGTGCAACAAGTAGATTTTGACCAGGTTACTTATTCTTGCACAGCTCATTAATGTGCTTTGCACACAGTGAGAAGTTACTAATTGGTTCCATCAAGCGTCCTGGAGCAAAAAAACTATAATCGCACAAAACATCAAGGGCTCTAATCTAAGCTTATCGTGTGATGCTGCTTGTCGATGATGTGTTTATCCCATCATAGCACTGCGTCTCCATGTACTCCTCCCCGTCCGCATCCCCTCCTTTCCAGTGCACGAGAACGCAACATGCTTACATCGGTCGGTTCAACAGTCAATCAAACATCAGAAATTCGAACTCCGGGGTAAAGGAGAAGAAGGCGTCAACCTGGGGCTTAGCCTGTAGGTCGCAAAGCCTGCGGAGCTCCGGCGAGTCGCCTCCAGCGGCCACCTCGACACAGCCCACGCCACCGTCGGACGGATTGCTGCACGGCGGCTTGACCAGGCATCTCGGGGCGACGCTATCGAAGTACCCGCATGCCTGGGCCTCCACCAACGCCACCTCCTCCGGTGGCAAGTGTGGTTCGTTCCGCGCCGGCCACATTGTTGCCATGGCGGCGGCTTGGCTTCTCTCCTCTCTTGTTGGCTCGTTCGTTGGTCATCTGGAGTCTCCGGTTCCGGTGGGAGGTGAAGGCTCGAAGCGGAAAATCTACCGTTTCTGTGATGTACCGGCACATCGCTAGCTGCTCGTCCAGTCTAAAAATTAGTGCAACACTGTGCACTATAAAAAGCTAACCATTTTGCTTTGAGAATACACATCTATCAAACATATCAATACGGTATGCGAGGTCCCGTTAGAGTCAGCTTTTAGTCAGATGATATAGGTTTTGCATGCATCTGCTGCCATTCTCTCTTTTCTCTCTTCCAAACTAATTCATCCATTTATTTCACCTTTAGTAACTTAAATCATTCATACTCATAAACCAAAATTTTGATTCCAATTTTTTATATATATTTGAACTCCTGACGCAAAGATCTTTAAAACAAGACAGATTTTAGATACATTTTAAATCGTTTTGAAATTCATGAAACATATTTCACATAAATCATATCTATTTCAATATCGCATTTTTGAAAAAAAATCACTCTTATCAAATAAATTGTTACACATTTCGGTTACATATTATTCTCATTTTCAGAACCCACATTTCACTTTTCACTAGCTTATTTCACAAAAATAACATCTATTTCAATTTAGTATTTTTAAAATAACATGTTTCATTCATTTGAAATAAACAGTTACATATTTCCAACTAACCAGTCTCACAAGTTCACCTTTCAGTTTCATATTATTGTCATTTTCAAAGGCCGCATTTAATAAACATCACATATATTTCAGTCCCATAATTTTTAAATAACATTTTTTTTGACTTTCAGAACCTACATTTCACTTTGCACTAGCTTGTTTCACAGAAATTACACCTATTTCAATTTCACAATACTGAAAAAGCAAATTTCGCTCTTTTGAAGTAAATCGTTATACGTTTCATAACTTTCAATTTCACAAGTTGAGATTTTAGTTTCACATTTTTTTTCACTTTCAATAGGTGCATTTTACTTTTCACTAGCTTCTTTCACAAAAATCACATCTATTTCAATTGCACATTTATGAAATAACTTATTTCACTCTTTTGAAATAAAAATGTTACACACTTCCAAATAATTAGTTTCAGAAGTTGACATTTGAGTTTCATATTTGGGTTTAATATGTTTATGTGAAAAATGTTATTCACATATTTCTATTGAAATATGTTAGTTTCAGATTTTTCTAGTGAAATGGGTTTATTTCACATATGAAATGTGAAACGTTGAAAATTAAATGTGTTTGAAATATATCCCAAATTGGTCTAGTTTTAAATTTCTTGACCCGAGGAGTCCAAATATATAAAAAGTTTCAAAAACGAGTCTATAGTTCAAAAGATATGATTGATTAAAATTGTCTAAGAGAAAATAACGTCTATGGATTTGTTCGGCGGGTAGAGTGAGAAGAGAGTCTTACATGCGTACCGTCCCTGACAAAAGATGTACTTTGGGATCCATTATGCTGCCACTGATTTGACTAAAAATAAAGATATAAGAAATATACTAGTGCTATACATCTAGGTGGGTCATACCGTTTCACGAACCTCAGCAAAAGCGGGCGGCCTCAAATACACCGGTACATCACGGAAACGCTCAAAATGACATTCCCCGCGAAGGCTGGTTTTGTGATGCTGGGCCGTCTGAACGATCCTAGCGAAAATGCCAAACGAAGGCCGAGGTCCACACAAAGGCTTTAATTTTGAAAAATCAAAATTCATACTTTTAAGTTTTAAAAAATACACATAACCAAAGATATAGTGTACATATGTGCAAATTATCATGATGAAATACTTAAAAAAGAGAGCTACACAAAAAAATGGCTTTTCAGCACATGTATTCTTCATCCTCAAAGTTCATAAAAATATTCTAGCTTGCAATTCAAGATATTTCATCATAAGATTTGACACATATATACATGAAATCGTTGTATACTTGTATATTTTTTCAGAATTTTTTGAAACTGAAAATTTTAAAATTTTGAACTTTTCAAAACTACTCTACTTGTGATCGTTATCCTAATCTTCCCCTGTTATGCTGAGATTGTGGCGGCTAGCACGTGGCGAGCTTGGGAGGCAAGTGATTATTCGTGTGGGATCAGTCGGTTGATCCATAGTATTTCCCATTCAATAGTAGCGAAATATAAAAATAAAAGGGTTAAGAAAGAGTAATGTTTGTTTTCCTGCCAAGCAGAGTGCTTCGTCCAACCTTACACGTCCCCCTCCCCCTTTCTCTCTGTTTTCTTCATTTTCCCCTCTCTGGTGTTGACAGAACCCACCGATATAGTGTTAGGACCGTATCTCTCTTATCACGATTCACGATTATGTGGATACATGATACAAATCTCACTAGAGATTGAAGGAAGATATAGTTTAGGATGGGAGGAGCAAAAAAACGCACTCGTTTGGTCATGAGGCGACCGAGGAGAGCCGAGGAAGAAGACCAAGGTGTGCTTCTTCAGAAAGCTGCTCCTTTTTGTCCTGCTTCACCAGCCAAGGCCCATTACCAGTCCGAGCCAATTCATGCGTTCACGGCGCATCGCTTTGCCATGCTACTACTAGGCTACTAACGCGATACCAGCGAAGGCCCATTACCAGGCTACCAGCCGAAGCACCCGCCAATTCGACACTAAGCTGAAGCTATGTTGAGATAAGAGATAAGAGTCCTTGGCCTGCCTACCGTGTCTTGTGAGTTCAACGCCTCAACCTCACGCCAAACCTACACCAAACATGGTTCATTTCCAGTCCACACGGATTCTGCAAAGCTGACCATCCATACGAGACAGGCAGAGCTCTGCCGCTGAGCTCAGAATATGGTCTGCAGTCATGCCCCAGAGTTTTACACTAGTACATACGTACTTACTATACATAGCAGCGGTGCAATCATCACACAGCTTGCCAGTGGCACAAGTGCGGTTACCACTTATGACATCTTGCCAACTCCCAGTTACTTTTTTTTTTAAATGGGGGACTCTCCGGCATCAGATGCATACGGCCACAACTCCCACTTACTTGACCGGCCGGACGCTGCGGTCCCTCGGGACTGGGGCCCTGCCGCCTCGTCGTCCACCTGCTGCCTGCGCTATTGCTCTCCTTGATCTTCAGCAGCTCGTCGCAGATGATCCACAGGAAGCTCCAGAACTGCTGCTTTCCTGGCCGGCGGTGGTCCGGGCGATAGGTCACGTGGTACCAAGCCGACGCCCTCCTTGACACCTCCGCTTTTGGTTGGCTCGTGAACAAACCCTGTGCCTCCCTATGCAGGCCCTCGACAGAATCGATGATGCGGTCCTTCATCTCGAAGTACCTCTTGTTTCTCGTCCTCGTGCTCTACGCTGTAGTAGCTGATCAGAGTGGCCAGCTTCTCCGCGTACAGGTTGTAGCAGATTCCAGGAATTCCTCGAAGCCAGGGACCTCCACGTCCCGATCGAATGCGGGGTTCGGTTGAGCAAGGACAAGAGAGCAGGAGATCTCTACATACGACTCGGAGCTGCTCGGTAGATCTTGCCGAGAGCTCCATTGGAAATATACATTGGTTTGTCCCACCGTTCCATAAAATCTGGGTACTCCCTTGGTCACAGTGACCGGAGCATTTTAGCTGGAGCTCCTGACTTGGTGAAGCAGCTAGCTGGAGGCACTCAGGGCTCCGAAGTTTCATTGGATGACGGTACGCGTGGATCAAGTGAGCAGTTGAGATTGCACCGGGCGAGTCATTTATCATGTAATTGACAAAGTACTTCTGAATAGACTGTAGTTCATCAGATGTTTTGGTAAGATTTCAGGTATAAACGTGTCAGGCGAGGAAAATACATATATGCTGAAGAGCCTTTTAAAGCCAAGACCGCTTTGCATAACTGAAATAAGTACCCACATTTCAAGGAAAATTATTGAAAAAAATCTCGAACGAAGGAGAGCCGCATATCATTGCATTAAGAAGAAATGTAGATACGGTAAAAACACACACCCACACACACCACGACAACAGCTATAAACCGACACACCACGAGCAATAAAAGAGACGACCCACACTCAACCCATGACCAAACTAAGACTCACCCATGATCAGTCTGGCCAAGCCTTTGGCCCCAGCCAAGAAAGTTATTAATTGTACATTGTGGGGAAATACCCTTTGGCTCCCGCATGTATATATACCCTATATGGGATATTTTTTTAAATAGTTGAAGATAAAGTCAAAATAGTTCAAAAGTATTTTTAAATTAAACTTGACTTACTTGCGCACTAGTATATAAATTTTCACCAAAGAATACCAAACGTTGACTTCACAGCGAAAAAGACAAAATTTATTTGCTATTATAGGTCACACTATTCACGCTATTTTGACCGAAAATTTGTCTTTTTTTAGAAGAACTCAAAGAGGAATTTTCTTTTTGTGAAACTTTTCTCACTAGTACAATGAAAGGTCAAGTTTATTTCAAAAATATTTTCAATTTTTTTGACTTTTTGTTGAATTGCTAAAAAATCATATATGGTACATATGTACCCAGGAACCAAACGTTCCCCTCCGTACATTGCGATCATATATTTGTTTCAAAGCATTCAAAGTTTTATGTTGGCTGTTATGCCATCCTGGCTGACTTCGACACTGGTAGCCAGTTCTCTCTGGTCATGTTGCTATATCGCATGTTTCATGAAGTGCGTGCACTTATCACCTAAGGCATTTTCTCAGTTTTTGCTCTGCGAAGGTTTTAGAAAGATTTGAGGGGCCTCAAGATAATAAATACTATTGAAATGCTACAGTTGTAAAAACTGATACTTCGATTATATTTGCAAGTATAAAGATTGATATTAGTCAAATAAAACAATCTTCAGTAAAAATTAGCAGCAAAAACCTAGGAAGAGAAATTAAAACGAATAAACTGTCAAGAATATACCTCGAGTGTAACAACGTGATCCATTATGGGTGGCCTTGCTGCAGTGTATTCCATAGGTGTATCAACCTTCTCTGGAATCAGTTTCTCATCCCAAGTGATAAAATAGAGATCCCCGTCCAAATCGCCTCCGGAGCATTCATTTGGATGAGGCCTGATTGTCAAAGATTAAAGTCTATATGGACAAGGCCTTTTAAGCAACAAAGATTAATTTAATGAGAAAGCAAGAATTAGCAACATCCATCTATTAGACTTGTATAAGTATGTAACATGGCTGGATATCAATCTAACATGGAAACGAAGCTGAGAATATGAACTCTAGATGGCCGCCTTTCAGTTTCAGTATAACTTACGGTATTACCTTTCTCCTCGTTGAGGGAAGACAACACAATCAACCAGGTTCTTAGCTCCATGCTCATATACAGCTTCAAGTACTCTGATGTCACCAGGATGGAGACAAGGATTTCTTTTTATATTGCAACTTTTTCAACAACAATTGTTGTTTTCTCTTTCCCATTAAGTACGCCTGACCATTATCCTTCTGCTCTTTGCAGTTTTTTGTAATTTTGATGTACACTTGAATATATTTTAAATTCGCCTATTTCATCCAGACAACCAATAAGAACACGGCCTTTTCGGAACATGAATCTTACATCTACTTCTTATGTCGGTCAGCCTATTATCTTGACGGGCCTTAAAAATCATCAACGGGTATTCATAACCTTGCAGTAACATTTTAGATGATGTCTTCGTTTCGACACTACCAATTTTCGCCAGAATAGAGAGAGCAGAGAGAGTAGCTTCGCTGTTCGTCCGCATTTCAGCTAATTCATGCATGTCATCTTGTTGCAACTACTCAAATATCTCATCTCTTATTCCCAAAGTTGAAAGGAGAGAGATAATTTCACAATTCATATAGCATGGTTGGCTTTGCTCCAAGTTGCAATGTTAAACATTGTGCTCTTAGATTCGAATTTCTTCATGCTAGGCCGCAGAGAAAGATTACGAAAGGAATCGGAGTCGACAACAACAACTCCTTTGTAGCCACCATACCTTATTTGAAAAGCTGAAGGAGGGTTAGTACTGTCTACTCCAATTCAGTGAGCCATTTCTTTGGCAAATCTATCAGACATCTTCCTAATTCCATCAGAAAATATGTGTTTAGTGCCATCAGTTGTGACTTAAATATTTGGAATCTCTTCCACATCCCGTGGTAGGATTTCAATCGTTTGTCTGGAAGAGCTGAACAACTGGCCCATTCTAGCCGCACACTTAGATATTGAACGAATTTCTTCAAAATGGTCCATCCACTTTCTTATATCCTCGGCCTTCAGGGAATCATTAGAAGCAAGCATACAAACAGAACTTCCACGAAGTTGACTTGCTGAGAAGGCCAGGAATTCATACTTCTTTGGAACAATGGAAGATCCCACTTCCAGGATTGATAAAATGCGATAATACATGCCAGTTTTCAAGGGTTGGGAAAAGAACCCTCATCCAGTTCTAGCAGAGGTAGCATCTAGAAAAAGCTTACTCCAGTCTTCGTCAACAAAAGTAACTCTAGCAAAGTTAGAAGCATACATTGCATGATGCTTAACCACATAATTTGAAACTTCTTTCTCAGGTCCCAAGTAGTATATTTTGGAAGGCGTAACGTGAATTCTGTAACACATCATTAATTTTCGTTCAACTTCAGTCCTACTGGACAACAAAGTATTTGGTGGCTCCTTTTCCTGCTATGAGCCTCCTACTGGATGAAGTGCAAATGTTCATAGCATGTAAACTCTAACTTGCTCATTTTCTCGAAAATCCTCCTTGAAATATGAACTGGTATTTCTTCAAGAGCTTCAAACAGATGAGCGTTAACATGTTTGGCAACTGTCTTCACCATGTGAACAAGAGAATTGAGACGAAAAATAACTTCAAAAGGCACTGAGTAGCCACCCAGGCAGTCAGCAAGAGGAACCAACGATGGGCCAACAGATTTCATTAATGATATGGAAAATTCCCCAATTCTCCTGACAAAGATAAGTTGTCGACAATAAATGAAACTGGTATCGACTATGAGGGTGAGAGTTGAACACTTCCTGAAAGTGTGGTTAGGTGTAAACTCTAGTGCTCTGACCTAGGTAAACTTCGCATCCTCCGTGCATACATGAAAGCAGTCATCTGGGAACCTTGAATGAATTGCAGGTCCAGAAATTGTAGTGCCTGTTCTTGGTGTATAGATGAGCTGAAACAAACATTAAATTGACATTGCTCAAGATGATATAGATTTTTACCAGCTTCAGAATTATAGAATGAATTATAAGAGTGTTGTGCCTGACCAACTAATAGTTTAAGAAGTATGACAATCGGTAAATTTAGAAAAGGTGATGTGTATTCATCAGATAAGTTTCAAATTCGTATCTCTACTTACTTATAAAAGAGCAAACATAATTTTTTTAAACGCACCCCACAAGACCTTTCTTGCACATAATGGTTTGGCATCAACTTAAATTTGAACAAAAAATACTGTAACATGTTAAATTCCAAACTTTTCTGGTCTATATTGCTGATGCAAAACGCCTAATCTCAAGATCATGATGAGTTTGATTATGCATGCTGTTGTGAAGTTACAATAGTAAATATGAACTTTCACAATAGCACTAACAGGTGCTACAAAGTGCCATACCCATACCATCTTCAGCTTATAGTTGTCAGTGAATTGACCGAATTTGAAAAGAAAGTCCTTCCAAGGTCAAAGCCAAAAAGTGCAGTTGGGAACAAACTTCAAATAACCAAAAGGCGCTATAAGTTGGAACTATTACTATCAGCCAAAGTAGTAAAATTAGCGGGCTTTGCTTCTATAATTAGAATATCAGCTAACGTCATCATCACATGTGTGTGGTATGTTCATAAGTAAATACCATGTACTAATTTGCATCCATCTCCATCATTAATTGATATGGAAGGCAATAAATAACAAAAACTACCAAGGATCATACACTGTAGGCGATTATTTAGTTATACACATATGACAAACCCTAGCAACAATTTACTACTTCCATGTAGCAAAGCCGCGGCTATTACTAAGCTAACTAATGTGATTAACTGTGCGCAGTTTGCAAAAAAGTAAGACATACTGGTAGCTTCATCTCAACACAAATTAAGCATAGTTAGACAAATGCAGCTTCATCTCAACACAAATTAAGCATATAGTTATACGAATGCAATATACTTATGGCTACTAAGCTACTCCCATGGATTGCCGAAAATAAACATTGTATGAATGCATTGTCCATAGCCAAACCCAAGAGGATAATAAGTGCACTGCTTGTGCATGTTCAATTGGTCTGCATTCGGAAAAGGAAGTTCCTCCTTGTATATCCCTCACCAGGTCAAGGAACTTGAGCCTAGAAATGCACATAGGGGAGAACCCAGAAATGGGCATAAGGGCCAAGCTGGAACAAGGCATATCTTAATTAAATCAGTGTTGGTGATTTCAAGATCTTTTCTTGAGGAGCTGCCTATTTGTCTCCATTCCATTTGAAGGCTAACTTTGTTACCACGAAATGCCCCAAAGCCCAAGACAAAACAGATCATCAAGTGTTAGTGATTTGTGTTGTTAGGCTCATTTACACAACGTTATATGCGACCTTTTTGGGTATCAAATGGTAAGAGGTACTTGAGGAAATCCAATAAATGGGTTTTAATAAAATAATAAAAATATCATTGACATCAGTATCCAGTCAAACAGTAATGCTACGAAATGTGTGTAATGTGACATGGTCGTATGAGCCATGAAGCAACAAGTTATTTAATGTACAACACATTTATAACATAAATCTGAATTGGGAATTGTAGCCCATGAAAACTCACTGTTTTATTCCTTTCTTTTTTTTTGAAACGAGGCAAAAGACTTGCCATTTTCATTGATTAAGAAGGAGTGAGAATTGCCCGGTTAATTGACGGAAAACCGAGCTAAAACCGATACAATCCAACCCATATAACATGGGTACCACCGGCCAACCTGGCCACCGACATGGGATCACAGAGCTACAACAGCTGCACCAAAACCATGACGGCACATGCCAACAGAAGGCCACACGCGCGAACAACTGACAGCTCCGACTCTGACGACGATCATCACAATGGAATATGCAGGACTTGTGCCGACCGTGCCCGAACGGGCACCTCGGACACGCCGGGAAGATCCGACTACCGAAGCCCGAGCCGCGACCAAAGCTCCTCTCGACGCCATCATCGTTGCCAAACAGAAATCAGCGCCCCGAAATGGCCGCCTCAGCAAACTACACGGCGAAGATGCCGCAAACCACGCGGCAAAGATGCCGCAACCCACGCGGCGAAGATGCCGCCATCCACTGGTCTCCGGGTTGTGGCCGGCTCCGAGACGATGCCCCCAAGGAGGAAGAAGACGTGAAGGCGTCTTCATCGCCCGATCTCGAAGATCTGAGGTTTCCCTCCGGAGCCAAGGCCGCGAGAAGGGGGGAGGAGCACCACACAACAACAACGCTTCCAAGAAAGAGCACGACGCCCACGGGCGTCGCCGTCGCCAGATCCGGCAGAGGCCAGACATAGGATTTCTCCCGGAGATGCTCAACCACCACCTGCCCGCATCAACGCAGCCAACGAACCCCATCCTGCCGAGGCCGACCTCGAACTGGCCGTGGGATCCCGAGACCCACTACGCCCAGATGCGCGGACCACCCCCCAACCGAAGCCGCTTCCACCAAATCCGGGGCCGCCGCCCCGGCAGCCGCCACCACGCCGGGCTAGCAAACTGGCCAGCTCCTTAGCACCAAGCCGGGAGGGGGGGCCGCCACCCCGCCCCAACCCGCCGAGCAGGGCTGCTGGGCCGAAGCCGGAGCAACCCACTGCAGCCGCAGCACCGCCGGGAGGAGCCTCGTCCAGCAGCCAGGAGCCGCCGTCCGCATCCCCACTCGCCGGATCCACGCGCCAGGAGACGCCGGAGCGCCGCCAATCGCCATGCCGTCCCCGCCAGATCCCGTCGAGGGGCATCAAGGCCGCACCCGAAGCACGCGCCACCACGCCCCTCGCCACGTCAGCACCACCTGGCCGCGCCCGCCTGCGCACCGCTCGCCGCCACCCCGCGCTGCCTCGCCGCGCCGCCCCGAGCGCCAGCGCGCCCGAGCTCCCTCTGGAGCGGCCGACCCGCGCCGCACCATCTCGAGCGGGAGGAGGAAAAAGGAACCCCGCCGCCGCCGAGCCGCGCGGGCTTCGCCCGGCGACTCCTGCCGGCGGCGGCGAGGGGAGGGGGGGCGGCGGGGTGTGGCTAGTGGCGGCGGTGGCTAGGGTTCGCTCCTGGCCGCCCGCGGGAGCGACCGAGGAGCGACCGAGTCGGTTCTTGTTTTATTCCTTTCAGATGCGAAGGATACAGAAGTCGTACTACGTACACATAGAACCCAAGTATGTACTCAACCTTGTTCGATAAATTAATAATACATAACTTAGTCGTTCTATGTGTTCAACCTTTGGTCTGTGTTGCGCGTTTTCCATGCGTGCATCTCACCGGAATCAATTAAGCAGTCGGCTTGTGTATGTGCGTACGTATATGGCGGCAAGAATACATCCAGCTGCTTGCTTCTGACTTGCCAGTTTTGTCGAAGATCAATCAACCTTCTACATAGCATGCACTTGTGCGTCGATTCCCATGCGCTCGAAAGGCCACCGTCGGCACCTCTACAGTGATATCCAAACAGTCACTATGTGTAGCTTGGTAGGCACATACTGTACAATAATCACTTGATCTTGCACATGGGACCGCATGAAGGAAGCATCGACACCAATATGCTTGGTGAGCTCATGCTTCACAAGGTCACACGCAATACTGATAGCACCTGCACTAGCTAACAAAAGAAGTCGGTGTAGTGACCAAAACACCAAAATCCTCAAGAAACTACCATGGCCAAGTCACCTATATTGTCAAAAGAGCCATAGCTCACAACTCAACCTCTGCCGCAACTTGTTTCATAATCTTCTAGGCAATCAGAACCAGCAAAAAAAACACAGTAAGAAGAAATCGATTGTCTATGTAAAGGATCACTGTCCAAATAGCTTTCGAATATGCCTGAAGCTGTAACAAACTGGAGTGTGGAAACAACTGGGTGTGGCGGCACGGCTGCAGGGTGTGGCAAGTGGTGTAAGTGGGTTGTCAGGTGGGCGCCACATGGAACCCACATCCTCTTCCTCTATACGGTTGTTCCCTAAAGGAAAACTCTCCTAGTTGTTCGGATGATGCAGCGAGGGTTAGGGCATGGTGCGGTCCACCTCCATGGCCAGCGACGGCAGGCACGCACACGGTGGTGAGGCCATGGCTGCTCGCGCAGCGGCGGGCTCTTCACGCGGTAGTGCGGCTCGAAGCCTTGCCAGTCGGGCGTGGTAGTATTGTAGCAACGTGTGGAACTGGTCATGTGCGGGGTGCAAGCAGTTGTGCGACATGTGGCGCGCGCAACGGCGAGGCCAGCGGTGGCGTGACAATCGTTGGGGCTCACGTGACGATGCTCGTGGTGTCTGCACGATAGTAATTTTGCAACATCCAACTAAACTGGTAGTAATTTTGTAGATAGTGCAATGAGTGTTGATCACAATATTGCTACCCCCTCCATTCCTGCTCTACAATTCGTGTGATTTCCTCTTAATCTCTCCTCGACTCGCTTGTGTGTAAAACACACAAATTTGACTATCATGTAGTTTTATAGAGGACGAAAGCGTGGAAGAATCACCAGGACAAGAGGCGCTAGGCTTGCATGAGGGTGGATTTGGGAGGAGAATTATTGGGATTGGAGAAATGCATTTAATACTTTAATTTGGGAAAAGTGTTGTCACCAATATGCTTTCTTGGCATACGACACCCACTTTGGCTGCAATTGTGTTTTCTGAGTGATGTGCTCTTAGTGGAGGTAGTGCTGGACGTGGTGGAGGTATTACATTCATCTATTTCCCATCCTAGGCTTCTACAAGATACCATTAACCCTTTGATCTTAGCCTCACTCTCCTGTATTGCGGCTCCTTTTCCTGCTAAGAGCCTCCTGCTGAATGAAGTGCAAAGGTTCATAGCATGTCAACTCTAACTTGCTCATTTTCTCGAAAATCCTCCTTGAATATGAACTGGTATATTCCATCAATAGCTTTAAAACAGATCAACATTAACATGTTTGGCAACTATCTTCCCAGTGTGAACAAGAGAATTGAGACGAAAAATAACTTTAAAAGGCATTGATCAGCCACTCAGGTAGTCAACAAGGGGAACCGACGATGGGCCAACAGATTCCATTAATGATCCGACCAATTCGCCTAATTCTTCTGATGAAGGGTAAGCTGTTGACAATAAATGACACCGTAACTCCTACATCAAGTATGAGGGTGAGAGTTTAACACTTCCCAAAAAATTGGTTAGGTGTAAAATCTAGTGCTCTGACCTAGGTAAACTTCACATCCTCCGTGCATGCATGAAAGCAGTCATCTCAGAACCTTGAATAAACTGCAGGCCCAGAAATTGTAGTGCATATTCTTGGTGCATACATGAGCTGAAACAAATACTAAATTGACATTATGAAGCTGAAAATATGAACTCTAGATGGTCGCCTTTCAGTTTCAATATAACATACAACATTGCCTTTCTCCATGTTGAGGGAAGACAAGTGCTCTGACCCAGGTAAACTTCACATCCTCCATGCATGCATGAAAGCGGTCATCTCAGAACCTTGAATAAACTACAGGCCCAGAAATTGTAGTGCATATTCTTGGTGCATAAATGAGCTGAAACAAACATTAAATTGACGTTATGAAGCTAACAATATGAACTCTAGATGGTCGCATTTCAGTTTCAATATAACATACAACATTACCTTTCTCCACGTTGAGGGAAGACAGCACAATCAACCAGGGTCTTAGCATACCACCATTATCATATACAGCTTCAAGTACTCCGATGTCACCAGGATGGAGACAAGGTTTTTTTGATATTGCAACTTTTCCAACAAAAATTGTTGTTTTCTCTTTCCCATTATCTTTAAAAAATACGACTGACCATTATCCTTCTGCTCTTTGCTATTTTTTGTAATTCTGATGTATAGTTGACCATATTTTAATTCGCATGTTTTGTCCAAACAACCAATAAGTACACTGTCTTTCGGAACATGAATTTTACACCTAGTTCTTATGTCAGTCAGACATTATCTTGACGGGCCTTAAGAATCATCAAAAGATAAGGCTCTAAACTTGGTTCATAACCTCGCAGTAACATTTTTAGATGTTGTCTTCGTTTCGGCACTACCAGTTTTCCCCATAATATAGAGAGCAGCTTCTCTTGTCGTCAGCATTTCAGCTAATTCATGCTTGTCATCTTGTTGCATCAACACAAATATCCCATCTCTTATTCCCAAAGTCGAAACAAGAGAGATAATTTCATGATTCATATAGCATGGCTGGGCTTTGCTCCAACTTGTAATGTTAAACATCGTGCTCTTAGATTCGAATTTCTTTACGCTAGGCCGTAGAGAAATACTACGAAAGGAACCATGGTCGACAACAACTCCTTTGTAGCTACCACTACCATACCTTATTCGAAAAGCTGAAGGAGGGTTAGTACGGTCTTGTCCAATTCGGTGATCAATTTCTTTGGCAAATCTCTCATCTTCTTCCCAATACCATCATAAAATATGTATTTAGTGCCATTAATTGTGACTTGAATGTCTGGAATATCTTCCACATCGCGTGGTAGGATTTCAACTATTTGTCTGGAGGAGCTAAACAGGTGGCCCATTCTAGCGAATTTCTTCAAAGTGGCCCATCCACTTCCTTATATCCTCGGTTAAGGGAATCATTAGAAGCAAACATCCAAACAAAACTTCCACGAAGTTGATCTGCTGAGAAGGCCAGGAATTCATACTTCTTTGGACCAATGGAAAGTCCTTCTTTCACGATAGATAAAATGTGGTAATACAACCAGTTCTCAGGGTCGGGAAAAAATCCTCATCAAGTTCTAGCACGGATAAGGTCTGGAAAAGCTTACTGCAGTCTTGATCAACAAAACTAACTCTATCATAATCAGAAGCATACTTTGTATGAGGGTTAGCCACATAATTTGAAACTTCTTCCTCAGGTCCCAAGCAGTATATTTTTGGATGGAGTAATGTGAATTCTGTAACACATCATTAATTTTCCTTCAGCTTCGGTCCTACTGGACATCAAAGTATCATGGCTCATTTTCCTGCTATGAGCTTCCCGCTAGACGAAGTGCAAAGGTGCATAACATGTAAACTCTAGCTTGCTCATTTTCTCAAAAATCCTCCTTGAAATATGAAATGGTATTTCTTAAAGAGCTTTAAACAGATCAGGATTAACATGTTTGGCAACTACCTTCCCTATGTGAACAAGAGAATTGAGACGAAAATAACCTCAAAAAGCACTGAGCAGCCACTTGGGAAGTCAAAAAGGGGAACCAACGATGAGCCAATAGATCCCATTAATGATACGACCAATTCCCACAATTCTCCTGACAAAGGTTAGCTGTCGACAATAAGTGACATTGTTGCACCTGCATCAAGTATGAGGGTGAGAGTTGGACACTTCCCGAAAGATTGGTTTGGTGTAAAATCTAGTGCTCTGACCCAGGTAAACTTTGCATCCTCCGTGCATGCATGAAAGCGGCCATCTGAGAACCTTGAATAAACTGCAGGCCCAGAAATCACAGTGCATATTCTTGGTGCATACATGAGCTGAAACAAACATTAAATTGACATTATGAAGCTGATAATATGAACTCTAGATGGTCCCCTTTCAGTTTCAATATAACATACAATGTTACCTTTCTCCTCGGTGAGGGAAGACAACACAATCAACCACGTTCTTAGCATACAATCCATTGTCATATACAGCTTAAAGTACTCCAATGTCACTAGGATGGAGACAAGGATATTTTTATATTGCAACACTTTCCAACAACAATTGTTGTTTTCTCTTTTCCATTATCTTTAGTAAAATATGGCTGACCATTATCCTTATGCTCCTTGCTATTTTTTGTAATCTTGATGTACACTGACCATATTTTAATTCGCCTGTTTCGTCCAGACAACCAATATTTACACGGCCTTTAGGAACATCAATATTACATAT
Source organism: Aegilops tauschii subsp. strangulata (assembly GCF_002575655.3). NCBI lineage: Eukaryota > Viridiplantae > Streptophyta > Magnoliopsida > Poales > Poaceae > Aegilops > Aegilops tauschii. The sequence goes on from NC_053035.3 coordinate 387,936,485, forward strand.
AGTTCTTATGTGAATCAGGCATTGTATTGATGGACCTTTAGAATAATCAACTAGTAAGGCTCTAAAATTGGTTCATAACCTTGGAGTAATATTTTCGATGTTGTCATCACTTCGGCACTACCAATTCTCCCCATAACAGAGAGAGCAACTTCTCTGTTCGTCAGCACTTTAGCTAATTCATGCATGTCATCTTGTTGCATCAACTCAAATATCTCATCGCTTATTCCCAAAGCCACAGGAGAGAGATAACTTCAAGATTCATATAGAATGGTTGGGCTTTGCTCCAACTTGTAATGTTAAACAATGTGCTCTTAGATTCGAACTTCATCATGCAAGGCCGAAAGGAATCAAGGTCGACAACAACAACTCCTTTGTAGCTACCACTACCATACCTTATTTGAAAAGCTAAAGGACGGTTAGTACGGTCTAATCCAATTTGGTGAGGTTTCTTTGGCAAATCTCTTAGTATCTTCCCAATACCATCAGAAACTATGTTTATAGTGCCATTAGTTGTGACTTCAATATCTGGAATCTCTTCCACATCCCATGGTAGGTTCAACTGTTTGTCTGGAGGAGCAAGCTGAACAGGTGGCCCATTCTAGCGAATTTCTTCAAAGTGGCCCATCCACTTTCTTATATCCTCGAAATTAAGGGAATCATTAGAAGCAAACATCCAAACAGAACTTCCACGAAGTTGACCTGCCGAGAAGGCCAGGAATTCATACTTGTTTGGACAAATGGAAAGTCCTTCTTTCAGGATAGATAAAATGCAATAATACATCCATTTTTCAAGGGTTGGTAAAAGAACTCTCATCCAGTCCTAGCAGAGATAACATCTGGAAAAAGCTTACTGAAGTCTTCGTCAACAAAAGTAACTCTAGCCAAGTCAGAAGCATACTTTCTATGAGCCTTAACCACATAACTCAAAACCTCTTCCTCGGGTCCCAAGCAGTATATTTTGGATGGGGTAATGTGAATTCTGTAACACATATTAATTTTCCTTCAACTTTGGTCCTACTGGACATCAAAGTATTGCGGCTCCTTTTCCTGCTATGAGCCTCCTACTGGATGAAGTGCAAAGGTTCATAGCATGTAAACTCTAACTTGCTCATTTTCTCAAAAATCCTCCTTGAAATATGAACTGGTATTTCTTAAAGAGCTTTCAAAAGATCGGCATTAACATGTTTGGCAACTATCTTCCCCATGTCAACAAGAGAATTGAGACGAAAATAACTTCAAAAGGCAATGAGCAGCCACTAGGGCAGTCAACAAGGGGAACCAACGATGGGCCAACAGATTCCATTAATGATATGACCAATTCCCCCAATTCTCCTGACAAAGGGAAGCTGCTGACAATAAGTGATAAATGTGTTTAGGCTCTAAATATACCATAACAAAAATTCTCTAGTTTTACTAAAGTTTGAGAACAAATGCAAATTTAGTTACCACTCTACTCACATTTCATGAATACAGTAGTGAACCATAACATTGAGTTATATCAGGATATGCACACAATGCATATCAAACTTTTTATCCGCCTCACCTCACTTGCATGAATCTCATGTGTGAGATGTATATGCATCTAACATTTGGGGCTTTCTACCTCGCCATGTGATCGTAACGTCTAACTAATATTATGTAAAAAGGAAAGAAATAGAAGTATTAGAGCAATACGGTGAGAAGCTCACCTACAGCAAGATGCCGCTAGGCTCAACACGGTCGCACTTGTAGCAGTTCCGGATGTGCTGAAAGAACACCTCAAACTTGCACCTCTGGGAATCATGATTCAGGTACAAGTCTATGTGCCGCTTCCCTGGGATGACTTTTACGCGGACCCTATCCCAAGAATTAGTCGCCTCAAATTTGTGCTCGGCGACGTGGTTGCCTAGCCCAATGCATCTGAAACTGAATTAGTTCATCATCATGGAGACAAGTGGCGACTAGACAATATAGGTAGTTATCACTTGAGTCATTCCAATTTGCAGCCTTCCATACTGTCTTTATGTAAGTCCTTACCCTGCCCGAATGATCAAAGCAAGGGCACTGATCAATTCTACTAAATGTTGCTTTTGCAAATATTTCACTCCTCACAACTTTGCGAGCCCTCTCTTATACATTTTCTCCGAAAACATGCATTTCAAATCCAAGACAGAACCACCACGACCCCTCATTTCCTTTGGTGGGCAAGGTATGCTATCATCACTATTTTATCTCCATAGTTGCAGAAGGCAAGGTTTGCTAAAATCTGTAGGGGAGTCCATCTTCCTCCTCAAAGGGACACTATGATTCTCACCCTTTGAATGAAAATTCTTGCCGAAAATATAGTTCTTTCCTCTATTCTCATACTACATGCTCTCCACCTCTTCTCCTCCAGGCATCTAATCTTTATGAAGCTCCCGGCAGTAGATGTCGCACGACTCTAGGGCTTGCAAGGGAGGCAAAGTGTGTCTCGTGATCTGACCCTAGTGCGACAAAGATTTCCTGTCGAATATGGGCAAATGAGGTGCCACCCCAAGAGGTAATACAAGGGGGAAATCACATGGCGACGCGAGTCACCTCCACTTTTGTGGCCATGCATGGGGTGGGAGCAGTTGTGCGACATGTGGCGCTGCGCGCTGCGCCGAGGCCAGCGGTAGCATGACAGTCGTCAGGGCTGGCGTGGCGATGCTCGAGGCATCTGCATGATAATATTTGCAACATCCAACTGAACTGGTAGTAATATGCAGACAGTGCAATGAGTATTGACCACAATATTGCTACCCCCCACCATTCCTCCCCTGACAATTTGTGTGACTTCCACTTGATCTCTCCTTGACCCGCTTGTGTGTAAAACACACAAATCTGTCTATGATGTAGTTTTATAGAGGATGGTAACATGGAAGAATCACCATGACAAGTCGACAAGATGCGCTAGGCTTGCATGATGGTGGATTTGGGAGAGGTGAATTATTGGGATTGGAGAAGTTCATTTAGTACTTTGATCCCAGCCCCACTCTGGTATTCTGGCTCCTTTTCCTGCTATGAGCCTCCTACTGGATGAAATGCAAAGGTTCATAGCATGTAAACTCTAACTTGCTTATTTTCTCGGAAAACCTCCTTGAAATATGAAGTGGTATTTCTTCAAGAGCTTTGAGAATATCAACAATAACATCTTTGGTGGCTATCTTCCCCGCGGAACAAGAGAGTTGAGACGAAAAATAACTTCAAAAGGCACTGAGCAGCCACTCGGCAGTCAACAAGGGGATCCAACGACGGGCCAACAGATTCCATTAATGATATGGCCAATTCCCTAAATTCTCGTGACAAAGGTACGCTATTGACAATAAGTGACACGGGTGCACCTTCATCAAGTATGAGGGTGAGAGTTGAACACTTACCAAAAGAGTGGTTAGGTGTAAAATCTAGTGCCCTCACCCAGGTAAACTTCGCATGCTCCATGCATGCATGAAAGCGGTCATCTAAGAACCTTGAATAAACTGCAGGCCCAGAAATTGTAGTTCATATTCTTGGTGCATACATGAGCTGAAACAAACATCAAATTGACATTCCTTAAGATGATATATATTTTAACCATCTTCAGAATTGTAGAATGAATTATAAGAGGCGCCTGACCAACTAATAGTCTAGGAAGCATTACATTTAGTAATTTAGAAAAATATCGGTGATGTGTATTCATGAGATGAGCTTCAAATCCGTATCACTCTAATTAGAAACCACCAACTGAGATACATAGAGGAGTGTTAATAAAAATATCTGAGCTACCCATCTTACTTTACGGGCTCTGGCGCATAATTGCAAACCAGGCCACTGTGATAGTTCACTCTAGTTTCCTGACTTGGGAATTTGCCAAATTTTTAGCCGACGCAAGTATTAAGGGAGGAAGTACATATAGAGCATCATGTTTCAAAGTTCAACCAAGATGTTCCACATTTGACATAATGGACACCACTAGATCCATATAACATCTTGATGTAACATTTGCCCATATATAAATAGTTAACAAACTGCTACCACTGGTCGACATCATCTATTTTTGCAATAGATGCCCCGGTCCCAAAAAATTGTCCAGCACATGCATTGGAAAGAAAAGGAAGGCACATCCAATCCGTTAACACAACAAGACATAATTTCATGATTCATATAGCATGGCCGGGTTTGCTCATCCTTGTAATGTTAAACATTGTGCTCTTAGATTCGAATTTCTTCATGTTAGGCAATGGAGAAATATTACGAAAGGAATCATGGTCGACAACAACAACTCCTTTGTAGCTACCACTACCATACCTTATTTGAAAAACTGAAGGAGGGTTACTACGGTCTAATCCAGTTCGATGATCAATTTCTTTGGCAAATCTCTCAGTATCTTCCCAATTACATCAGAAAATATGTATTTAGTGCCATCAATTGTGACTTCAATATCTGGAATCTCTTCCTTGTCCCGTGGCAGGATTTCAACTATTTAACTGGAGGAGCTGAACAGCTGGCCCATTCTATCGAATTTCTTCAAAGTGGCACATCCACATTCTTATATCCTCGGCCTTAAGGGAATCATTAGAAGCAAACATCCAAATAGGACTCCCACGAAGTTGACCTGCTGAGAAGGCCAGGAATTCATACTTCTTTGGATCAATGGAAAGTCCTTTCATGATAGATAAAATGTGGTAATATAACCAGTTTTCAAGGGTTGGGAAAAGAACACTCATCGAGTTCTAGCAGAGATAACATATGAAAAAAGCTTACTGCAGTCTTCGTCAACAAAAGTAACTCCAGCAAAGTCAGAAGCATACTTTCTATGAGGGTTAACCACATAATTCGAAACCTCTTCCTCAGGTCCCAAGCAGTATATATTTGGATGGAGTAATGTGAATTATGTAACACATCATTAATTTTCCTTCAACTTCGGTCCTACTGGACATCAAAGTACTGCAGCTCCGTTTCCTAGTATGAGCCTCTTGCTGGATGAAGTGCAAACATTCATAGCATGTAAACTCTAACTTGCTCATTTTCTCAAAAATCCTGCTTGAAATATGAACTGACATTTCTTAAAGAGCTTTAAATAGATCAACATTGACATGTTTGGCAACTATCTTCCCCATGTGAACAAGATAATTGAGACGAAAATAACTTAAAAAGGCAATAAGCAGCCACTCGGGCAGTCAACAAGGGGAACCAACGATGGGACAACATATTCCATTAATGATAAGACCAATTCCCCCAAATCTCCTGACAAAGGTAAGCTGTTGACAATAAGTGACAAATCTGTTTAGGCTCTAAATATCCCATAACAAAAAATACTCTAGTTTTTCTATAGTTTGAGAACAAATGCAAATTCAGTTACCACTCTACTCACATTTCACGAATACAGTAGTGAACCATGCCACCAAGTTATACCAAGGTATGCACACAATGCATATCAAACTTTTTATCCGCCTCACCTCAGTTGCATGAATCTCTTGTATGAGATGTAAATGCATCTAACATTTTGGGCTTTCTACCTCGCCATGTGATCGTAATGTCTAACTAATATTATGTAAAAAGGAAATAAATGGAAGTATTAGAGCAACACGGGTGAGCAGCTCACCTGCAGCAAGATGCCACTAAGCCCAACAAAGCCGCACTTGTAGCAGTTCCGGATGTGCTCAAAGAACACCTCAAGCTTACACCTCTGGGAATCATGATTCAGGTACAGTTCTATGTGCCGCTTCCCTGAGATGACTTTTAGGCGGACGCTATCCCAAGAATTAGTCATCTCAAATTTGCGCTCGGCAACGCAGTTGCCTAGCCCAATGTATGTGAAAGTGAATTAGGTCATCATCATGGAGACAAGTGGCGACTGGACAATATAGGTAGTTATCACTTAAGTCGTTCCTAGTTGCAGCCTTCCATACTGTCTTTACGTCAGTTCTTACCCTGCCCGAATGATCAAAGCAAGGGCACTGATCACTTCTACTAAATGTTGCTTTTGCAAATATTTCACTCCTCACAACTTTGTCAGCCCTCTCTTATGCATTTTCTCCATAAACATGCATTTGAGATCCAAGACAGAACCACCACGACCCCTCATTTCCTTTGGCGGGCAAGGTATGCCATTATCACTATTTTCTCTACATAGTTGTAGAGGGCAAGGTTTGCGAACATCACTAGGGGAATCCATCTTCCTCTTCAAAGGGACACTATGATTCTCACCCTTTGAATGAAAATTCTTGCCGAAAATATGGTCCTTTCCTCTATTCTCATACTGCATGCTCTCCATCTCTTCTCCTCCAGGGATCTAATATTTATGAAGCTCCCGGCAATAGATGCGGCACGACTCTGGGCCTTGCAAGGGATGCAAAGTGTGTCTCGTGATCTGACCCTAGTGCGACAAGGTTTTCCTGTCGGATATGGGCACATGAGGTGCCACCCCAAGAAGTAATACAATGGGGCAACCGCGTGGCGACGCGAGTGACCTCCACTTTTTTGGCCATGCGCGGGGTGCGAGCAGTTGTGCGACATGTGGGGCTGCACACTGCACCGAGGCCAGAGGTAGCATGACAGCCGTCGCAGCTCGAGTGGCGATGCTTGAGGCGTCTGCACGATAGTAATTTGCAACCTCCGACGAAACTGGTAGTAACTTTGAAGATAGTGCAATGAGTATTGATCACAATATTGCTATCCCCCACCATTCCTCCCCTGACAATTTGTGTGACTTCCACTTGATCTCTCCTTGACCCGCTTGTGTGTAAAACACACAAATCCGTCTATTATGTAGTTTTATAGATGATGGAAACATAGAAGAATCACCACGACAAGTCGACAAGAGGTGCTAGGCTTGCATGACAAGTGAGTTTTACTAAAGTTTGAGAACAAATGCAAATTCAGTTACGACTCTACTCACATTTCATGAATACAGTAGTGAACCATGCCACCAAGTTGTACCAAGGTATGCACACAATGCATATCAAACTTTTTATCCGCCTCACCTCACTTGCATGAATCTCATGTGTGAGATGTAAATGCATCTAACATTTGGGGCTTTCTACCTCGCCATGTGCTCGTAACGTCTAACTAATATTATGTAAAAAAGAAAAGAAATGGAAGTATTAGAGCAACACGGGTGAGCAGCTCACCTGCAGCAAGATGCTAGTAGGCCCAACAAAACCGCACTTGTAGCAGTTCCGGATGTGCTCAAAGAACACCTCAAGCTTGCACCTCTGGGAATCATGATTCAGGTACAAGTCTATGTGCCGCTTCCCTAGGATGACTTTTACGCGGATGCTATCCCAAGAATTAGTCGCCTCAAATTTGCGCTCAGCGACGCGGTTGCCTAGCCCGATGCATCTGAAAGTGAATTAGGTCATCATCATGGAGACAAGCGGCGACTGGACAATATAGGTAGTTATCACTTAATTCATTCCTATTTGCAGCCTTCCGTACTATCTTTACGTCAGTTCCTACCCTTCCCAAATGATCAAAGCATGGGCGTTGATCACTTCTACTAAATGTTGCTTTTGCAAATATTTCACTTCTCACAACTTTGTCAGCCCTCTCTTATGTAGTTTCTCCGAAAACATGCATTGGAGATCCAAGACAGAACCACCACGACCCCCCATTTCCTTTGGAGGGCAAGGTTTGCCATCATCACTATTCTCTCTCCATGGTTGCAGAGGGCAAGGTTTGCTAACATCACTAGGGGAGTCCATCTTCCTCCTCAAAGGGACACTATGATTCTCACCCTTTGAATGAAAATTCTTGCCAAAAATATAGTCCTTTCCTCTATTCTCATACTGCATGCTCTCCACCTCTTCTCCTCCGGGGATCTAATCTTTATGAAGCTCCCGGCAGTAGATGCGGCACGACTCTGGGCCTTGCAAGGGATGCAAAGTGTGTCTCATGATCTGACCCTAGTGCGACAAGGTTTTCCTGTGGGATATGGGCACATGAGGTGCCACTCCAAGAGGTAATACAATGGGGCAAACGCATGGCGACGCGAGTCACCTCCACTTTTGTGACCATGTGTGGGGTGCGAGCAGTTGTGCGACATGTGGGGCTGCGCGCTACGCCGAGGCCAGCGGTAGCATGACAGCCATCGCAGCTCGCGTGGCGATGCTCGAGGCGTCTGCACGATAGTAATTTGCAACCTCCGACGAAACTGGTAGCAACTTTGCAGATAGTGCAATGAGTATTGATCACAATATTGCTATCCCCCACCATTCCACCCCTGACAATTTGTGTGACTTCCACTTGATCTCTCCTTGACCCGCTTGTGTGTAAAACACACAAATCTGTCTATTATGTAGTTTTATAGATGATGGAAACATAGAAGAATCACCACGACAAGCCGACAAGAGGTGCTAGGCTTGCATGACAAGTGAGTTTTACTAAAGTTTGAGAACCAATGTAAATTCAGTTACCACTCTACTCACATTTCATGAATACAGTAGTGAACCATGCCACCAAGTTGTACCAAGGTATGCACACAATGCATATCAAACTTTTTATCCGCCTCACCTCACTTGCATGAATCTCATGTGTGAGATGTAAATGCATCTAACATTTGGGGCTTTCTACCTCGCCATGTGATCGTAATGTCTAACTAATATTATGTAAAAAGGAAAGAAATGGAAGTATTAGAGCAACATGGGTGAGCAGCTCACCTACAGCAAGATGCCGGTAGGCCCAACAAAACCGCACTTGTAGTAGTTCCAGATGTGCTCAAAGAACACCTCAAGCTTGCACCTCTGGGAATCATGATTCAGGGACAAGTCTATGTGCCGCTTCCCTGGGATGACTTTTACGCGGATGCTATCCCAAGAATTAGTCGCCTCAAATTTGCGCTCAGCGACGCGGTTGCCTAGCCCAATGCATCTGAAAGTGAAATAGGTCATCATCATGGAGACGAGTGGTGACTGGACAATATATGTAGTTATTACTTAAGTCATTCCTATTTGTAGCCTTCCATATTGTCTTTACGTCAGTTCCTACCCTTCCCGAATGATCAAAGCATGGGCACTGATCACTTCTACTAAATGTTGCTTTTGCAAATATTTCACTCCTCACAACTTTGTCAGCCCTCTCTTATGTATTTTCTCCGAGAACAAGCATTTGAGATCCAAGACAGAACCACCACGACCCCCCCATTTCCTTTGGAGGGCAAGGTTTGCCATCATCACTATTCTCTCTCCATGGTTGCAGAGGGAAAGGTTTGCTAACATCACTAGGGGAGTCCATCTTCGTCCTCAAAGGGACACTATGATTCTCACCCTTTGAATGAAAATTCTTGCTGAAAATATAGTCATTTCCTCTATTCTCATACTGCATGCTCTCCACCTCTTCTCCTCCGGGGATCTAATCTTTATGAAGCTCCCGGAAGTAGATGCGGCACGACTCTGGGCCTTGCAAGGGATGCAAAGTGTGTCCCGTGATCCGACCCTAGGGCGACATGGTTTTCCTGTCGGATATGGGCACATGAGGTGCCATCCCAAGAGGTAATACAACGGGGCAACCGCATGGTGACGCGAGTCACCTCCACTTTTGTGGCCATGTGCGGGGTGCGAGCAGTTGTGCGACATGTGGGGCTGCGCGCTATGCCAAGGCCAGCGGTAGCATGACAGCCGTCGCAGCTTGCGTGGCGATGCTCGAGGCGTCTGCACGATAGTAATTTGCAACCTCCGACGAAACTCGTAGTAACTTTGTAGATAGTGCAATGAGTGTTGATCGCAATATTGCTATCCCCCACCATTCCACCCCTGACAATTTGTGTGACTTCCATTTGGTCTCTCCTTGACCTGCATGTGTGTAAAACACACAAATCCGTCTATTATGTAGTTTTATAGAGGATGGAAACATAGAAGAGTCACCATGACAAGTCGACAAGAGGTGCTAGGCTTGCATGACAAGTGAGTTTTACTAAAGTTTGAGAACAAATGCAAATTCAATTACCACTCTACTCATATTTCATTAATACAGTAGTGAACCATGTCACAAAGTTGTACCATGGTATGCACACAATGCATATCAAACTTTTTATCCTTCTCACCTCACTTGCATGAATCTCATGTGTGATATGTAAATGCATCTAACATTTGGGCCTTTCTACCTCGCCATGTGATCGTAACGTCTAACTAATATTATGTAAAAAGGAAAGAAATGGAAGTATTAGAGCAACACGGGTGAGCAGCTCACCTGCAGCAAGATGTCTGTAGGCCCAACAAAACCACACTTGTAGCAGTTCCGGATGTGCTCAAAGAACACCTCAAGCTTGCACCTCTGGGAATCATGATTCAGGTACAAGTCTATGTGCCGCTTCCTTGGGATGACTTTTACGCGGATGCCATCCCAATAATTAGTCGCCTCAAATTTGCCCTCAGCGACGCGGTTGCCTAGCCCAATGCATCTGAAAGTGAATTAGGTCATCATCATGGAGACAAGTGGCGACTGGACAATATATGTAGTTATCACTTAAGTCATTCCTATTTGCAGCCTTCCATACTGTCTTTATGTCAGTTCTTACCCTGCCCGAATGATCAAAGCATGGGCACTGATCACTTCTACTAAATGTTGCTTTTGCAAATATTGCACTCCTCACAACTTTGTCAGCCCTCTCTTATGTATTTTCTCCAAAAACATGCATTTGAGATCCAAGACAGAACCACCACGACCCCCCATTTCCTTTGGAGGGCAAGGTATGCCATCATCACTATTTTCTCTCCATAGTTGCAGAGGGCAAGGTTTGCTAAAATCACTAGGGGAGTCCATCTTCCTCCTCAAAGGGACACTATGATTCTCACCCTTTGAATGAAAATTCTTGCCGAAAATATAGTCCTTTCCTCTATTCTCATACTACATGCTCTCCACCTCTTCTCCTCCGGGGATCTAATCTTTATGAAGCTCCCGGCAGTAGATGCGGCACGACTCTGGGCCTTGCAAGGGATGCAAAGTGTGTCTCGTGATCTGACCCTAGTGCGACAAGGTTTTCCTGTCGGATATGGGCACATGAGGTGCCACCCCAAGAGGTAATACAATGGGGCAACCGCCGGGCGACGCGAGTCACCTCCACTTTTGTGGCCATGCGCGGGGTGCGAGCAGTTGTGCGACATGTGGGGCTGCGCACTACGCCGAGGCCAGGGGTAGCATGACAGCCATCGCAGCTCGCGTGGCGATGCTCGAGGCGTCTGCACGATAGTAATTTGCAACCTCCGACGAAACTGGTAGTAACTTTGAAGATAGTGCAATGAGTATTGATCACAATATTGCTATCCCCCCATTCCTCCCCTGACAATTTGTGTGACTTCCACTTGATCTCTCCTTGACCCGCTTGTGTGTAAAACACACAAATCCGTCTATTATGTAGTTTTATAGATGATGGAAACATAGAAGAATCACCACGACAAGTCGACAAGAGGTGCTAGGCTTGCATGACAAGTGAGTTTTACTAAAGTTTGAGAACAAATGCAAATTTAGTTACCACTCTACTCACATTTGATGAATATAGTAGTGAACCATGCCACCAAGTTGTACCAAGGTATGCACAGAATGCATATCAAACTTTTTATCCGCCTCACCTCACTTGCATGAATCTCATGTGTGAGATGTAAATGCATCTAACATTTGGGGCTTTCTACCTCGCCATGTGATCGTAACATCTAACTAATATTATGTAAAAAGGGAAGAAATGGAAGTATTTGAGCAACACGGGTGAGCAGTTCACTTGCAGCAAGATGCCGGTAGGCCCAATAAAACCGCATTTGTAGTAGTTCCGGATGTGCTCAAAGAACACCTCAAGCTTGCACCTCTGGGAATCATGATTCAAGTACAAGTCTATGTGCCGCTTCGCTGGGATGACTTTTACGCGGATGCTATCCCAAGAATTAGTTGCCTCAAATTTGCGCTCAGCGACGCGGTTTTCCTGTCGGATATGGGCACATGAGGTGCCACCCCAAGAGGTAATACAACGGGGCAACCGCATGGCGACGCGAGCACCTCCACTTTTGTGGCCATGCGCTGGGTGCGAGCAGTTGTGCGACATGTGGCGCTGCACGCCGTGGCGAGGCCAGCGGTAGCATGAGAACCATCATAGCTCGCGTGGCGATGCTCGAGGCATCTGCACGATAGTAATTTGCAACCTCCGACTGAACTGGTAGTAACTTTGTAGATAGTGTAATGAGTATTGATCACAATATTTCTATCCCCACCGTTCCTCCCCTGACAATTGATGTGACTTCCACTTGATCCCTCCTTGACCCACTTGTGTGTAAAACACACAAATCCGTCTATCATGTAGTTTTATAGAGGATGGAAACATAGAAGAATCACGACGAGAAGTCGACAAGAGGCGCTAGGCTTGCATGACAAGTGAGTTTTACTAAAGTTTGAAACAAATACAAATTCAGTTACCACTCTACTCACATTTCACGAGTACAGTAGTGAACCATGCCACCAAGTTGTACCAAGGTACGCACACAATGCATATCAATCTTTATATCCGCCTCACCTCACTTGCATGAATCTCAGGTGTGAGATGTAAATGCTTCTAACATTTGGGGCTTTCTACCTCGCCATGTGATCGTGACGTCTAACTAATATTATGTAAAAAGGAAGGTAATGGAAGTATTAGAGCAACATGGGTGAGCAGCTAATCTGCAACAAGATGCCACTAGGCCCAACAAAACCGCACTTGTAGGAGTTCCGAATGTGCTCAAACAACACCTCAAGCTTACACCTCTGGGAATCATGATTCAGGTACAGGTATGTGTGCCGCTTCACTAGGATGACTTTTACGCGGATGCTATCCCAAGAATTAGTCGCCTCTATTTTGCGCTCAGCGACGCCGTTGCCTAGCCCAATGCATCTGAAAGTGAATTAGGTCATCATCAAGGAGACAAGTGGCGACTAGACAATATAGGCAGTTATCACTTAAGTCACTCCTATTTGCAGCCTTCAATACTTTCTTTACGTCAGTTCTTACCCTGCCCGAATGATCAAAGCAAGGGCACTGATCACTACTACTAAATGTTGCTTTGGCAAATATTTCACTCCTCACAACTTTGTCATCCCTCTCTTGTGCATTTGCTCCGAAAACATGCATTTGAGATCCAAGACAGAACCACCACGACCCCTCATTTCCTTTGGTGGGCAAGGTATGCCATCATCACTATTTTCTCTCCATAGTTGCAGAGGGCAAGGTTTACTAACATCACTAGGGGAGTCCATCTTCCTCCTCAAAGGGACACTATGATTCTCACCCTTTGAATGAAAATTCTTGCCAAAAATATAGTCCTTTTTCTCTATTCTCACACTACACGCTCTCCAACTCTTCTCCTCCAGGGATCTAATCTTTATGAAGCTCCCAGCAATAGATGAGGCACGACCCTAGGGCTTGCAAGAGTGGCAAAGTTTGTCTCGTGATCTGACCCTAGTACGACAAGGTTTTCCTGTCGGATATGGGCATATGAGGTGCCGCCCCAAGAGGTAATACAAGGGGGCAACCGCATGGCGACGCAAGTCACCTCCACTTTTGTGTCCATGCGCGGGGTACGAGCAGTTGTGCGACATGTGGTGCTGTGCGCTGCACCGAGGCCAGCGGTAGCATGACAGCCGCCGGGGCTCGCGTGGCGATGCTCGAGGCGTCTGCACGATAGTAATTTGCAACATCCGACTGAACTGGTAGTAACTATGCAGACAATGCAATGAGTATTGATCACAATATTGCTATCTGTTGGGGAACGTAGTAATTTCAAAAAAATTCTTACGCACACGCAAGATCATGGTGATGCATAGCAACGAGAGGGGAGAGTGTTGTCCATGTACCCTCGTAGACCGAAAGCGAAAGCGTTAGCACAAAGCGGTTGATGTAGTCGTACGTCTTCACGATCCAACCGATCCAAGTACCGAACGTACGGCACCTCCGAGTTCAGCACACGTTCAACTCGTTGACGTCCCGCGAACTCCGATCCAGCAGAGCTTCACGGGAGAGTTCCGTCAGCACGACGGCATGGTGACGGTGATGATGTTGCTACCGACGCAGGGCTTCGCCTAAGCACCGCTACAATATGACCGAGGTGGAATATGGTGGAGGGGGGCACCGCACACGGCTGGAATAGATCAACAGATCAACTTGTGTGTCTAGAGGTGCCCCCCTGCCCCCGTATATAAAGGATCAGGGGGAGGAGGCCGGCGGCCAGGAGGAGGGCGCACCAGGGAGGAGTCCTACTCCCACCGGGAGTAGGACTCCCTCTTTTCCTAGTTGGAGTAGGAGGGGGAAAGGAAGGGAAGGAGAGAGGGGGAAGGAAAGGGGGCGCCGCCCCCCCTTCCTTGTCCAATTCGGACTAGAGGGGGAGGGGGGCGCGGCCAGCCCTAGCCGCCCCTCCTCTTCTCCACTAGGGCCCATCTTGTCCCATTAAACTCCCCGGGGGGTTCCGGTAACCCCCCGGTACTCCGGTATATGTCCGAAACTCCCCGAAACCATTCCGGTGTCCGAACATAGTCATCCAATATATCGATCTTTACGTCTCGACCATTTCGAGACTCCTCGTTATGTCCGTGATCACATCCGGGGGTCCAAACTACCTTCGTTACATCAAAACACAAAAACTCATAATACAATCGTCATCGAACTTTAAGCGTGCGGACCCTACGGGTTCAAGAACTATGTAGACATGACCGAGACACATCTCCGGTCAACAACCAATAGCGGAACCTGGATGCTCATATTGGCTCCCACATATATTCTACGAAGATCTTTATCGGTCAAACCGCATAACAACATACGTTGTTCCCTTTGTCATCGGTATGTTACTTGCCCGAGATTCGATCGTCGGTATCTCAATACCTAGTTCAATATCGTTACCGGAAAGTCTCTTTACTCGTTCCGTAAGTCTCTTTACTCGTTCCGTAATACATCACCTGCAACTAACTCATTAGTTACAATGCTTGCAAGGCTTATAGTGATGTGCATTACTGAGTGGGCCCAGAGATACCTCTCCGACAATCGGAGTGACAAATCCTATTCTCGAAATACGCCAACCCAACAAGTACCTTCGGAGACACCTGTAGAGCACCTTTATAATCACCCAGTTATGTTGTGATGTTTGGTAGCACACAAAGTGTTCCTCTGGTAAACGGGAGTTGCATAATCTCATAGTCATATGAACATGTATAAGTCATGAAGAAAGCAATAGCAGAATACTAAACGATCAAGTGCTAACCTAACGGAATGGGTCAAGTCAATCACATCATTCTACTAATGATGTGATCCCGTTAATCAAATGACAACTCATGTCTATGGCTAGGAAACATAACCATCTTTGATCAACGAGCTAGTCTAGTAGAGGCATACTAGTGACACTCTGTTTGTCTATGTATTCACACAAGTATTATGTTTCCAGTTAATACAATTCTAGCATGAATAATAAACATTTATAATGATATAAGGAAATAAATAATAACTTTATTATTGCCTCTAGGGAATATTTCCTTCAGTCTCCAACTTGCACAAGAGTCAATATTCTAGATTACACAGTAATGATTCTAACACCCATGGAGCCTTGGTGTTGATCATGTTTTGCTCATGGAAGAGGCTTAGTCAACGGGTCTGCAACATTCAGATCCATATGTATCTTGCAAATCTCTATGTCTCCCACCTGGACTTGATCCCGGATGGAGTTGAAGCGTCTCTTGATGTGCTTGGTTCTCTTGTGAAATCTGGATTCCTTTGCCAAATCAATTGCACCAGTATTGTCACAAAAGATTTTCATTGGACCCGATGCACTAGGTATGACACCTAGATCGGATATGAACTCCTTCATCCAGACTCCTTCATTTGCTGATTCCGAAGCAGCTATGTACTCCGCTTCACATGTCGATCCCGCCACAACGCTTTCTTTAGAACTGCACCAACTGACAGCTCCACCGTCCAATATAAACACGTATCCGGTTTGCGATTTAGAATCGTCCGGATCAGTGTCAAAGCTTGCATCAACGTAATCATTTATGATGAGCTCTTTGTCACCTCCATAAACGAGAAACATATCCTTAGTCCTTTTCAGGTATTTCAGGATGTTCTTGACCGCTGTCCAGTGATCCACTCCTGGATTACTTTGGTACCTCCATGCTAAACTAATAGCAAGGCACACATCAGGTCTGGTACACAGCATTGCATACATGATAGAGCCTATGGCTGAAGCATAGGGAACATCTTTCATTTTCTCTCTATCTTCTGCAGTGGTCGGGCATTGAGTCTTACTCAACTTCACACCTTGTAACACAGGCAAGAACCCTTTCTTTGCTTGATCCATTTTGAACTTCTTCAAAGCTTTGTCAAGGTATGTGCTTTGTGAAAGTCCAATTAAGCGTCTTGATCTATCTCTATAGATCTTGATGCCCAATATATAAGCAGCTTCACCAAGGTCTTTCATTGAAAAACTCTTATTAAAATATCCCTTTATGCTATCCAGAAATTCTATATCATTTCCAATCAATAATATGTCATCCACATATAATATCAGAAATGCTACAGAGCTCCCACTCACTTTCTTGGAAATACAGGCTTCTCCAAAAGTCTGTATAAATCCATATGCTTTGATCACACTATCAAAACGTTTATTCCAACTCCGAGAGGCTTGCACCAGTCCATAAATGGATCGCTGGAGCTTGCACACTTTGTTAGCTCCCTTTGGATCGACAAAACCTTCCGGTTGCATCATATACAACTCTTCTTCCAGAAATCAATTCAGGAATGCAGTTTTGACATCCATTTGCCAAATTTCATAATCATAAAATGCGGCAATTGCTAACATGATTCGGACAGACTTAAGCATCGCTATGGGTGAGAAGGTCTCATCATAGACAATCCCTTGAACTAGTCGAAAACCTTTTGCAACAAGTCGAGCTTTATAGACAGTAACATTACCGTCAGCGTCAGTCTTCTTCTTGAAGATCCATTTATTCTCAATGGCTTGCTGATCATTGGGCAAGTCAACCAAAGTCCACACTTTGTTCTCATACATGGATCCCATCTCAGATTTCATGGCCTCAAGCCATTTCGCGGAATCTGGGCTCACCATCGCTTCTTCATAGTTCGTAGGTTCGTCATGGTCTAGTAACATAACCTCCAGAACAGGATTACCGTACCACTCTGGTGCGGATCTTACTCTAGTTGATCTACGAGGTTCAGTAGCAACTTGATCTGAAGTTTCATGATCATCATCATTAACTTCCTCACTAATTGGTATAGACATCACAGGAACCGGTTTCTGTGATGAACTACTTTCCAATAAGGGAGCAGGTACAGTTACCTCATCAAGTTCTACTTTCCTCCCACTCACTTCTTTCGAGAGAAACTCCTTCTCTAGAAAGGATCGAAATTTAGCAACAAAAGTCTTACCTTCGGATCTGTGATAGAAGGTGTACCCAACAGTCTCTTTTGGGTGTCCTATAAAGACACATTTCTCCGATTTGGGTTCGAGCTTATCAGGTTGAAGCTTTTTCACATAAGCATCGCAGCCCCAAACTTTAAGAAACGACAACTTTGGTTTCTTGCCAAACCATAGTTCATAAGGCGTCGTCTCAACAGATTTAGATTGTGCCCTATTTAACGTGAATGCAGCTGTCTCTAGAGCATAACCCCAAAATGATAGCGGTAAATCAGTAAGAGACATCATAGATCGCACCATATCTAGTAAAGTATGATTACAACGTTCGGACACACCATTACACTGTGGTGTTCCGGGTGGCGTGAGTTGCGAAACTATTCCGCATTGATTCAAATGAACACCAAACTTGTAACTCAAATATTCTCCTCCATGATCAGATCGTAGAAACTTTATTTTCTTGTTACGATGATTTTCAACTTCACTCTGAAATTCTTTGAACTTTTCAAATGTTTCAGACTTATGTTTCATTAAGTAGATATACCCATATCTGCTTAAATCATCTGTGAAGGTGAGAAAATAACGATACCCGCCGCGAGTCTCAACATTCATCGGACCACATACATCTGTATGTATGATTTCCAACAAATCTGTTGCTCGCTCCATAGTTCCGGAGAACGGCGTTTTAGTCATCTTGCCCATGAGGCATCGTTCGCAAGTACCAAGTGATTCCAAAAGTACATCGGAATGGAGTTTCTTCATGCGCTTTACACCAATATGACCTAAACGGCAGTGCCACAAATAAGTTGCACTATCATTATCAACTCTGCATCTTTTGGCCTCAATATTATGAATATGTGTATCACTACTATTGAGATTTAATATAAATAGACCACTCCTCAAGGGTGCATGACCATAAAATATATTACTCATATAAATAGAACAACCATTATTCTCTGATTTAAATGAATAACCGTCTTGCATCAAACAAGATCCAGAAATAATGTTCATGCTCAACGCTGGCACCAAATAACAATTATTCAGGTCTAAAACTAATCCCGAAGGTAGATGTAGAGGTCGCGTGCCGACCGCGATCACATCGACTTGGAACCATTTCCCACGCGCATCGTCACCTCGTCCTTAGCCAATCTTCGCTTAATCCATAGTCCCTGTTTCGAGTTGCAAATATTAGCAACAGAACTAGTCTCAAATACCCAGGTGCTACTGCGAGCATTAGTAAGGTACACATCAATAACATGTATATCACATATACCTTTGTTCACCTTGCCATCCTTCTTATCCGGCAAATACTTGGGGCAGTTCCGCTTCCAGTGACCAGTCTGCTTGCAGTAGAAGCACTCAGTCTCAGGCTAGGTCCAGACTTGGGTTTCTTCTCTTGAGCAACAACTTGTTTGTTGTTCTTCTTGAAGTTCCCCTTCTTCTTCCCTTTGCCCTTTTTCTTGAAATTGGTGGTCTTGTTGACCATCAACACTTGATGCTCTTTCTTGATTTCTACCTCCGCAGCCTTTAGCATTGCGAAGAGCTCGGGAATTGTCTTATTCATCCCTTGCATGTTATAGTTCATCACGAAGCTCTTGTAGCTTGGTGGCAGTGACTGAAGAATTCTGTCAATAACACTATCATCCGGAAGATTAACTCCTAGTTGAATCAAGTGATTGTTATACCCAGACATTCTGATTATATGCTCACTGACAGAACTATTCTCCTCCATCTTCCAGCTGTAGAACTTATTGGAGACTTCATATCTCTCAATCCGGGCATTTGCTTGAAATATTAACTTCAACTCCTGGAACATCTCATATGCTCCATGACGTTCAAAACGTCGTTGAAGTCCCGGTTCTAAGCCGTAAAGCATGGCACACTGAACTATCGAGTAGTCATCAGCTTTGCTCTGCCAGACGTTCATAACATCTAGTGTTACTCCTGCAGCAGGTGTGGCACCTAGCAGTGCTTCCAGAACGTAATTCTTCTGTGCAGCAATGAGGATAATCCTCAAGTTACGGACCGAGTCCGTGTAATTTCAACCATCATCTTTCAACTTTGCTTTCTCAAGGAACACATTAAAATTCAACGGAACAACAGCACGGGCCATCTATCTACAACAGCATAGACAAGCAAGATACTATCAGGTACTAAGTTCATGATAAATTTAAGTTCAATTTAATCATATTACTTAAGAACTCCCACTTAGATAGACATCCCTATAATCATCTAAGTGATCACGTGATCCAAATCAACTAAACCATGTCCGATCATCACGTGAGATGGAGTATTTTTCAATGGTGAACATCACTATGTTGATCATATCTACTATATGATTCACGTTCGACCTTTCGGTCTCAGTGTTCCGACGCCATATCTACATATGCTAGGCTCGTCAAGTTTAACCTGAGTATTCTGCGTGTGCAACTGTTTTGCACCCGTTGTATTTGAACGTAGAGCCTATCACACCCGATCATCACGTGGTGTCTCAGCACGAAGAAATTTCGCAACGGTGCATACTCAGGGAGAACACTTATACCTTGAAATTTAGTGAGAGATCATCTTATAAAATCGTCGATCTAAGAAAAATGAGATGCATAAAAGATAAACATCACATGCAATCAATATAAGTGATATGATATGGCCATCATCATCTTGTGCTTGTGATATCCATCTCCGAAGCACCGTCATGATCACCATCGTCACCGGTGCGACACCTTGATCTCCATCGTAGCATCGTTGTCGTCTCGCCAACTATTGCTTCTACGACTATCGCTACCGCTTAGTGATAAAGTAAAGCAATTACAGGGCGATTGCATTGCATACAATAAAGCGACAACCATATGGCTCCTGCCAGTTGCCGATAACTCGGTTACAAAACATGATCATCTCATACAATAAAATATAGCATCATGCCTTGACCATATCACATCACAACATGCCCTGCAAAAACAAGTTAGATGTCCTATACTTTGTTGTTGCAAGTTTTACGTGGCTGCTACGGGCTGAGCAAGAACCGTTCTTACCTACGCATCAAAACCACAACGATATTTCGTCAAGTTAGTGTTGTTTTAACCTTCACAAGGACCGGGCGTAGCCACACTTAGTTCAACTAAAGTTGGAGAAACCGACACCCGCCAGCCACCTGTGTGCAAAGCACGTCGGTAGAACCAGTCTCACGTAAGCGTACGCGTAATGTCGGTCCGGGCCGCTTCATCCAACAATACCGCCGAACCAAAGTATGACATGTTGGTAAGCAGTATGACTTGTATCGCCCACAACTCACTTGTGTTCTACTCGTGCATATAACATCTACGCATAAAACCTGGCTCGGATGCCACTGTTGGGGAACGTAGTAATTTCAAAAAAAATCCTACACGCAAGATCATGGTGATGCATAGCAACGAGAGGGGAGAGTGTTGTCCACGTACCCTCGTAGACCGAAAGCGGAAGCGTTAGCACAACGCGGTTGATGTAGTCGTACGTCTTCATGATCTGACCGATCCAATTACCGAACGTACGGCACCTCCGAGTTCAGCACACGTTCAGCTCGATGACGTCCCGCGAACTCCGATCCAGTAGAGCGGGAGAGTTCCGTCAGCACGACGGCGTGGTGACGGTGATGATGTTGCCACCGACGCGGGGCTTCGCCTAAGCACCGCTACGATATGACCATGGTGGAATATGGTGGAGGGGGCACCGCACACGGCTGGAATAGATCAATAGATCAACTTGTGTGTCTAGAGGTGCCCCCTGCCCCCATATATAAAGGATCAGGGGGAGGAGGCCGGCGGCCAGGAGGAGGGCGTGCCAGGGAGGAGTCCTACTCCCACCGGGAGTAGGACTCCCTCTTTTCCTAGTTGGAGTAGGAGGGGGAAAGGAAGGAAAGGAGAGAGGGGGAAGGAAAGGGGGCGCCGTCCCCCCCCCCTTCCTTGTCCAATTCGGACTAGAGGGGGAGGGGGCGCGCGGCCAGCCCTAGCCGCCCCTCCTCTTCTCCACTAAGGCCCATCTTGTCCCATTAAACTCCCCGGGGGGTTCCGGTAACCCCCCGGTACTCCGGTATATGTCCGAAACTCCCCGAAACCATTCCGGTGTCCGAACATAGTCATCCAATATATCGATCTTTACGTCTCGACCATTTCGAGACTCCTCGTTATGTCCGTGATCACATCCGGGGGTCCGAACTACCTTCGTTACATCAAAACACAAAAACTCATAATACAATCGTCATCGAACTTTAAGCGTGCGGACCCTACGGGTTCAAGAACTATGTAGACATGACCGAGACACATCTCCGGTCAACAACCAATAGCGGAACCTGGATGCTCATATTGGCTCCCACATATATTCTACGAAGATCTTTATCGGTCAAACCGCATAACAACATACGTTGTTCCCTTTGTCATCGGTATGTTACTTGCCCGAGATTCGATCGCCGGTATCTCAATACCTAGTTCAGTCTCGTTACCGGCAAGTCTCTTTACTCGTTCCGTAATACATCATCCCGCAACTAACTCATTAGTTACAGTGCTTACAAGGCTTATAGTGATGTGCATTACTGAGTGGGCCCAGAGATACCTCTCCGGCAATCGGAGTGACAAATCCTAATCTTGAAATACGCCAACCCAACAAGTACCTTCGGAGACACCTGTAGAGCACCTTTATAATCACCCAGTTACGTTGTGACGTTTGGTAGCACACAAAGTGTTCCTCCGGTAAACGGGAGTTGCGTAATCTCATAGTCATAGGAACATGTATAAGTCATGAAGAAAGCAATAGCAGAATACTATACGATCAAGTGCTAAGCTAACAGAATGGGTCAAGTCAATCACATCTTTATAATCACCCAGTTACGTTGTGACATTTGATATCACACAAGGTGTTCCTCCGGTATTCAGGAGTTACATAATCTCATAGTCAGAGGAACATGTATAAGTCATGATGAAAGCAATAGCAATAAAACTAAACGATCATTTATGCTAAGCTAACGGATGTGTCTTGTCCATCACATCATTCTCTAATGATGTGATCCCGTTAATCAAATGACAACTCATGTCTATGGCTAGGAAACATAACCATCTTTGATCAACGAGCTAGGCTAGTAGAGGCATACTAGTGACACTCTGTTTGTCTATGTATTCACACAAGTATTATGTTTCCGGTTAATACAATTCTAGCATGAATAATAAACATTTATCATGATATAAGGAAATAAATAATAACTTTATTATTGCCTCTAGGGCATATTTCGTTCACTATCCCCGACCATTCCTCCCCTGACAATTTGTGTGACTTCCACTTGATCTCTCCTTGACCCGCTTGTGTGTAAAACACACAAATCCGTCTATCATGTAGTTTTATAGAGGATGGAAGCATAGAAGAATCACCACGACAAGTCGACAAGAGGCGCTTGGCTTGCATGATGGTGGATGTGGGAGAGGAGAATTACTGGCATTGGGGAAGTTCATTTAATACTTTGATCCTAGCCCCACTCTGGTATTGTGGCTCCTTTTCCTGCTATGAGCCTCCTACTGGATGAAATGCAAAGGTTCATAGCATGTAAACTCTAACTTGCTCATTTTCTCGGAAATCCTCCTTCAAATATGAAGTGGTATTTCTTCAACAGCTTTGAGCATATGATCAATAACATGTTTGGCTGCTATCTTCCTTGCAGAACAAGAGAGTTGAGACGAAAAATAACTTCAAAAGGCACTGAGTAGCCACTCGGCAGTCAACAAGGGGAACCAACGACGGGCCAACAAATTCCATTAATGATAAGGCCAATTCCCTAAATTCTCCTAACAAAGGTATGTTGTTGACAATAAGTGACACGGTGCACGTTCATCCAGTATGAGGGTGAGAGTTGAACACTTACTAAAAGAGTGGCCAGGTGTAAAATCTAGTGCCCTCACCCAGGTAAACTTCGCATCCTCCATGCATGCATGAAAGCGGTCATCTGAGAACCTTGAATAAACTGCAGACCCAGAAATTGTAGTGCATATTCTTGGTGCATACATGAGCTGAAACAAACATCAAATTGACATTACTCAAGATGATATATATTTTAACCAGCTTCAGAATTGTAGAATGAATTGTAAGAGGCGCCTGACCAGCTAATAGTCTAGGAACCATTACATTTAGTCATTTAGAAAAGTATCGGTGATGTGTATTCATCGGATGAGCTTCAAATCTGTATCACTCTAATTAGAAACGACCAACTGAGATACGTATAGGAGTGTAAAGAAAATATCTAAGCTATCCATCTTACTTTATGGGCTCTAGTGCATAATTGCAAACCAGACCACTGTGATAGTTCACTCTAGTTTCCTGACTTGGGAATTTGTAAAAAAAATTAGCCCACACAAGTATTAAGGGAGGACATACATATAGAGCATCATGTTTCAAAGTTCAAGCAAGTTGTTCCCTCATTTGACATACTGGATACCACTAGATCCATATAACATCTTGCTATAACATTTTCCCATATATAAATAGTTAACAAACTGCTAGCACTGGTCCACATCATCTATTTTTGCAATAGATGCCCCGGCCCCAAAAATTTGACCAGCACATGCATTGGAAAGAAAAAGAAGACACATCCAATCCATTAACCCAACATGACAAAATTTCACGATTCATATAGCATGGCTGGGCTTTGCTCCAACTTGTAATGTTAAACATTGTGCTCTTAGATTCAGATTTCTTCATGTTAGGCAACCGAGAAATATTACGAAAGGAATCATGGTCGACAACAACAACTCCTTTGTAGCTACCACTACCATACCTTATTTGAAAAGCTGAAGGAGGGTTACTATGGTATAATCCAATTCGGTGATCAATTTCTTTGGAAAATCTCTCGGTATCTTCCCAATACCATCAGAAAATATGTATTTAGTGCCATCAATTGTGACTTCAATATCTGGAATCTCTTCCTCATCCCATGGCAGGATTTCAACTGTTTGACTGGAGGAGATGAATAGCTGGCCCATTCTAGCGAATTTCTTCGAAGTGGCACATCCACATTCTTATTTCCTCGGCCTTAAGGGAATCATTAGAAGCAAACATCCAAACAGGACTTCCACAAAGTTGACCTGCCGAGAACGCCAGGAAATCATACTTCTTTGGACCAATGGAAAGTCCTTCTTTCAGGATAGATAAAATGCGATAATACAGCCAGTTTTCAAGGGTCGAGAAAAGAATCCTCATCGAGTTCTAGCAGAGATAACATATGGAAAAAGCTTACTGCAGTCTTCCTCAACAAAAGTAACTCTAGCAAAGTCAGAAGCATACTTTCTATCAGGGTTAACCACATAATTTGGAACTTCTTCCTCGGGTCCCAAGCAGTATATATTATGGAGTAATGTGAATTCTGTAACACATCATTAATTTTCCTTCAAGTTTAGTCCTACTAGACATCAAAGTACTGCAGCTCATTTTCCTAGTATGAGCCTCATGCTGGATGAAGTGCAAAGATTCATAGCATGTCAACTCTAACTTGCTCATTTTCTCAAAAATCCTCCTTGAAATATGAACGGACATTTCTTATAGAGCTTTAAATATATCAGCATTGACATGTTTGGCAACTATCTTCCCCATGTGAACAAGAGAATTGAGATGAAAATAACTTCAAAAGGGAATGAGCAGCCACACGGGCAGTCAACAAGGGGAACCAACGATGGGACAACAGCTTCCATTAATGATACGACCAATTCCCCCAAGTCTCGTGACAAAGGTAAGCTGTTGACAATAAGTGACAAATCTGTTTAGGCTCTAAATATACCATAACAAAAGATACTCTAGTTTTACTAAAGTTTGAGAACAAATGCAAATTCAGTTACCACTCTACTCACATTTCACGAATACAGTAGTGAACCATGCCACCAAGTTATACCAAGCTTTGCACACAATGCACATCAAACTTTTTATCCGCCTCACCTCACTTGCATGATTCTCATGTGTGAGATGTAATGCATCTAACATTTGGGGCTTTCTACCTCGCCATGTGATCGTAACTTCTGACTAATATTATGTAAAAAGAAAAGAAATGGAAGTATTAGGGCAACACGGGTGAGCAGCTCACCTGCAGCAACATGCCGCTAGGCAAAACAAAGTCGCACTTTTAGCAGTTCCGGATGTGCTTAAAGAACACCTCAAGCTTGGACCTCTGGGAATCATGATTCAGGTACAGGTCTATGTGCCGCTTCCCTGGGATAACTTTTACGCGGAAGCTATCCCAAGAATTAGTCGCCTCAAATTTGCGCTCGGCGACGCGGTTGCCTAGCCCAATGAATCTGAAAGTGAATTAGGTTATCATCATGGGGACAAGTGGTGACTTGACAATGTAGGTAGTTATCACTTAAGTCATTCCTATTTGCAGCCTTCCATACCGTCTTTACGTTAGTTCTTACCCTGACCAAATGATCAAAGCAAGGGCACTGATCACTTCTACTAAATGTTGCTTTTGCAAATATTTCACTCCTCACAACTGTGTCAGCCCTCTCTTATGCATTTTCTCCAAAAACATGCATTTGAGATCCAAGATAGAACCACCACGACCCTTCATTTCGTTTGGTGGGCAAGGTATGCCATCATCACTATTTTCTCTCCATAGTTGCAGAGGGCAAGGTTTGCTAACATCACTAGGGGAGTCCATCTTCCTCCTCAAAGGGACACTATGATTCTCACCCTTTGAATGAAAATTCTTGCCGAAAATATAGTCCTTTCCTCTATTCTAATACTGCATGCTCTCCACCTCTTCTCCTCCGGGGATCTAATCTTTATGAAGCTCCCGGGAATAGATGAGGCATGGCTCTAGGGCTTGCAAGGGAGGCAAAGTGCGTCTCGTGATCTGACCGAAGTGCGACAAGGTTTTCCTGTCGGATATGGGCACATGAGGTGCCAGCCCAAGAGGTAAAAGATGGGGCAACCGCATGGCGACATGAGTCACCTCCACTTTTGTGGCCATGCGTGTGATGCGAGCAGTTGTGCGACATGTGACGCTGCGCGCTGCGCCGAGGCCAGCGGTAGCATGACAGTCGTCGGGGCTCGTGTGGCGATGCGCGAGGTGTCTGCACGATAGTAATTTTGCAACATCTGATTGAACTGGTAGTAACTTTGTAGATAGTGCAATAAGTATTGATCACAATATTGCTATCCCCCTCCATTCCTCCCCTGACAATTTGTGTGACTTCCACTTGATCTCTCCTCGACCCGCTTGTGTAAAACACACAAATCTATCTATCATGTAGTTTTATAGAGGAAGAAAACGTGGAAGAATCACCACGACAAGAGGCGGTGCACTTGCATGATTGTGTATTTGGGAGAGGGAAATTATCCGGATTGGAGAAGTTCATTTAATCTTTGATCACAGCCCGACTCTCTGGTATTGTGCTCCTTTTCCTGCTATGAGCCTCCTACTGGATGAAATGCAAAGGTTCATAGCATGTAAACTCTAACTTGCTCATTTTCTCGAAACTCCTCCTTGAAATATGAAGTGGTATTTCTGCAAGAGCTTTAAACATATCAGCATTAACATGTTTGGCGACTATCTTCCCCATGGAACAAGAGAGTTGAGACAAAAAATAAATTGAAAAGGCACTGCACAGCCACTCGGCAGTCAACAAGGGGAACCAACGATGGGCCAATAGATTCCATTAATGATATGGCAAATTCCCTCAATTCTCCTGACAAAGGTACATTGTTGACAATAAGTGACACGGGTGCACCTTCATCAAGTATGAGGGTGAGAGTTGAACACTTTATGAAAGAGTGGTTAGGTGTAAAATCTAGTGCTCTGACCCAGGTAAACTTTACATCCTCCGTGCATGTGAAAGCAGTCATTTGAGAACCTTGAATAAACTGCAGGCCCAGAAATTGTATTGCATATTCCTGGTGCATACATGAGCTAAAACAAATATTAAATTGACATAACTCAAGATGATATATGTTTTTACCATCTTCAAAATTATAGATTGTATAGATTGAATTATAAGAGGCGCCTAACCAATAATAGTCTAAGAAGCATTACAATCAGTAATTTAGAAAAGTATCGGTGCTGTGTATTCATCAGATAAGCTTCCAATCCGTATCACTCTAATTAGAAACCATCAACTGAGATATGTATCGGAGTGTAAAGAAAAATAGCATAGCTATCCATCTTACTTTATGGGCTCTAGTGCATAATTGCAAACCAAACCACTCTAGTTCCCTAACTTGGGAATTTGCCCAAGTTTTAGCTCACGCAAGTATTATTAAGGAAGGAAGTACATCTAGAGCTTCATGTTTCAAAGTTCAAGCAAGATGTTCCCACGTTTCACATACTGCATACCACTAGATCCATATAACATCTTGCTGTGACATTTGCTCATATATAGATAGTTAACAAACTGCTAGCACTGGTGCACATCATCTATTTTTCAAATAGATGCCCCTGCCCCAAAAATTTGTCCAACACATGCATTGGAAAGAAAAAGAAGGCACATCCAATCCATTAACGCAACATGATATAATTTAGTAAACTGTTGTTAACAAAAGCAAGAGTCTTATTTGTATGAGTCAAGATTCTGAAAAGCCATTAACTAAATCAAATTATGTAAAAGCAAGCGAACATTTGTATAGTTAGGATAGCACTTAGTGAAACAAGCTTTATGTGTTTAGGCCACTTACGATCACATGGCGAGGTAGAAAGCCATAACAAAAAATACTCTAGTTTTACTAAAGTTTGAGAGCAAAAAAATGCAAATTCAGTTACCACTCCTCTCACATTTCACGAATACAATAGCGAATCATACCACCGAGTTATACCAAGGTATGCACACAATGCATATCAAACTTTTCATCTGCCTCACCTCACTTGCATGAATCTCATATGTGAGATGTAAATGCATCTAACATTTGGGGTTTTCTACCTCGCCATGTGATCGTAACATCTACCTAATATTATGTTAAAAGGAAAGAAATGGAAGTATCAGACCAACATGGTGAGCTGCTCACCTACAACAAGATGCCGCTAGGCCCAACAAAGTTGCACTTGTAGCAGTTCCGGATGTCTTCAAGGAACTCGTCAAGCTTGTACCTCTAGGAATCATGATTCAGGTACAGGTCTATGCGCCGCTTCCTTGGGATGACTTCTACGCGAATGCTATCCCAAGATTAGCCGCCTCAAATTTGCGCTCGACGACGCGATTGCCTAGCCCAATGCATCTGAAAGTGAATTAGGTCATCATCTTGGACACAAGTTGCGACTGTACAATATAGGTAGTTATCACTTGAGTCTTTCCTATTTGCAGCCTTCCATACTATCTTTATGTCGGTTCTTTCCCTGCCCGAATGATCAAAGCAAGGGCACTCATCACTTCTTCTAAATGTTGCTTTTGCAAATATTTCACTCACAACTTTGTCAGCCCTCTCTTATGCATTTTCTCCGAAAACATGCATTTGAGATCCAAGACAGAACCACCACAGCCCCCATTTCCTTTGGTGGGCAAGGTATGCCATCATCACTATTTGCTCTCCACAGTTGCAGAGGCCAACAGTTGCTAACATCGGTAGGGGAGTCCATCTTCCTCCTCAAAGGGACACCATGATTCTCACCCTTTGAATGGAAATTCTTGCCGAAAATATAGTCCTTTCCTCTATTCTCATACTGCACGCTCTCCACCTCTTCTCCTCCAGAGATCTAACCTTTATGAAGCCCCCGACAGTAGATGAGGCACGGCACTAGGGTTTGCGAGGGAGGCAAAGTGAGTCTCCTGATCTGACCCTAGTGCGACAAGGTTTTACTGTCGGATATGGGCACCATAGGTGCCACCCTAAGATGTAATACAAGGGGGCAACCACACGGCGACCCGAGTCACCTCCACTTCTCTGGCCATGTGCGGGGTGCGACCAGTTGTGCGACATGTGGTGATGCGCGCTGCGGCTAGGCCAGCGGTGGCATGACAGCCGTCGGGGCTCGCGGCTTCTGCACCATAGTAATTTTGCAACGTCTGACTGAACTGGTAGTAATTTTGCAGATAGTGCAATGAGTATTGATCATAAGATTTCTATCCCCCTCCATTCCTCCCCTGACAATTCTCTTCGACTCGCTTGTGTGTAAAACACACAAATCGAACTATCATGGAGTTTTATAGAGGATGGAAACGTGGAAGAATCACCACGACAAGAGGTGCTAGGCTTCCATGATGATGGATTTTGGAGAGGAGAATTATTGGGATTGGAGAAGTTCATTTTATACTTTCATCCCAGCTTCACTCTCCTGTATTGTGACTCATTTTCCTGCTATGAGCCTCCTGCTGGATGAAGTGCAAAGGTCCATAGCATGTAAGCTCTAACTTGCTCATTTTCTTGGAAATCCTCTTTTAAATATGAACTGGTATTTATTCAAGAGCTTTAAACAGATCAGCATTAACATGTTTGGTAACTATCTTCCCCATGTGAACAAGAGAATTGAGACGAAAAATAACTTCAAAACGCACTGAGCAGCCACTCGGGCAGTCAACAAGGGGAACCAACGTGGGCCAACATATTCCATTAACGATATGGCCAATTCCGTCAATTCTCCTAACAAAGGTAAACAACGTGGACCAACAGTTTCCTGATCACGCAAGTATTGAGGGAGGAAGTACGTCTAGAGCTTCCTGTTTCAAAGTTCAACCAAGATGTTCCCACATTTGATACTGGATACCACTAGATCCATATAACATCTTGCTGTAACATTTGCCGATATATAAATAGTTAACAAACTCCTAGCATTGGCGCACAACATCTATTTTTGCACTAAATGCCCCTGCCCCAAAAAATTGTCCAGCACATGCATTTGGAAAGAAAAAGAAGGCACATCCAATCCATTAACCCAACACGACATAATGTCGTAAACTATTGTTAACAAACGCAAGAGTCTTATTCATATGAGTCAAGATTCTGAAAACCCGTTAACTGAATCTAATTATGTCTAAAAACAAGCTACCTTTAGGATAGTTAAGATAGCACTTAGTGAAACAAGCTTTATGTGTTTAGGCTCTCAATATACCATAACAAAAGATAATCTACTTTTACTAAAGTTTTGAGAACAAACAAATGTAAATTCAGTTACCACTCTATTCACATTTCACGAAGTCCAGTAGTGAACCATACCACCGACTTAAATCAAGGTATGCACACAATGCATATCAGACCTATTGTCTGCCTCACTTCACTTTCATGAATCTCATATGTGACATGTAAATGCATCTAACATTTGGGGCTTTCGAACTCGCAATGTAACCGCAACGTCTGACTAATATTATGTAAAAAAGGGGAAAATAGAAGTACCAGAGCAACAGGGTGAGCAACTCACCTGCAGCAAGACTCCGCTGGCCCTATCAAACTGCACTTGTAGCAGCTCATGTTGTCCTCAAAGAAGACCTCAAGCTTGTACCTCCGGGAATCATGATTCAGGTACAGTTCTATGAGCCGCTTCCACGGGATGATCTCTACGCGGACGTTGTCACAAGAATTAGCCACCTCGAATTTGCGCTCAGCGTCGCAGTTGCCTACAAGGAGGTGTGCATTGGCTGCACAGTGAGATACGTCGGGCGCGGGGAAGACGGTTCTCCGGGGCAGGGGAGACGGAGAGGAGGGAGCCAAGGAAACGGGGTATGCGAGTTCGGCAGCGAGGGTTGCAGTGGCATTGGAATCGAACTGAACGGCACCATTGCCTCGACTTAGCTAGCCGCGTTGGGCCGCGCCGACCTCGCAGGCGTACGCTTTGCCAGCAGCGGCAACGGTGGAATTGAAGGCTAGAAGCTCCCTAGTGACGGCGGAGGGTGGGATATTACAGACTTACACCATGGCCGTGTGGAGGCGGGTGCCAACAATGCTGGCGCCATTGCTAAGGAACTGTGAGAAGCTGAGTAAAGCTCTCAATGGC
Organism: Aegilops tauschii subsp. strangulata; assembly: GCF_002575655.3. Lineage (NCBI taxonomy): Eukaryota > Viridiplantae > Streptophyta > Magnoliopsida > Poales > Poaceae > Aegilops > Aegilops tauschii. Next base: position 387,967,745 of record NC_053035.3, read on the forward strand.
CATGCACTTTTCATTCACCACATTTGCGCTTCTCTTGCTGCCATCATTCTCCACTTAAAACTTGGGGCTGTACATGATCATTTTTCTTTTTTCATTGGCAATGAAAGTTCAACTAATTAGTGTATTAATAACTGGCATCATTTTTTGGTTATTATCTCCAGATTAGAATATATACCTTTGCTCCGTTCCTGGAGATGTGACCAACTCTGTATTGTACTGTACTTAAATTACAAAGTGCCTCATCCCTACTTCTGAACATTTAGGCGCAGTTGCTCGCGCAGGGGTGTGTGTGCTGAATACATGAGCATGTTTTTTTTTTCTTTTTGTTTATATTTTGAAAACAGATACAGATACATATATTATGAAAAAACAGTTCATATTTTGAGAAGTCTGCGCCCGAGTGGCAGGGGCGTGCCGTCTATCGCCTGCAGGAAGCAAGTACTGGGTCCGGCACAGTAGCCATGTGATCTCGTCATTCTGACATCACACAAGTTTTTTTTATATTTTGAAAACAAATACAATTAGTTAATAAGAAGTGTTAATGGCACATTTCAATGCAGTGTAACAAAATGTTCGCTCAACTTTTAAAAAAATGTTTTTACCATTCAAAAAAATATGTATATTGGACGCATTTTAAAAAAGTGTACATGACATTTCTTTAAAATGTGATAGAATTTTAAAAAATGACCGTTTCAAATAAAATGTCTGTTATTTAAGAAAATATTTAGCCAATGTGTAAAATGTTCTAATAGTTCAAAAATAATGATTTGTATCATAAAAAAAATGTTTCAACGTGTATCAAAAAATGGTCTAAACAAGTATCTAAAAAATAATCATGTATTTCAAAATTTTAAATGTATACAAGAAAAGGTTTAGATCTATACAAAAATGTACAATATGAATAAAGTAGACATTAAAACATATATTTGAAGGAATGTTAATCATGTATTAAAAATGTTAAACATGTATAAAAAAATTCTAATATATACGAAAAATGTACAATGTTCATGAAAAATATGTATATGTTGAAAAAAGGGAAAAGAAAGATAAATGGAAACCATTGAAAGATGGACTCACGCTTGGCTACATTGTTACCCAAGAGCCGCCGTGCTGTTGGTGGTTGCTAATAGGAATCCCATTGTTAGAACCACACAAGAAATGAGGCCTTCTTAGGGCACTTTGCTCTCTGGACCGTCTAATTGCGTGTTCAAAGTACTTTCAGCCGTTCGATTTCTTGATGAAATGATCCTGGCCGTTTGATCGAGAGTGATGTGACAATCAATGAATAATGCTGCTCATTTCTTACTTTGGGATATTGGTCTCCCTGACTGGTGGGTCGCGCGGTAGGCGGGCCGTTACTGTCACTGACTGCGGGGGGTGCGACCGACGCTGGTTCTTATGGGCGCGGGGGTCGTGGCCCCGCCTGTAAATTTGGCTGCCCGCCGAAGGTATTTGCGGATTTCATGTGGGCTGACGCCACGTGGCCTTTTCCAATTCGTTGGTACCTTCCCAATCAATGAGACGGCCGCAGTTGCGTCGTCCTCCACTCCTCTCCTCACGCTTCCCCTCCACTCCCCACTCTCCACTCCCCTAACCCTGGCCCTTCCTCTACGACGTTGTCGCCGCCATCCATCTTTCCCGTCCCCTCGAGCCGCTGATTCTCTCCTCAGATCATGGCCAACTCCGGCCGCCTCCCCCTGTGCCACCTATTTGTGCGAGCTCGCCTTGGTCTTGATCCCCACCTCCTCCACGCTCGGCAGAGTGCGGGTTGCCGGCACACTGCACATGGTGGGGCTGCTCCCACGCCCCCGCTTTCTCCTTTGCCCGAATGACCAAGCCCTTCGCCACCGAGCTCCTCTATGCCACCATCGCTGCCCGTCCTATTCCCTTCCTGTTCTTCCCCTCCCTAACCCTAGAAACGGGTGAGGAGGCCGATTCACCGCCAGCCATCGACCATCGGAGCCTCTTGCTTGACCACGTTGAGGGAGTGCCTCCGGCCGTCGAGCCCTCCTGCTTGACCCCGAAGAGGTTGTGAAACGGCCAGAGGCCTCATCCCATCTTGCAATCCGCCACCAAATCACATTGTTTCGTGCCGTTGTCGCACCATGGGCGAGGTTCTTGATTCTTTGGTCACTCTTCTGTTTCTACTAGATTTGTGATGTTCTACCCTGATCTAGGTCACGTGTTATTGTTTTGGCCTTGTCTAGACTTATTGTCCTTTTGCTCATCTAGGTTTAGTTCTTTGTGCTGTGTAGGATGTGGTTAGGGCTGGTAGTTATTCGTTAGTTTTGTCGTTGCTGGTTGCCCTTTGTTGCTGCTCTTGACCGTTGGATTGCTAGGATGTTCCAGTTGTTGGAAGAAGATTGGCCGGTTCTCCTTTTGGTCTACATTCACATTGCAGGTGATATTTTTTATCTGTTTCTTTGTTTAATGTCCTTTTATTGCATTATTTAACTTATAAACTGCTTCTCATGTATTGATTGTGACTTATTAAATCGTGAGCTTACATTTATTTCAGGTGATATTGCTAGGAACATGAGGAGCCTCCATTCCAGAGGTGCTGTTGTTGCTGCGCGTTGGTGCTTTGGGGTTCGCATCAGTTTCTCGGCGCACAGATTCATCTCTTAATCATACTAGCTTAGTTGTAGTGTTAAATCGTGAGCATTTTTAGGTTGTTGTGTTCCTATGAATAGTTCATTGGTGCCTAGGTTCTATGGTTCATATCTACTATCTGTAGGAAGGAGATTATTTTTATTAGATGAGGTTTTTTTACTAGAATAGCAAGGTACTTTAACTTGTAGTTGTAGGTTATTTGATTAGATCAAGGTTCTGGTTGCATTTTTTATTTTTTATGCTCAGATGAAAGAAATAATTGTTTGACACCAGATGTATGTAGGCATCGTCATGGCATCGATGCAGAGAAGATCAACGACAATGGCATACCACTCTCCATTTTGACATCGGACAGGGTAGTATCGATCTTTATGCGTAAGTATACACTGCACATACTCGTCTTAACTAAGTGTTCTTCTTTTCCATGTGTACTGCCTCACCCATATCTCCAGGCTCAGGTAGTATATCTTTCCGTGACTAAAAAATAATATCTTCACACTGACTGCTCTCCCTCTTAATTATGTGTGTTACTGATTACCATGATAGGAGCCCTCCTTCCATCAGGGCCAGGCAAGATATTCAGAAAAAAATTAGGTAGTTGCTCTTTTTACAAAATTAACTTACTCCCTATTTCATGTTGTTTATGCACCTCTTTCCTATTTCTCTGTCTCAGATAATGGTCGTGAATTCATATGTTTGCACTCTAGAGTGTGTAATTTGTGGAGGGAGGTGTAGTTTATGTGAATAATCAATTCGTGCTTTTATCATGAGTATACTACATTCAAAATTAGCAAAAGCAAGAATGCATAGCAGCGATGTTGATCGTGTAGGCTATGAAATTGCATGTTTGGTGTTCAGTATGCAAATTTACCATGATGTGGCAAGTGGTGCTGACATTTGTGATGATTAGTTTTCGCAAGAGGATTTCAGTGATGGTTCTATGCAGTGTCACAATGTTTGATCTGATCTTGGAGAATCCACTGCTCAGATCTTCACTGTGGTACTTCTGTTTCTTGGTAGTTAAAGATACCTATTTGTTTGCAGCTTCTTGGAATTTCTAGAGAAATAATTGGTATAGATTAACAACGCATGGTGCCATGCTTGCAAATGATTTGGATGGTAAGTAGTCCAGCAAACTAAAAAAATGGAGTAGAGTCTTGGCAAATAAAAATTATTGAATAAGGCATAAGGGTCACCCTAAACTTCTCGATGATTGCATGAACAACTCTAAAAAGATATTAGCATACAATTTTACCCTTGCATGTCTTTTTAACTTCTTTCCTTTGCTATTTTTTATTATGTAGCAATATTTGTGACTTATTACATGAACGTCTATGAAACATCAAGCTTTCAGTATCCCAGGATTTTGCTACCAATCATTGTTTTTTGGGTGACAAACCAATCATTGGTTCTTAAATTCTTGCATGATATTATTCATTCACCATATTGCACTTGGTGAGACCTATTATCATGAATGAGGAAGAGGAGATCCCGGCCACTGCACTGCATGTTCCATAGGCTTGTGGCGAGGATTATATCCCCAACATCCTCCTACAAGCGTGCAGCTACTGCCTCCCCAAGTAACGTCAATCTACATCAGAAAGGTGAGCCTCACGATCTTTTTCCTAGGCTTTTACTTCATCATGTGTGTACAATTGTTGCATGTTTGTAATTTTTTTATGTTGCTAAAAGCATATATAGTTATGTATATGTTCCAAGAAATAAAGCACAACGACTGAAACTATGGTGTTGAGAGCTAGAAGATTTTAGAAGTGCGTTGATTCAGAATTAGCAAATTAGGTCTCTGATATGGAAGTATATATTGCATTGTTGCTACTGAGATCTAGCGTTCTATACTTTTTTAGAAATAAGGTCCATGGTTATTGGTGTTTTCAATTCCCATGCCAAAAGAATTATGTGTGGTTGGCTACATTTTACTCTGCTTTTTTCTGGATATATAGATTAGGTGCTTTCTACGTGGTGGTTTCCACTGCCTCTTGCTATTCATAGTTCATATATAATTTATTTGTGAGGCCTGCCACTTTATCTTGTTTTCAATTAACAACCTGGGTCCTGCAAAATGCAACTACATGAATTTGGGTTTGTTCATCAATCTTAAGAAGGTTATGTTGAGCATGGTTATTAATTTTATGCAAAGTTTTTCTCTCTTTTGTGCACTAATTAACTTTGTGTTAGCATTTGGTTTTGTAATTTTCATTATATAGGCTGACCCGTTCTTGGTGCTAATATTCTCACACTTTTCCTGTTTTATGTTTGGAAATTTAAGGCTCTACCATCACACAAAGCAAACAATCATGTGGATTTGTGCAGTTCTCCCTCTGGATGCGCTCGATGTTGGAGACACCTTCTTGGGCTACAGGTTCCTCTCTCTCTCTCTCTCTCTCTCTCTCTCTCTCTCTCTACTGCTCATATATCTTGGACTGGATCTTGAATCTTGAATCTGCAGTGCTTTAGGTGTGTAGGTCAACTTCTTTTTGGATTTTCATGACTCAAAGCTTGAATAGAAATCTCAGGTGTCTCAGGCTGTTGATTTTTCAAGCTTATTCTGGTGATTAATGCTTATAGTTTACTGTCAACCACTTCTACTGATGGCTTATATATTTATATAGATTGTGACCGTAATTGTGAGCTTTATGGGAGGCAACTCACTGAATAAATATAATGGACTCGAGTGGTGGATTTAGTAGCTTTTGAAATGGGCCTTACTCTCCGGTTTCTCCTTCCATCACAACATGGTGTAGGAGTCGGCATGACGCTGTGCAAAGTACTGATGGTCTCTGAGGTGAGATATTTATGTGATTCTAATGGCGCTCTGTCTCCCTTCGCAAGCATAACAATATGCGCTGATTGATTGGAAGTCAAGGTTCTGGTCAATTGATTTATATGTCTTTGAATTTTCTTTTTTTCCCTGTGTGCTCATCTATCCTACAAGTTGTTGTACATGCACCTCCATTCTTATGCTGAAGAAAAAAATATGTGACTGATTTTGTAGGGTTTTGGAGTACTATGAGCATTGCCCAAGGTTCACACGACAGTGACTGCTGGAGAAGGCATTCACCTCAATGCAGGGGACATATGGTCAGTAACAATCACCTCCCGTTTAATTAGCCTTTGTTGATCCATTTTAAATCCCCTCCCATTTGGAAGAGTTTCGTTCCTCTCTCTCTCTTACTGAGTACTTCATGGCTTGGGTATGTTTGACCCCTTTGTGGTGCTGACTGTGGTGCGTGCTGCCCCGGTGAGCCAACATGAATAGGAAGTAGAGAGGGAGGTGGGGAGGACTTGTGTGCACATGATTAGGGGGTCATGGATCTGTGTAGCTAGCTACCACGGCTAATCTTGTGTCTGCTGCACAAATAGATTGAGTGGTAGTTTAATTTTCTCCACCTAATGATTCTTTTTGTTATTTCATTTTGAATACCTAGCCAAGCGAAGTTTCATACATGTGAAACTCAACATTTGATAGTGACCTCAAAGAGATAGCGGTGCGTGTACATAACTCAGAATTTGACAAATAGTTAAATGCCCTATATTTTAATATTTCTTTCTTATTCCTATTTTTGGTTCCTTTACCAAACTTCTATCATTTTTTTACAAAATAAGAAAGCAAAGTATGGTGATATAGGCCTAACATATTAAGTTCAACAGCCATTGCTATAATCCATCATTTTTTACATCGAGTGATATATTTATCAGGTCTGCTTTATGTTATTTCTGTTCCAGTATAAATATTCATTTTTAAGGTTTGCTTCCTGGTGTTCTAATTATAGATTTCTTTCTCTACTTTTGGCAGTACCTCCATCAAAACTAGGAAGATGTTTTAGTAATGTTGTGTTTTTTGAGGCACACTTGTAATATACTCCCTGCGTCCCATAATACAAGACCATATTTTACACTATCATGGTGTCAAAAAAATCTTATATTATGGGACGGAGGGAGTACTTTGTTGGGTTGCAAGATTTATATGTTCTCACTCTAGGTTCACTTCCATCTCTTTAGAATTCTATGAACAGGTCTTTTGGACTACACCTCTTTTTTCGGACAACACCTCGACCAGCAAGATCTTCAGACAGAGCTATCCAATACACTACTATCACCATATGCCATAGAGCTATATATATCGGTTCTCTTAGGCTTTTGTTAAGACTTGCGTTTGGTATATCATGTGTCCTTTTCTATGATATGCTCAAAGTGATGTAATGAACCAAACCATTATACTGTTATAAGTGCTTAGTTCCTCCTATTTCTTTGAGAAATCTGAATGCTGGAATCAATGATCTCTATGTTTCCTTCAACCTGTGGAATGTCCGAATATATAGTGTACCCAGTAGTGGACCGGGTGGATGCTGCCATCGTGTTTTGCTTTTGGCGTAACACCCTGAACCGAATATGAATCATCTCCTACCAAGTTGGATATAATTGTCACTGCATTGTAAATAAGTTATTGTGTGCTGCGATTCTGCTTTGCTTTTCGTATAATGTTCTAAACCTGTGCACTTTTCCCTTTCATCATATGAAGGCTGACCTACCGGGTTAGATATGGCTGTGGCAGGAGGGTGACCTACTGGGTCGGATATAGCTATGGCAGGCACTACCAGAAAAACTTCGTTTGCCGACGGCACCCGTCGGCATAAATGCGGCTATGCCGACGGCCAAGGGCAGGCCGTAGGCGTAGAAAAGCCGTCGGCATAAATACATATATGCCGACGGGGCCGTCGGCATATACGAGGCCGTCGGGACCGCTCGAGGTACGCCTACGGGGCCCGTCGGCATAGGAGCGGCCGTCGGCATAGCCCTTGCCGTCAGCGCTGACCGTTTGACGACGTTGAGCCTACGCCGACGGTGGTAACGGCGGCCGTCGGCATACCCGTGCCAGCCCTATGCCGACGGCCACGCCGTCGGCATAGACCTGGCCCATATCCCTCTGCCACGTCATCGATCCGTGTGCTATAGGGCTATGTATGAGCGACACATAACTAGTAGTATGAGCGACACATAAATGTCACGCAGCGATAGGGCTATGTATCGCATGTACCGAGATATAATACATTTCGCCTACACTGTGGTGCGTTCTGCCTACTGGGCCGGCCCAATACAATAGGTGCACATGATTTTTTTCCTCTGGTTTTTTATTTGTTTTTGCACAAGTTTGCATTGGTTTCTTAGGTTTTTCTATGGTTTGGATTTTTATTTTTTAGTTTTCTTTTGTTTCTTCCTTCGGTTTTAACAGGTTTTCTTTGGTGGGTGGGGGTCCATTTCTTTTCTTTTTTTTCTTTTTTTTTCATCCACATTTCTCTTTCTTGCTATACATCAAGAACATTTATTTATACATGGTTAAAAAATGAAAGACATAATTAACATTTTTTTGAATATGTTTTGCTGTCTAATTTTTTTCCCACATTTGAACATTTTACATATACATCTAATATTTTTTTATATATGTTTAACATTATCAAATATATGATTAACATTTTTCAAATATATGTTTTCAACACTTTTTTTTTGAATATGTGTTAAACATTTTTCAAATACACGTTGGAACATTTTTTCTGAATGCTACAAAACATTTTTTTTTAATCTATGCAAAACTTTTTTTAAGTTGTACAATTTTTTTAAAAATGTCACAATCTTATTTTTGAAATGCGTCAACATTTTTCTAGAATGTAACGTGCATTTTTTAATGGCACAAAACATTTAATTTTAGATTACACAAACATTTTTACATTGCAATAAAAAATGTGACATACATCTTTTTGAAAAACGTGTGAACATTTTTGAAATGTCATATACATTTTCTTAGTGGTACATTTATATTTTCGAAAAGTTGAGAGATTTTTTTATAGCACTAGTAGATGCATTGACCATCATATGCTACCCAGAACAGCCAAGCCTCCCCTCGACTTTTGAATATCATGCCATCGTCAGGCATCCCCTTATCAGATTGTGCCACTGCACAACACCCAATTTATCTACCATTACCAAGACATATAATCAGTTGCTTAAATTGGATAACACTAACTAATATTGTAGATGCAAGTTTGAAAGAATTACTACCAGTGACAAAATTGCTACAACTTGCACAGCCATGTGATGTACTAAAAATTACAAAGTACCTCATCCCTACTTCGGAATATTTAGGTGCAGTTGCTCGCGAATGTGTGTGTGTGGGTACACGCGCTTGATCCGAATGCATAAAGCTGCAATGAAATCATGGGCCTTTGAGCTTGGCTGGTGCTAGGAGGAAGGGACAAGGTTGCAAACCTTTAACAGGAAAAATACTCTCTTTGTTCGGAATTACTTGTCGTAGAAATGGATATATCTAAAAAATACATCTAGATACATCTATTTTTCCGACAAGTATTTCGAGATGGAGGGAGTACTAAATAAACTTTGTAAATTACATAATAACTGCACAATAAGAAAACTAAGGGACAATAACATGGAAATCCGAAAGCATTTAGATCAAGAAACTAGCAACGAAATTGGATTATGAAGAGCCTAGAGGGGGGGGGGGGGGGGGGGAATACCAGTGCGAGGAGTGGAGGGTGGAGGCGGAGCGCCGGAAGGGGGACGAGGTCGTCCGGCTGCCCCGCTCCTGGATGATGGCGGTGATCGATTGTTATCGCCTTGTCAAGGAAGAGGGCCAGCCGGGCAGCCATACAGTGCCACAACTCGGAGGGGAAGCAGGAAAAGTCGAAGCAGATGGCACTGCCTGCAGCACACAACACATCAATGAAAAGGTAGGGTTTGTCTGGCATTTAGCCTGTCCAGTCGATTTGCTGAAGCCCACGACGAGGCCTAGCACTAGTGGGTTGCGCCCCAGTGCCAGGGTATGTGTGTGAAGTACCTACTGGGCGCATAGGGAATTTCCCTTTATTTTCCAAAAATGCGGCGATTCACATAGAGATGAGTATCGAGCGACATATTGGAACGGTCCATTAGATAGCTTTTAGCGTAGGTTTTCTTGTACGATTTTCTACCAGCTTTGGGAAACCTTCTAGAAGGTTCCTAGAACCAGCTTTTTCTATTTGTTTATTTTACTAGTTCTTTCGTTTTTTATTTTTCTTTTTTCTTTTTTGCTTCTTTTTATTTATTTTTTATATTGTTTTAAATTTTCAAAAATGTTCATGAATTCATAAAAATGTCCATAATTTCAAAAATTGTTTCCATTTCCAAAAATTCATTCATAAACTTAAAAAAAATCAAATTTTCAAATTTTTTCAGGACTTTTGGAAAATGTTCACATTTTTAAAAACAAATTGTGTTTTCAATGTTTGTTTAAAAAAATGTTACAAAATTTTAAAAATGTTTCACTTATTAAAAAATTTCAGAATTTCAAAAAATGTTCCTATTTTAAGAAAAAAATCACAGATTTGTAAAATGTTTGGGGTTTAAAAAAATGTTTAATTTAAAATGTAAAAAAATTCAAAAAATATTCATTTTCTCAACAAAAAAAATCTGCATTTGGAATATAAAATGTTCGGATGTGTCGCTGCCATTTTAGTTCTTAATGGTGTGCGTTGCTGTGTAGTCATGAATGTTGATTAGGTCAATTGGCTGGCAACGGGCTCTCATGAGTTGAGGTTTTTTCTTCAATCCCTCTAGAAGTGCATAACTTTTTTTCAATATTTTTCACTGTTTTGCGTTACTTTTTTAGGAACAATGGCTAGGTTTTATTGGTCAGTACAAATGTTTATAGGAATGGCCATTGGGTCATGTGGAATGCTCAACCAAAGATGCCTCCCCTCAGGCAAGGAAACACCATACCTAGCTATCTTATGAGCTTCAAAGTTGAAAGCTCTAGGTTCAAACGAGAAAAATACAAGAATTGAATGATACAACTGTTTCTAAAATCTCTTTAATAATTACATCACAGTCTCCTTCAGCATGTTAATGGATGTGATTTGCCACTTGTTTGCAGTATGAAGCTACCTGAAGGTGTTGCATACCCAGGTCCTACGCCAACGAAAGTCCTTCCTTGCACGCAATTGCCTCAAACGTGGTGGGGTCGATTAGCCCTTGCATAACCAAATAACCAGCAAAGAAGAACCGAAATAGGCACTGTCTCGATCACGACAAATTGTAGTTGCGGTGCCTATGTTATGCTCAGCCAAAACTCCTTCATCGACATTGATTTTGATAGCTCCTTTAGTCGGGGGTAACCATTGTCTCCTCGGTTGGCCTTGCATCGGCGCTATTACCGCATGTGGTTCAGCTTGGGTCCCGATTTGATCTAGCTCTAGAATAAAGTTTGTAACAAACGCGTGAGTAGCATATGGGCTCAGGTTTATTCCTTCATGAATGAGTTTTCCGCGTGCATACCAGATGGAATGTTATTGTCATATGGGTCAACTCGTCATTGGTTAGCACTTCCATCATCTTAAACTACCAGCTACGCGCCGAAGGTTCCGTCGTGGCTATCATGTGTTCCAAGAGGTCCTGGTCTACCAACGCCCAGACATATCGCGCCATATTACACTCTATAAGGCTATGTCTCCATGAATTCGGGCATCCACACACGTAACATTCATAATGGTGAGACATATGCCTGCGCTTCCGGACATCTTCAATAGGGATAGAATTCTTTGCCAACCGCCATAAAAAAGACATCCAGTTTTGTAGGCACAGCCACTGTCCACAAAGTATCCCTAGATTTTTCATCACCTTATTATTAGATAAACCTGCTCGTTCCTCTAACAAATCTTCTCTCCTTTTACTTATAGATACCATCATCCTACAAGCGGAGCGAAAAAAAGACTCCATTATTTTCAAAACCTCGGGACCTTATAGGTGCCATCACCAATTCATGTTCCAAATATTAGTAGAGGTGCCATCTCCAATCTGTCTAATAAGTCTGAACTTTATAGTATCCCGGCCTTCCAAGACCGCTCTCCAAATTTGAGCAGGATGAATACCAATTTTGGCCTAAAGAAATTCATTCTCAGGGAAGAATAGAACCTTTGAAATTCTAGCACTTAGATAGCCTAGATTTTCAAGGATCATCCATGCCTGCCTAGACAAAAGAGCCAAATTGGAAATTTCAAAATCCCGAAAGCCTAATCCTCCCATATATCTCGGCATGCTCATGGAGTCCCAAGAAACCCAATATGGTTTTCTCTAACCCTGCTTGCCCCCACCAAAAATCTTTAATCATAGAGTTTAATTGCTGACACAGTCCTCGAGGTAGCTTAAAATAGGACATAGAATAAACCGGGATTGCCTAGGATACTGATTTAATTAAGACTTCTTTACCAGCTATAGACAAGAGCCTCTCCATGCATCCCCCGATTTTACTCCACAATTGACCTTTGAGATATTTGAAGGCCCCATTTTTTGAAACATACACATCAGATGGCATGCCAAGATATGCCGCATTCAACAGCTCATTTGGGACATTCAAGATACTCTTGATAACCTCTCTCTATGAATCCCAGCTTTAACATAACTGCTCGTGGAAAAATCCATTCAACCCTGTCATAAGCCTTCACTACTGCAGGATGCTGCTAACGCGATACTATGATCAGAGACCCTTCGACAAAACTATGTGCAATGCAATAATTGCAAACGCTGGTGTAAAAAATCCGTCAAAAAGGTGCAAAATATTTGCGATGACGGATGCATCAAACACGGTTCAGATTTTAGTTGCGTGTGCGATGCAGGGCATAGGGTTCAGTTCAATTAACTGTTTGTGATGAGGAGGAACAAAAGAAACGGGCAGCCAGATGAAGGTGTGTGCGATATACAGCATACGGTTCACTCGGATGAACTGTTTGTGATTAGGAAACACAAAAGAAACGGTCAGCCAGATCAAGGTGTGTGCGATATATGGCATGCGGTTCACTCGGGTGAACTGTTTGTGTTGAGACAAGAGAACGAAAACGGTTCAATATAACAAGATGTGTGTGATACGCGGCAAACAGGTCTGTAATCAGAAATGTGTGCGAAGACCGATAATAACACAGACGGTTGCTGCTAATAAGACATATCTGATATGCTCTGTCTACACAACATCTATTGGCCATAAGGATGCAAAGAGGCATCCAATATCAGCAAGGACTAGCTGTTCCACCAATAGCTCATCTAAGAGAACTCTCAAAGTTAACTGTGCTAAGGCTGGAGCAACCATCAGATGGTTGACTGGATGGGAAGTTGTCTTGATGTTAAATTAACTGATAAGATGGGTCATAAAGGTCAAATTAAAAGACCTCTATGATCCATCCCATTGAAGGAAATATGCCCCAGAGGCAATAATAAAGTTGTTATTTATATTTCCTTATATCATGATAAATGTTTATTATTCATGCTAGAATTGTATTAACCGGAAACTTAGTACATGTGTGAATACATAGACAAACAGAGTGTCACTAGTATGCCTCTACTTGACTAGCTCGTTGAATTAAAGATGGTTAAGTTTCCTAGCCATAGACATGAGTTGTCATTTGATTAATGGGATCACATCATTATAGAAGCACCGCTAGGTGCCAAACCCACTACAGGAGCAATGCCAGATGTTATGAACGTCTGGCAGAGCAAAGATGATGACTACTCGATAGTTCAGTGTGCCATGCTTTACGGCTTAGAACCAAGACTTCAACGACGTTTTGAACGTCTTGGAGCATATGAGATGTTCCAGGAGTTGAAGTTAATATTTAAAGCAAATGCCCGGATTGAGAGATATGAAGTCTACAATAAGTTCTACAGCTGCAAAATGGAGGAGAATAGTTCTGTCAGTGAACATATACTCAAAATGTCTAGGTATAACAATCACTTGATTCAACTAGGAGTTAATCTTCCTGATGATAGTGTCATTGACAGAATTCTTCAATCACTGCCACCAAGCTACAAGAGCTTTGTGATGAACTATAATATGCAAGGGATGGATATGACAATTCCCGAGCTCTTCGCAATGCTAAAGGCTGCGGTGGTAGAAATCAAGAAAGAGCATCAAGTGTTGATGGTTAACAAGACCACCAATTTCAAGAAAAAGGGTAAAGGGAAGAAGGGGAACTTCAAGAAGAACAGCAAGCAAGTTGCTGCTCAAGTGAAGAAACCAAAGTCTGGACCTAAGCCTGAGACTGAGTGCTTCTACTGCAAAGGGACTGGTCACTGGAAGCGGAACTGTCCCAAGTATTTGTCGGATAAGAAGGATGGCAAGGTGAACAAAGGTATATGTGATATACATGTTATTGATGTGTACCTTACTAATGCTCGCAGTAGTGCCTGGGTATTTGATACTGGTTCTGTTGCTAATATTTGCAACTCGAAACAAGTAGTACGGATTAAGAGAAGATTGGCTAAGGACGAGGTGATGATGCGCGTGGGAAATGGTTCCAAAGTCGATGTGATCACAGTCGGCACGCTACCTCTACATCTACCTTTGGGATTAGTTTTAGACTTGAATAATTGTTATTTGGTGCCAGCGTTAAGCATGAACATTATATCTGGATCTTGTTTGATGCGAGACGGTTATTCATTTAAATCAGAGAATAATGGTTGTTCTATTTATATGAGTAATATCTTTTATGGTCATGCACCCTTGAAGAGTGGTCTATTTTTGTTGAATCTCGATAGTAGTGACACACATATTCATAATATTGAAGCCAAAAGATGCAGAGTTGATAATGATAGTCCAACATATTTGTGGCACTGCCGTTTAGCTCATATTGGTGTAAAGCGCATGAAGAAACTCCATTCTGATGGACTTTTGGAATCACTTGATTATGAATCACTTGGTACTTGCGAACCATGCCTCATGGGAAAGATGACTAAAATGCCTCACTTGATTATGAGTCCCGGATATGATCACGGACATGAAGAGGAGTCTCGAAATGGTCGAGACGTAAAGATCGATATATTGGAAGCCTATGTTTGGACATCGGAATGGTTCCGGATGAGTTCGGGCATTTACCGGAGTACCGGGAGGTTACCGGAACCCCCCGGGGAGTATATGGGCCTTATTGGGCCTTGGTGGAATAGAGGAGAGGAAGGGAAAAGGTGGAAGGCGCGCCCCCCTGGCCCAATCTGGATTGGGTGGGCCGCTCTTCCTTCCCTCCCTCCTCCCCTTCCTTCTCTCCTACTCCTACTACTTGGAAAGGGGGGAATCCTACTCCTGGTGGGAGTAGCACTCCCCAGGGCGCGCCATAGTAGAGGGCCAGACCTCCCCCTCCTCCACTCCTTTATATACGGGGGAAGGGGGCACCCCATAGACATAAAAGTTGATCATTGATCTCTTAGCCATGTGCGGTGCTCCCCTCCACCATAATCCACCTCGGTCATATCGTTGCAGTGCTTAGGCGAAGCCCTGTGCCGGTAGCTTCATCATCACCGTCATCACGCCATCGTGCTGACGAAGCTCTCCCTCGACACTCAGCTGGATCGAGAGTTCGTGGGACGTCACCGAGCTGAACGTGTGCAGATCGTGGAGGTGCCGTACTTTCGGTACTAGGATCGGTCGGATCGTGAAGACGTACGACTACATCAACCGCACTGTCATAACGCTTCCACTTACGGTCTACGAGGGTACGTGGACTACACTCTTCCCTCTCGTTGCTATGCATCACCATGATCTTGCGTGTGCGTAGGAAAATTTTGAAATTGCTGCGTTCCCCAACACCCATCAGTTAAATTAACCGCGAGGTCCTTGTTTTTTAACACATGTTAAAGAAGGTCTATGGCATTACTTTTTGACAATGTGCGATATGTGGCATACAGTTGATCCATCCGACCTGTTTGTGATGGAATAAGCCGTGTGTGTTGTGGGAAAACGCTTGCTAGTATACAACCGTTTGCGATTGATGAATTCATCACCGACGGGTTCCCTAGTGTGGCCCGTGTTCATCTGATCATCATCAAGTTCTTGTGCTAGCTCGATGTTCATTATATGATAAGTTTCCATTAATTGATGGCATTTTATGAACACGTCACCTTTTCCCGCCATTTCCTCACCCGTTTCCCGCCACCCAGCGATATGCGCATAAATCTAGGCGGCGCGCGATGCACGGAGGCGACAAGCGCAGCCTGTAGCACATCCACCTTTTCCAAGTATGCCAACCCACCAAAGCGCCGCCTCTGCCATCAACCACATCGACGAGGAAAACGAGCAGGCGCCATGGCCCGTCGAGGCCGAGGCGCTCCCGGGCAACGCGATGGACAATGCCGTGATGCGCGTCATTACCAGGGTAGAGCAGACCCTTTGGCGCATTGCGCGTGAGCGCCAAGGATCAAGATAGGCATGTCAGCGCCAACAAGCTGAAGCTCGCCGCACAACATGATCGATGGCGCGCCGCAGAGCAAGCTAGGCGCGTTCGCGCTGATAGGCTACGGCTCGCCGCACAGCTGTAACATCCCAAATTTTCAATTTGGATGTTATACATAGGTCATCATATGCATATCATATTTTATTTGCTTTTCGTTTGCGATCCTAGAAATCTTAAGCAACTCAAGGACCCACGTAGAGAGTTGAGGATTTCATTTATTTTCATATTTGAATTTTCTCAAATTTGAAAAGAGGATCATTTTGGTTTTAATATTTTTTCTCTCCAAAATATTTCCAATATTAAAAATAAAAGAGAGGAGATAAAATGACTTCTCCAAAATAAAAAAAATATTGGAGGAAAAATGTTAAATTCAAATAAATATTTTATTTGGATTTTTATTGCTATTTTATTGGAATTAGAACAAAAAATATAAATTTTTCAAAATTGCATTTTTAGGCCGGAAAAATGTTCACTTTATTCTAAATATTTTATTTAGACGGTGAAAATTGTTTTTGGCATTTTTTAGATTTTCTTTATTTATTTAGGATTTTTCCTCGGTGGGTTTATTTTTCTTAAAAAAGTCGCGCGCCGAACTGGGCCGGCGCAGCTGGGAGCCAGGCCTCGGCCCAGCGCCCGCACCACCTCACGCCGCCCATGTCTGCGCAAGACTCTGGCAAGGAGTCCGGGTCGCCGCCGCCCCGCGCGCCCCCTCTCCCAAGTCGGAGACCCCGGGAGGGGGGCCTTTATAAGCCGTCGCCGCCCCGGCCCCTCTCGCCACCACCACCACCACTGCCGCCGCAGAAGTAGCAAGTAGCCGCAGCCGCCGCCGCTGACCCCGCGCCGCCGCCGCCCCGCCCATGCCGCTCGCCGCCGCAGCCGCGCCGCACGCCCCGCCCCACCGACACAGCCCCGCCGGAGCCGCCGACGCCACCGCCGTTGACCACCGCCGACCCGCCGGTTTTTCCCGGTGAACCGGTATAAACTGCCGCCCGTTTTTTTGGTTTAGACCTCGTTCGTTTTTTTAATGGATCGGCTTCCCCGGTTTTCTCTATTTAGAGCTATTTTGCGAACGTTTGTTCGTTTAGATCTAATAACGAACGAATTCGTTCGTTTGTCTCTGTTAGCGGACGGTCGTCCGATAGATTTTTTCTTTTTAATTTTATTCTCGGCCTGATCTACAAACCCTCACAACTTTTCAACCGTTCATCCAAATCAAGTGAAACCTACGCCGAAATCTTCGTCTTGAACCCCTCTTTCCGGTTAATCAACTTGAACATGGTTTTGACAATTTAAAATTTGGTTTCAAGCAGATTTGAATTCGAATTTCTTTTGATCGTAGTTTCAGTTCCGTAGCTCCGATTCGATTGATTGTTTTTGCGAATTGAAGCTCTTCAGTTGAACTTTTAGTTTGGATCTTTTTATTTGAGTTTTACCTTTGCATCTATGCTTGAGTGCTTATGTATGCTATTGTTTGTTTGCAATAGAATTTCCGGAGTGCGAAGCGTGCTACTACGAGTCTCTAGGGCTTGCAGATCATCAGCAAGGCAAGTAACACTTTGATCATATCCCTTCACTACAGGAGTCAGCTACTTTGCCGTCTGCCACGGCGGACGGCAAAGGCATGAACGGCGGACGGCAAAGGCCTTTGCCGTCAGCCGCGGACGGCAAAAGGCTCCGGCAAAGTAGGCTACGGCAAAGACCTACTTTGCCGTCTGCTTTCGGCGGCTGACGGCAAAGGCGCCTTTGCCGTCTGCCGCGGACGGCAAAGAAGCGGACGGCAAAATGAGTAGTGTTAGTGTCCGTTAGGTGGCTAACGGCAGCCTTTGCCGTCCGCCAGCTGATGGCAAAGGCTGCAGGCTCTTTGCCATCTGTTGGCAGATGGCAAAGAGACCAAATAGGCATTAATTCTGTTTCTTCTTATATCAATTCATTTTCACAGAAAATCAAACACACATATATATATATATGACCAATATAGCATATCCAACACATATTACCAATACTCATGAACACATATATATCCAACACATGTTACCAATATATAGTCATGAACACATATATATATCCAACACATATCCATGAACACATATCCAACAAATATTACAAGGAATGATCTAAAACTAAATATCTATTTTCCTGAAAAACTATCTTATTACTAAGATCTTCTCCGGATCTTCTTCTTTTCTTCCA
The DNA here is from genome assembly GCF_002575655.3 of Aegilops tauschii subsp. strangulata. Taxonomy (NCBI): domain Eukaryota; kingdom Viridiplantae; phylum Streptophyta; class Magnoliopsida; order Poales; family Poaceae; genus Aegilops; species Aegilops tauschii. The sequence continues at coordinate 387,985,825 of NC_053035.3, forward strand.
ACCTGCATAACAAAAACACTAAGAAAGAGAGAATGGGTTAGGAGTAGAAATGTAGCATTTCACTTGGTGAAATGCAATGCTGTAGGAGCCAGTACTTGAGATCAAGATAACCTTAGTTAAGATCCTGATTTTCAAAGTGATCTTAATTATAAAGCCAAATAGAGTAAACCAATACCAAAGAGCCAAAGGAGAGAACCAGCCAAGGACCCAATCAAGAAGCCACCACAATTAGCAGTAAGTTAAATGCCAACACAAAGACCACTATCAGTACTAGCTCCAGGAATTAAGCCAACTAAAAACTAGTGATTAAAGCCAAAGATTAGACTTCATCACCACAATCAGTTTTGTCTAGTGACAATAGGTACATGTCACTGTGCAACGCCAAAAACAAAGCTACAGGAGGAGATATACATCACAACAAGCCAACCAGACCAAGTCCCAACACATCCAACCACCAGCAGCTTAGAAGAGATAACTATTAAGGAGAGCTACAGAAGACCTCAAGGTATACTTGAGGGACTATGTGCTCAGACAGCCTGGAAGTGCCAGGGCTAGTTCATCACAGCACAGGGATAGTCACATGTAAATTAAGCCTAAGAGAGGGGGGCTCAGACCAGCATCACTGCCCAAATCAGATGTAGTATCTGTCTTATCAGTAGAAAACTAGGAAAGTAACAGCCAAAACCAAGTATAGCATATGTTCATAGGCTATTAGAAAGAGACAAATAGGAATAGCCAAACCAAGTGGTATCTGTTCATATCAGTATTAGAAGTAAAATAACTAAGAACAAGTGAGTATCCGTTCATGATTAAAGTAACTGACCAAAGTAACAACTCCAGGATCAACTAAACAGAACAGAGCAGTACAGGAGTATATATACTTCACAAATACACATAGATGGTCACTGAGCAAAACCCTGACATAGCAAAAATCCATCACAGAGAGCTCCAATACAAGTTGATGCTCATCTACAGCAGCTAACCACAGCTAATAGAGCCTCACATCCAACAAGATCAAGAGCTAGAGCTATGCATTAGAGAGATCAGGAGGGGAGCAAGGAGAAGCTCACCAAAAGGAGTTGTAACCGAAGTAGGATGCAGCCACACCATCACTATGGTGTGACCAGCATCACAACCAACACCACCACAACAAGCCGGAGCTTGCCAGAGAGCACCACAACGGCGGCACCAGTGAGAGCACGGGCACGAAGGCGCCAACCAGGGGCACCGCAGCACGGAGGCGCCACCCAGGAGCACCACCGCGCCACGGCACATCCAGCACCGCCGGAGGATCCTCACGGCGACCAGAGCAACACCGGAGCCACGCCGGCGATGTGGTGGCCGAAACCCTAGCCGCAGGGGAGGGTCACGCGTGGTCGCAGGAGGACGCAGTGGGGCGGGTGGGCCGGCGACGTGGGCGGCGCCGGGCGGCGCGTGGCGGGGCGTCGGCGGGTGGGGTGGGGGCGGAGGGGTGGTTGGGGCTGCTCTGGGAGGCGGGGGCGGCGCCGGACGGCGCCGGGTGGCAGGGCGGCGCCGGGCAGCGGGTGGCGGGGGCGGCGCCGGGCAGCTGGTGGCGGGGCGGGGCGGGTTCGGCGGCGGGTGTGGATCTGGTGGGCGTCGGGGAGGAGAGAGGGAGAGAAGAGATAACGGGCGGGGGGGGGGGGCGGTGGGTGTGGATCTGGTGGGCGTCGGGGAGGAGAGAGGGAGAGAAGAGATAACGGGCGGGGGGGCGGTGGGTGTGGATCTGGTGGGCGTCGGGGAGGAGAGAGGGAGGGAAGAGATAACGGGCGGGGGGGAGGGGCGGTGGGTGTGGATTTGGTTTGCCGTCCGCCGTTTTGTCTCTTTGCCGTCTGCTAGCAGACGGCAAAGAGGGGGCGTTTTTTCCGTAAACGGCTCGTTAGTGGGGGGCCACCTCTCTCTTTGCCGTCCGCCAGCTGACGGCAAAGATTCTTTGCCGTCCGCCAGCTGATGGCAAAGATTCTTTGCCGTCCGCCAGCTGACGGCAAAGAAGTGACTGATGGCAAAGGCCTGTTTTGCCGTCTGCCATTTCTTTGCCGTCTGCTTTTGGGTAGCTGATGGCAAAGACCTTCTTTGCCATCTGCTAGCAGACGGCAAAGAGCTGGCAGATGGCAAATTAGCTGATTCCAGTAGTGCTTTATTACCCAGTTTTTATGCATTAGTTTCAACCCTTAAACATTGCATGAGTAGGTTTGATAACATGTGGGTACTGGGAAGTAGTTGATGAGGTCCTATTTTCTTATATTCAAACCTTGGGTGTTACTACGTTATGCTTATACTGCTATGCTATGCTTGTAGACATGGTTTGGTTTGAGTGAATCATGGAAGATGTGAGAGTTATTATCTAAGGAAAACTTAAGGTGGCTACTTTAATACACATCTGGGTGGATTGGTTGGGGCACCCTAGGGATACGAGTGGATTGCCCAGACACCTGGGGAATCCAGTGTTGTCCTAGGAGATCCCGGGGTTACCGTGTGATCATCCTATCGTTTGCCACCCAGAATCAAAGAGATCATAAGAGTATTCATGCTAGAAACTTCCATGTGCAGCCACAAGCCATTATGGGCTCTAGCATAGTTGAGTATGTTGTGTGACCTCTTTCAGTGGTAGACTAGCAGATGTAGGTGATGTAGGTGGTACGGTCTACCCATCGAAAGAGTTAATGCTTCTAAAAGACTATGTCTCGGTCATCCGTTTCTCAAACATCATGCGGTGCGAGAAATTTAATGGAGGAGATCGAGTCTTGTGGGGAAAAGTGCGCAAACCTCTACAGAGTGTACAAGCTAATCATGGTTAGCCGTGTCCCCGGTTATGGACATCTTGAGATCGCTACAAGATGGTATCAGAGCACACGCTGATTGTAGGACATGACCACTAAGATAAGCCATAGGTCACTCTTCTCTACTCATTTTTTACTCTTCTCCATTTTCCACTCTATAGATGGCAGACTCAAGGAACAAGTTTGCTCAACCGGATGAAGACACACCTTTTGGTCGACACTTGAAGGAAGTCACTAGGTACCTGAACATCGGAATACCAATCTTCACCGGGACCTACACCGCCACTTTACCAGAAGAGGAGCGTTGGATGATTCGAGTTCAAGTTCCAGGAAGGACATTCACGCCAGTTACTGAACCCATAGAGTTTTCCTTTGATGCACCAACCTAGAGTCTGGGTAAGAGCATGGCAGCCCACGTCGCCATGGGATGCATCGGCGAAGTTTATCACAAGGATCTTAAGGACACCATCTACCAGATATGTTGGCACCGAGATGAGCAATGGGATATGATCAGCGCCAGGAGGGAGAGGTCCATTGCAGCTTTCATCCAGGAGTTAAACCAGCACATTCATCGCCAGGAGAATCAAATGTGCGCAAGCATGATAGAACTGAAGAAGGTGATGACCAGGAACATGGAGCTTGAAGAGGAACTCAAGTCTACACTCGATGGATATGAGGAGGAAATCGCAATACTAGTAGAAAAGAATGACGACCTGACAAGGAAGCTAGGAGTATTCATGGGAGACCCCGCGCCAGGAGGAGATGACGACCATCCCGAGGACTACATCATCATCGACGACACCGACTCTGACCCCGATAGTAGTGATGATGATTACGAAGATGAAGCTGGAGCGGATATCATGGAGTTTTCCACCGATCAAAATTTCTAGATGACCACCATATTATCAGTAGTATTTTCCCCATGTATATAGTAGTAGTCCGAGTATTTTGTAACGGTAGTTAGATGGATTGTATGCCCTTGTTTGAATTTAGTGGTGTGATATGAATGTGTTTGTGTCATGTGCATATGGGTAGTGCTATTCCCTTTAGACCTCATTCTATTCTAATCTCTTCCCTCTAAACCCATCAGATGCCTCCGAGACGTGACCCCGGATTTGTCTTCCCACCGGAGCTCACTCAGTTCTTCCAACAGCAGAATGCCTTAATGCAGCTACTAGTCCAGAACCAAGGCAACAACAACAACAACCCACCACCACCTCCTCCAGTTGATAACTTAGCCCGTTTTCTGAGGTTGAATCCGCCGGTGTTTTCCAGTAGCACCGAGCCGATTGTTGCTGACGACTAGCTACACAGGATTGGAAGGAAGTTGACCACCGCAGGATGCACAGATGCTGAGAAGGTGCGTTTTGCCGCACATCAATTGGATGGCCCCACAGCCTCATGGTGGGAGAATTACACAGCCACTTTCCCTATAGCCAATGTTACTTGGGATCAGTTTCAGCAAGCGTTCCGCACTGCACATGTCTCAACTGGAGCTATGAGCATGAAGAAGCGTGAGTTTCACAACTTACGCCAGGGAAATCGTACTGTGGGGCAGTACGTGGATGAGTTTAGTAAGCTAGCTCGCTATGCCCCGGATGATGTGGCCACGGATGCCGCAAAGCAGGAGAAGTTTATGGAAGGGCTGAATGATGAACTAAGAATGCAGTTGATGGTGGCAACATTTGCTAACTACCAGGAGTTGGTAGACATGACTCTTATGATAGAAGGCAAGCAGCAACAGATTGAGAGCCGCAAAAGGAAGTACGGACAAGGGAAGTATAATTCAGGAGCTCAGCAAAGACCTCGTTTTACCCCGAACTCAGGAGGACACACCCACCACAACCATGGAGGCCACACTCACAATGGAGGAAGTTCGCATAACCACAGTGGTCCCAGGAATGGAAATCGGAATGGAGCAAGCGGCAACCAGAACCATTCCAACCCAGCAACACCCGCTAAGAAGGATCTGAGTCATGTCACCTGTTACAAGTGCAGGAAGACTGGGCACTACGCCAACGATTGTTCTGAGTTGAAGAATGGCAACGACAATGGAAGCTCTGGGAAGAAGACCAATCCCTTTAGCAGAGGTCAGGTGAACCACATCAACATGGAGGAGGTTGAAGATCAGCCTGACGTAGTGATTGGTAAGTTTTTGGTTAAGTCATTTACTACTCTCGTTCTTTTTGATACTGGTGCATCGCATTCATACATATCAAGGGGATTTGTGGACAAGTTTAAGCTACCCACCATAGCCCTTAGGTCACCCATGATAGTAAGTTTGCCAGGAACCGAGTATATGGCCAGCCGATGGTGTGATCGGTTACCCTTAACCATTGGTAGCCATGTTTTCCCCTCTGACCTAATAATTTTGGAGTCACAAGGATTGGATATAATACTAGGCATGGATTGGCTATCGAAGTATGGAGGGAACATTGACTGTGCTAGTAAGTCAATTCTGCTCACCACCCCGGAGGGAAAAAGGATTAAGTATGTATGTAGGCATGCGCCAAGGAGAACCCAAGTAAATTCCCTCTCAGGAGTTGTTCAGGAGGAAGTGCCTGTAGTGAAGGATTTCCTAGATGTATTTCTAGAGGAACTACCAGGCATGCCGCCGGACCGAGACATTGAGTTTTTGATAGAGGTTTTGCCAGGCACCGGACCGATATCGAAGAGACCATACCGGATGCCCGCAAATGATCTGGAGGAAATTAAGAAGTAGATTAAGGAGTTACTGGAGAAGGTTACATTCGACGAAGTTCGTCACCGTGGGGAGCCCCAGTGCTCTTGGTTGAGAAGAAGGATGGATCTTTGAGAATGATTTGTTTGACCAGTTGCAAGGAGCTAAAGTATTCTCCAAAATCGATCTACGATCAGGCTACCACCAGTTGAGGATCCGAGAACAGGATATACCCAAGACAGCTTTCACCACAAGGTATGAGCTATATGAGTACATGGTTATGTCATTTGGAATGACAAATGCCCCTGCCTATTTCATGAGTATGATGAACAAGGTGTTCATGGAGTTCTTGGATAAGTTTGTTGTGGTATTCATTGATGATATTTTGGTATACTCGAAGAATGAAGAGGAACACAAGGAGCATTTGCGTTTAGTTCTCGAGAAGCTCAGGGAACATCAGTTATATGCCAAGTTCAACAAATGTGAGTTTTGGTTGAAGGAAGTTGGATTCCTTGGACATGTTATATCAGGAGAAGGTATAGCAGTAGACCCTACAAAGGTTCAGTCAGTCACTGATTGGCTAGCACCCACCTCAGTAGGAGAGATCCGCAGTTTTCTTGGACTCGCGGGATATTACCAGAGATTCATTGAGAATTTCTCCAAGATTGTGAAACCCATGACGGAGTTGTTGAAGAAAGACACTAAGTTTAAATGGACATATGAATGTGAGGCAAGTTTTCAGGAGCTGAAGAAACGTTTGGTTACAGCCCCAGTGCTGATTCTGCCGGATATACGCAAGGATTTCCAAGTGTATTGCGACGCTTCTCACTTAGGACTTAGAGGTGTACTTATGCAAGACAGAAGAGTTGTTTCATGTGCCTCACGTCAGCTTCGACCGCATGAGTTGAATTATGCCATGCATGATTTGGAGTTAGCAGGTGTAGTTCATGCACTCAAGACCTGGAGACATTTTCTTATTGGAAATCGTTGTGATGTGTACACGGATCACAAGATCTTGAAGTACATTTTTACGCAGAAGGAGCTGAATCTCAGACAGAGGAGATGGTTGGAGCTTATAAAGGATTATGATATGAAGCTACATTATCACCCAGGAAAGGCCAATGTTGTAGTAGACGCTTTGAGCCGAAAGAGTTATGCCAATACCCTCGTAAGCGAAGGGTTACCAAAGGAGTTAGCCGAAGATCTCAGGGAACTTCATTTAGAGATAGTCCCTAGAGGTTTTGTTGCAGCAATGGAGGTTCAATCAACATTATTGGGAAAGATTCGAGAAGCTCAAAAGGATGACAAAGAAATTGCTGAGATCAAGGAGAAGATGAGTAAAGGAAAAGCCAAAGGTTTTCGTGAGGATGAGCATGAAACTTTATGGTTTGAGGACCGTATTTACATACCCAATAATGCAGAGATCAGGAAGTTAATACTTCAGGAGGCCCATGACTCGCCATACTCGATACACCCTGGAAACACCAAGATGTACTTAGATTTGAAGGAGCGTTTTTGGTGGACTGGTATGAAGAAGGATATTGCCAAGTATGTAGCCGTATGTGATGTATGTTAGAGAGTGAAGGCAGAACATCAGAAGCCAGAAGGATTACTACAGCCTATGTCGATACCCGAATGGAAGTGGGACAAGCTTGGCATGGATTTTATCACCGAATTACCCAGGACCCGATCGGGATATGATTCTGTCTGGGTAGTAGTGGATCGTTTGACCAAAGTGGCTCACTTTATCCCAGTGAAAACCACCTATACGAGTGTGAAGTTGGCCAAGATATATATAACCAGGATCGTATGTCCGCATGGAGTTCCGAGGACCATCGTATCAGATAGAGGAACACAGTTTACCTCGAAGTTTTGGAATCAACTGCACCAGACTTTGGGTACTAGGCTAGAGTTTAGTACAACCTTTCTCCGCAGACAGATGGACACACCGAGAGAGTCAATCAGATTCTGGAGGACATGCTAAGAGCTTGTGTGCTAGATTATGGATCTAGTTGGGATGACAATTTGCCATACGCGGAGTTCTCATACAACAACAGCTACCAAGCCAGTTTGAATATGGCCCCCTTTCGAAGCCTTGTATGGAAGGAGGTGCAGGACACCGTTGATGTGTGATGAAGTTGGAGACCGTCAGTTGTTTGGACCAGATTTGATCAAAGAGTCAGAAGAGACGGTTAAGTTGATTCGAGATAGAATGAAGGTAGCTCAATCCAGACAGAGGAGTTATGCAGATTCAAAGCGCAAGGAGGTAGTCTATGAAATCGAAGACAAAGCATATCTTCGTGTGTCACCCCTCCGAGGAGTTAAACGATTTGGAGTTAAGGGAAAGTTAGCCCCGAGATTTGTAGGACCATACCGAGTTTTGGAGCGTATGGGAGAAGTGGCCTACAAGTTGGAGTTACCCGAAGGACTATCAGGAGTTCATGATGTGTTTCACGTTCCCCAGTTGAAGAAGTGTCACGCTGAGATGGCCGATATTCCTTTGAGAGATACAGTGCCCCTGGAAGCAATTCAGTTGGATAATGATTTACCTACGAGGAGAAACCTGTCAAGATTCTCGAGTTTGCCAGCCGAGTTACATGCAACAAGGTTATCAAGTTTTGCAAAGTTCAGTGGAGCCACCATATCGAGGATGAAGCCACCTGGGAACAAGAGGAAGACCTACGGAAAGACCACCCACACCTATTTTCTAGCCAACCCGAATCTCGAGGGCGAGATTCATCTTAAGGGGGGTAGGTTTGTAACATCCCAAATTTTCAATTTGGATGTTATACATAGGTCATATATGAATATCATATTTTATTTGCTTTTCGTTTGTGATCCTAGAAATCTTAAGCAACTCAAGGACCCACAGAGAGAGTTGGGGATTTCATTTATTTTCATATTTGAATTTTCTCAAATTTGAAAAGAGGATCATTTTGGTCTTAATATTTTTTCTCTCCGAATTATTTCCAATATTAAAAATAAAAGAGAGGAGATAAAATGACTTCTCCAAAATAAAGAAATATTGGAGGAAAAATGTTTAAATCAAATAAATATTTTATTTGGATTTTTATTGCTATTTTATTTGAATTAGAAAACAATATGCATTTTTCAAAATTGCATTTTTAGGCCGAAAAAATGTTCACTTTTCTAAATATTTTATTTAGACGGTGAAAATTGTTTTTGGCATTTTTTAGAATTTTTTTTATTTATTTAGGATTTTTCCTCGGCGGATTTATTTTAAAAAAAAGTCGCGCGCCGAACTGGGCCGGCCCAGCGCCCGCACCGCCTCGCGCCGCCCGTGTCCGCGCCGGACTCCGGCAAGGAGTCCGGGTCGCCGCCGTCCCGCGCGCCCCCTCTCCCAAGTCGGAGACCCCCCGGGGGGCCTTTATAAGCCGCCGCCACCCGGGCCCCTCTCGCCACCACCACCACCGCCGCCGCCGCAGCTGCAGCAGCCGCCGCCGCCGCCAGCCGCCGCTGATCCCGCGCCGCCGCAGCTCCGCGCCGCGCCGCCGCAGCCCCGCCTCGCCGACGCAGCCCCACCGGAGCGGCCGCCGCCGCCGCCATTGACCACCGCCGACCCGCCGGTTTTTCCCGGTGAACCGGTATAAACCGCTGCTCGTTTTTTGGGTTTAGATCTAGTTCATTTTTTTAATAGATTGGTTTCCTCGGTTTTCTTTGTTTATAGCTATTTTGCGAACGTTCATTCGTTTAGATCTAATAACGAACAAATTCGTTCATTTGTCTCTGTTAGCGGACGTTCGTCCGATAGATTTTTCTTTTTAATTTTATTTTCGGCCAGGGACCTATCCGCGAATTTTTTATCGTAGATTAGCCCCTGATCTACAAACCCTCGCAACTTTTCAACTGTTCATCCAAATCCAGTGAAACCAACGCAGAAATCTTCGTCTCGAACCCCTCTTTCCGATTAATCAACTTGAACATGGTTTTGACAATTTAAAATTTGGTTTCAAGCAGATTTGAATTCGAATTTCTTTTGATCGTAGTTTCAGTTCCGTAGCTCCGATTCGATTGATTCTTTTTGCAAATCGAAGCTCTTCAGTTGAACTTTCAGTTTGGATCTTTTTATTTGAGTTTTACCCTTGCATCTATGCTTGAGTGCTTATGTATGCTATTGTTTGTTTGCGATAGAATTTCTGGAGTGCGAAGCGTGCTACTACGAGTCTCTAGGGTTTGCAGATCGTCAGCAAGGCAAGTAACACTTTGATCATATCCCTTTATTACCCAGTTTTTATGCATTAGTTTCAACCCTTAAACATTGCATGAGTAGGTTTGATAACATGTGGGTACTGAGAAGTGGTTGATGAGGTAGGAACCTATTGTATTATATTCAAACCTTGGGTGTTACTACGTTATGCTTATACTTCTATGCTATGCTTGTAGATGTGGTTTGGTTTGAGTGAATCATGGAAGATGTGAGAGTTATTATCTAAGGAAAACTTAAGGTGGCTACTTTGATACACATCTGGGTGGATTGGTTGGGGCACCCTGGGGATACCAGTGGATTGCCCGGACACCTGGGGAATCCAATGTTGTCCTAGGAGATCCCGGTGTTACCGTGAGATCATCCTATGGTTTGCCACCCAGCCCCAAAGGGATCATTAGATTATTCATGCTAGAAACTTCCGTGTGCAGCCACAAGCCATTATGGGCTCTGGCATAGTTGAGTATGTTGTGTGACCTCTTTCAGTGGTTGACTAGCAGATGTAGGGGATGTAGGTGGTATGGTCTACCCATCGAAAGAGTTAATGCTTCTGAAAGACTGTGTCTCGGTCATCCATTTCTGAAACATCATGCAATGCGAGAAATTTAATGGAGGAGATGGAGTCTTGTGGGGAAAACTACGCAAACCTCTGGAGAGTGTACAAACTAATCATGGTTAGCCGTGTCCCTGGTTGTGGACATCTTGAGTATCTGGTTCTTGAATTGTCATGTTGATCTCAACACTCTTAATTAATTTTGATGGGTTGTTAATTACTATTTAATTTGGGATTGAGATGGGGTTTCCATTCCCAATATTTACCAACTACCATGATAGTTAAATAAAATATATTCCTTTGTTGTAGGAAAAAATTGGCTTTTCGCAAAAACATGTTAACCATAGAGCCTCCACCAGCCATATATGCATGTAGTGATAGCATTTACTTGTTCATTACTCTACTGTGTTATTTTGCCAGCATATTCCATGTGCTGATCCATTCCGGGCTGCAACGTATTATGTTGCATACTTTTCAGACGAAGAGTAGGGTGCGCTAGGTCGTTGTCGTGCACTCAGCTATGCAGTTGGAGTTGATGGACTCATTTACCTTTGATGCTTGCGCAGTTATCTTAATTAGATGGTCTTAAGCCATATTATTGTAATAAGTTCTCTTTTAAGACATTCAAGGTAATAAGTGTGTGATTGCACTCTGTTATAAAACCATCAAGTACCGTGTGTGTCAGCATTACCGATCCAGGGATGACACTTATATACAGAGATTTGACCGTCTGAGGTCGAATCGCTACACAGCGAGACTGTTGGAGCGCCGCAGAGCGAGAGGCGCAGCGCGCCACATAGGAAGAGCGGATCCATCGGCGCTTGCCTGCTGTCGACATGGCGTCGCAACTGGGTACACGTCCCTTCGGTACCCCCATTCCTCGCCAGGAGTGGGCAGAGGCCCTCTGCACCGTACTTGCACCAGAGGCCAGCTGCGTCGTACTTTCACTGGACGGCCCCCGCACCATTCGCATGGGTTGCACCGTTCGCCTTGTCCGTGGCCCGCTCGATGCAACGCGCTGGTCGGTAGGCTCGACCGCCTCCTTGGCCCAGGTGTCCACCTGGGTGCAGTAGAGGAACATGGCCGTCGCATCCTTGAGCTGGTGATCTCCGATGAAATAGCCAACTTGGAGCTCGAGATCGCGCTCCAGATGTACCACGAGCGTGTCGACCGCTTGGATGAACGCCTGCACGAGTTCAGGCAGAGCCAAGAGCTACCGTAGGCAAGGGCTGTTGGTCATGGTTTCATGGACGCATTTTATTTTTTTGAGTCATTTCGATGTGGATAGTTATGTATTCACAGTAATCATAGTATTGCTCTGCTTATTGCTCTGTTTCAATGTGTGCACTCTGTTTTCCGTTCTTATATGTTCTGTTTCAATGTGTGTGTATATGCTTTCCATTCTGTATATGTGGATGATAACAACTAGATTCAAATTAGTATACAAAAAGAGATAGAAAATAGAATTCATAATATATATATATATATATTAATTGTTCATTAGTTCATCACAGAATATATATATATATATATATATAATATCATCACATATACGTGATAATACTTAACTACTAGGTACAATGCATAAAATTGAAAACAAAAATACTAAAACTAATAATCCCTCCTGGGGCCAGTATCCCGGTAGCCCCTCGCCAGCAGCTCCCTGGTGCGCGGCGTCTTCCCGGTGCGGAGGCAGTACTCCGCCTCCTCCGCCTCGCAGCGCTTGACGTACCGATCTGCCTCTTGCTGGCGGACGAGGGCGAACGATCTTGCCATTTCGTTGGGCGCCCACTGGAGCTCCTCGTCGGTGGCACGTTGGAGCTTATCGGCGCACCTCCATGCCGCGACGAGGTGCCCAGTGCCTTTGACCTTCCTCGCAAAGTACCCGTCTTTGTACACCTCCTCCGCACGATGATGCGCCCGCCCCCAAAGCTCCGCCGCCTCCTTTTTCCATGTGGCTTCACGGGCTTCACAGGCCGCCTGGTACCTGGCTTCCTCCTCCGCCATCTCCTTCTTGAATGCCACTTGCCTGGCTTTCTCAGCCGGCGGCAGCGACTTCCACAGACAAAGATTGTACTGGCCCCAAACCAATCCAAATTTGGGGGGTCCGGTGCAACCTCGTCCGGCGGAGCGTAGGGGTCCTCGTCACTGCTATTCGAGTGAGCGTCCTCGGGGGGCGGCGACTCCTTGTCGGCGCGGTGGGCAGACCGGCAGCGCCATGGCAGAGATTTGAGAGAGAGAGAGAGAGAGGAGGATGTAGATGAGAATGCAGGCGGGGCGACATGAGCAAGGTAGTATTTATTGGCGGCCGGAATCTAGATCGACAGGAACAGTACACACGCCAGTCGCCGGAATTTACGAGTACTGTAGTTTGAATTACACATGATTCCCGCAGCAAATTCCGCGTGTGAACATAATAGCTGATGGTTTCCAATAGAATGTGTCTGATTAATGATCCCCGCCACTTACCTACCAAACCCCGAGCCGCGGGATAGAGTGCCAATCGTGTGGGGGGCGGTTGTCTTGCCAGATCTTTACATTTTCTTTTTTGAACACCAGATATTTACATCGTCTGATGATTTTTTAACTCGCACACAAGTACAAAAAAATATGATTTTTCAAACCTTTATGGTTAGCCGTTGCATGTAGATGTAGTTTAAATTTGAATTACGGTCATTAAATGGCTAGAAAATCACATAAATTTCTTTAAAAGGTCAAATGACCGCTACAATTTTCCAAAATTTCACAAGACAGTTGTAGTAGTGCATGTTAAACATAGAAATTTTTTGAAGGCCATAAGAGGAAGCTATCTCCTATTCGTCACCAAACATGCATTGTTCCCTCTCGGAACCACGAGCCTTCTAGTGAGTTGCTCCGGTTTGTGAGGGTTGTGTGTCCAAACTTTTGTCAAACAGGCCAATTTTTTTATCACTTCATCTTCGTGGCATGACATTACATCAAGCAAGGTTTCATGTTTTTCTGATCATTTTTTAATTTTTTGGAATTAAGATGCCATGGCACTCCATGCATGGGCCCATGCCTTGAGACCAATATGTTTGAAAATTCTTTCTAATTTACTGCACATGGAATTAACTCACACACAAGTACACAAAAATATGATTTTTCAAAGCGTTTTGGTTAGGCATTGCATGTAGATGTTGTTCAAATTTCAATTACGGTCATTAAATGGCTAGAAAATCACTTAAATGTCTTTAAAAGGTCATATGACCCCTGAAATTTTCCAAATCTTCACATGACGGTTGTATTAGTGCACGTTAAACATAGAAAAAAATTGAAGGCCGTAAGAGGAAGCTATCTCCCATTCGTCATCAAACATGCATTGTTCCCTCTGGGAACCACGAGCCTTCTAGTGAGTTGCTCCGGTTTGTGAGGGGTGTGTGTCCAAACTTTCGTCAAACATGTCAATTTTTTACCACATCATCTTGGTGGCATGACATTACATCAAACAAGGTTTCAACTTTTTCTAATCATTTTTTAATTTTTTCAAATTAAAATGCCATGGCACTCCATGCATACATATGCATGTGTCCATGTCGTGAGACCAACATGTTTGAAAATTCCTTCTAATTTACTGCACATGGAATTAACTTGCACACAAGTACACAAATATGATTTTTCAAACCGTTTTGGTTAGGTGTTGCATGTAGGTGTAGTTCAAATTTGAATTACGGTCATTAAATGGCTAGAAAATCACTTAAATGTCTTTAAAAGGTCAAATGACCCTTGAAATTTTCCAAATTTTGACATGAAAGTTGTATTAGTGCATGTTAAACATAGAAAAAAATTTGAAGGCCGTAAGAGGAAGCTATCTCCCGTTTGTCATCAAACATGCATTGTTCCCTCTCGGAACCACGAGCCTTCTAGTGAGTTGCTCCGGTTTGTGAGGGGGTGTGTCCAAACTTTTGTCAAGCAGGCCAATATTGTTTACCACATCATCTTGGTGGCATGACATTACATCAAGCAAGGTTTCATGTTTTTTTGAATTAAAATGCCATGGCATTCCATGAATGCGTCCATGTCGTGAGACCAATATGTCTGAAAATTCCTTCTAATTTACTGCACATGGAATTAACTCGCACACAAGTACACAAATATGATTTTTCAAACCATTATAGTTAGCCGTTGCATGTAGATGTAGTTCAAATTTCAATTACGGACATTAAATGGCTAGAAAATCACTTAAATGTCTTTAAAAGGTCAAATGACCCCTGAAATTTTCCAAATTTTCACATGACAGTAGTATTAGTGCACGTTAAATGTACAAAATAATTTGAAGGATGTATGAGGAAGCTATCTCCCGTTCGTCATCAAACATGCATTGTTTCCTCTCGGAACCACGAGCTTTCTAGTGAGTTGCTCCGGTTTGTGAGGGAGGGTGTCCAAACTTCCGTCAAACATGTCAATTTTTTTTACCACATCATCTTGGTGGCATGACATTACATCAAGCAAGGTTGCATGTTTTTCTGATCATTTTTTAATTTTTTGGAATTAAAATGCCATGGCACTCCATGCATGTGTCCATGCCGTGAGACCAATATGTTTGAAAATCCCTTCTAATTTATTGCAGATGGAGTTAACTCGCACACAAGTACACAAATATGATTTTTCAAACCGTTATGGTTAGGCATTGCATGTAGATGTAGTTCAAATTTGAATTACGGTCATTAAATGGCAAGAAAATTACAAAAATGTCTTTAAAAGGTCAAATGACCGCTAGAATTTTCCAAATTTTCACACTACAGTTGTAGTAGTGCACGTTAAACATAGACAAAATTTGAAGGCCGTAAGAGGAAGCTATCTCCTGTTCATCATCAAACATGCATTGTTCCCTCTCGGAACCACGAGCCTTCTAGTGAGTTGCTCCGGTTTGTGAGGGGTGTGTGTCCAAACTTTCGTCAAACATGCCAATTTTTTTACCACATCATCTTGGTGGCATGACATTACATCAAGCAAGGTTTCATGTTTTTCTGATCATTTTTTAATTTTTTGGAATTAAAATGCCATGGCACTCCATGCATACATATACATGTGTCCATGTCGTGAGACCAATATGTTTGAAAATTCCTTCTAATTTACTGCACATGGAATTAACTCGCACACAAGTACACAAATATGATTTTTCAAATCGTTATGGTTAGCCGTTGCATGTAGATGTAGTCCAAATTTGAATTATGGTCATTAAATGGCTAAAAAATCACTTAAATGTCTTCAAAATGTCAAATGGCCCCTGAAATTTTCCAAATTTTCACATGACAGTTGTATTAGTGCATGTTACACGTAGAAAAAAATTTGAAGGCTGTAAGAGGAAGCTATCTCCCGTTCATCATCAAACATGCATTGTTCCCCCTCGGAACCACGAGCCTTCTAGTGAGTTGCTTCGGTTTGTGAGGGGTGTGTGTCCACACTTTCGTCACACATGCCAAAATTTTTACCACATCATCTAGGTGGCATGACATTACATCAACCGAGGTTTCATGTGTTTCTGATATTTTTTTAACTTTTTGGAATTTAAATGCCATGACACTCCATGCTTAATTGTGTCATAGCCGTTAGACCAATATGTTTGAGAATTCCTTCCAATTTACTGCACATGGAATTAAATCGCACACAAGTACACAAAATATGACTTTTCAAACCGTTATGGTTAGTTGTTGCATGTACATGTAGTTCAAATTTCAATTACGGTCATTAAATGGCTAGAAAATCACTTAAATATCTTAAAAGGTCAAATGACCCCTGAAATTTTCCAAAATTTGACATGACAATTGTATTAGTACTACAAATTTTCTCGTACATTTAAAACACCATATGTTGCCACTTTACTCCAAATTCGTCTTTCACACCTAGTAAAAAATATCTACAACATCACACACAGTTGTTTTCTAGGAACCATTTGCGATGAAAATATCTGGGTCTATTTAAGTCTTCCTCCTTAAGCTTCGCCAGCTCGTCTGCTCCAGTGCCGGTAACCCCCGAATCCACGAATCCCGATCCCCATTCCCGCACCTCCTTCTTGCAAAGATGACACTGTGGGAACGCTTCATGAAGGCCCATACGATGGTCGCATCTCCCCCGAGCGCCGGCGCCTGCGCCAAGAGCGCGGCCGCCTACGCCGAGAGTGCCACCCCATCTGCATTGAGCGTGGCCGCTTCCGTCGAGACGGCGTCTGTGGCAGCCGACAGGGCAGCTACAGCAGCCGAGACGGCTGTAGCTGCTGCTGCGGCGGCGGCTGCAAACGGCGAGAGCGCTCGAGTTGTCGTCCATGCCGCCAATGTCGCCCTGGCCCGTGTCGAGGCCATCCGTGCCAAGATTGAGGATGCACACGCCAAGATATTCCAGGCCACCTCGGAATCCAGCATGCAACCCACGTCCGAAAAGGCGGCGGTGGCCATGGAGCACCTGTTTCCTCATGAGGTCGCCGAGCGGGAGCTGGAGATGCAGGAGGTGGCGGAGATCGAGGAGCGCCGGGAGGAGGAGTTGCGCGTGGCCGAGGTCGAGGTAGAGAAAAGTCTGTCCGTTGAGGAATCGACGGGGGAGTACCAACGCGAGCTCTGGCACAGCCACTACTACGAGTACTACAACCTTGAGGGCAGCGCCGATGACAAGGACGAGGACACGGTCGACTTCAGCAGGGGGGCGCGGAGTCCACCAACAGCGGCATGTCGCCAGGACAAGTCATCGACGTCTCATCTCACATCGGCAATGCATAGGCCGGCGTGGCGGCGGATTTGTTAAAATTATGTGTACTTAGGCTTTGTTTTTAATGCTGGTCTTTTGTTAGAGCAATGTTTAGGTCAACTAGCTCTGTTTAATTACTAACATTGCTTGGTTTAGTAAGTGTTGTCTGTCTGTTGTACGCTTTTTTGTGTTCCCAAATTAGCAAGCGATGTTAAATTATGCAATGGAGTACCCGGGGAAAGTTCAACCAAAATTTGAATTATCAAACTCATCCCATGCGCGTAAAGCAGAAGAATCATTTGTGATGCACACAATCATTCAAAGTGAATGGTCCGGCAGCACCGCGCGCAAAGTTTCCCTCCACATTTCCAAAATTTTGGCCTACCGCCAAAATATCTACCCCCGCCCCTCCCCCCTTCCCCACCCCCTTTTCTCCCCGACCACAAGTCACATTTTCCCTGTTTCCTCCGTCCTTCCTTCCTTCCTTCCTTCCTAAGCTATAGATGCTTCCTCGCTTGCTTCCCCGCTCTCGCCGTCTCGCATCCTACCGCCGGCGTCACCATGGTCTTCTTCAAAGACCTCTCCAGCGGTTCCTCCTCCGGCGACGACTCCTTCACCACCCAGGTATGCCTCTCTTCTCTCTCTCAGGCTATGACTTGGAATGAAGGATTTTTACCCGGTGGTCGATTTGAGTCATTTCTTCCTCTTGTAGATCCTTAGGACCATCAGTGGCAATGAATGGAGCGGGGTGGCTGAAGATCTATCTGCTCGTTGTCACCATCAATTTCCATGCGTGAAGCTAGTTGCGTATGAATCTGTGGAAACCGGGAGGAAGTTTCTGGCATGTGCAGAGAAGGCTAGACCCTCTTTCGTTGTTACAAATCATTTGTTAGATGTGATTCAGACACTGTCACGGTCCCAACCCATTCATACCACACCTTCAACCAAACGCATCCTAAGACAGTGTCATAGTTTGTACCTAGTATCTAAAATTGTTGCCATCTCATCAGCGGTGCCATTAGAAAATTATTTTGCACCGCTTTAGTAGTTTGTGCAGCCAACTTTGGTCCACACATCCGAGTAGCCAAGCAGTAAAATACTAAATCTTTATGGCACGAAGGAACCGGGCATCGGAGCAACTAGGTGCTCCGGAGTCCGGGTCCCTGATTTTTTTCCGCTGCATTGGCTCGCCAGTGCAGGGCACCGGTGCGAGATGTAGCAACAGTTGTCCTTACACCAGTTTTGGCATACATAGTGGACGACCTTAGTGCTATTAGTTCTATGTTACTAAATTTGCGTATGTACACACCTGTTAGTATCAATTTGCTGTCATCCAAACACTTTCACTATGCTGTTGCAGTTATATTTACCTTCCTCATAAAATGTTCAATTTGTTATTTATTGTACATGAGTAAGAACTTGTAGCGTTTTTGTAGTTAATTATAGCTTCTGATGTTTCGGAATTTGGTTGTTGTCTCAGTAGCAATTAATTCATTTGCACATTGATCTTTTTGAGAAGATATGCCATAATTAACATGTTTCTTCATTTTTTCAAAATAAGCATTGGTGATTTTCTATGTTGCTATAAACCCATTTCCCCTGCAATTGTTATTGATCTAGTTTTAAATATTATAGGATGATTTGAAGTGTTCTTACTTAGAGTGGGTTGATCAAGAGTGGCCACAGTCTTTGAAGATGTGCCTAGCAAAGCTCTGGAGCATGTATGAGGAAGAGAACAGAGGTAGCCTTAGAGAAAGTGTTGCCAACGCTAAAGAATATTTGAAGATGCGGGATAAAAAGAGGAAGGTGGAGAATGAACTCTGATTTTTTAAATCAGACTTTGCTAAGATGGTGTTGGCGAAGGAGGAGGCATTTTCCCAGTTGGCCAGTGCAAAACAGGTTACTACTGAACTGAAAGCAGAGGTGGATAAGACGAGCCTGGATGCTCTCGATTAGGGAAATGAATATATTGTTCTAATATTGTTCTTATGAAGTTGAACTAGCTATATGTTGTACTGTGTTGTTTTCATGTAGCTATCGTACTGTGATGTTAAAATATATTTATGTGCCTGATATGAAATTGGCAAACAGTTGTTCGATATGAAATGTGAATTTGCGTAATACTGGAATTATTAATTGTAAACTAATAAACCTGCTAAATGTGTGATGAAACTTTGCAAACAGTTCTAGAAGTAAAAGCGCTTGTGATGGATAGCCCAATGTCACACAGTTTTCTTCATCAAATCGTGTGTGATGTAGTTGATAAAAGCAAATAGTTAACCAAGGCAGAGTGTGTGTGATAGTTACACCTTTCACACATGAGCCTACACATAAAACTATGTGGGATGTACATACGGACGGAAACGTTTTCCCTGGATTTACTGTGTGGGATGTACATAAGAATGGAAACGTATTCCTTGGATTGACTGTGTGTGATATACATACGAACGGAAATGTTTTCCCTGGATTGACTATGTGGGATGTACATAAGAATGGAAACGTATTCCTTGGATTTACTGTGTGTGATATACATACGAACGGAAATGTTTTTCTGGGATTCACCGTGTGGGATGTACATACAAACGAAAATGAGTGGGTTTCGATGCCTCGCCCGATCGCTCACAAGCTCATTTTTCCCCAGCCTATGTCCCAGGAGGGCCTATCCCCGACAATTTCTGGGTCGTGTGGGAAGGACCCCCTTATCGCCGACACTCACTTGGAGACGGTTCCAAATGCCGTCGCGGAAAGGGGTTAAAAACCTTTTTATAGCACCGACGCGTACCAGTGCTTCATCATATCTAGCTTCAACGCACAGTGCATGTGCTTCTGAGCCTTATTTCTATTCATGAAGTGTAAGCATTCATAAAAACAATAATACTATTAGTAATAAGACGGACATGTACAAAAGCAGACTGTTACTCAGAAATTATATTTGTTAGAACTCTCTTCAAACAATTAGCAATAACCTTTGAGGCCAGCTTATAAAGTATATTGCACAAACTTATAGGACAAAACTATGTGATAAGCATTGTACTTTTTACCTTTGGAATCAAGACTGAAACATTATTGTTGATTTCGTGTGCACTTTCTACTCCTTCCACAATCCTGAGTACCACCCTGGTAACCACCTCACAACAAATAACCTAGTGCCTCTCTAAGGGCTAACGGGAGCCCGACAAACTGACCTGGCTAAGGGCCCAGGAGGCCCACATGAAAAACGAAGACATGAGAGGGTCTGAGGCAACCCACAAGCATCCCCAGGTCGCCTTAGTCTCCAAGTTGATGACAACAAGTCGACGACAACCTAGATCACATCTCTCTTTGTAAAACCCTAGCCCCCACGATGTATAAAAGGGGAGGCTAGGGGGCTTTCTGTTGGGAAACGTAGCATGCAATTTCAAAAAAATCCTACACTCACGCAAGATCTATCTAGGTGATGCATAGTAACGAGAGGGGAAGAGTATGTATACATACCCTCGTAGACCAATAGCGGAAGTGTTTGACAAAGCGGTTGATGTAGTCGAACTTCTTCTAGCTCCGACCGATCAAGCACCGAATGTGCGACACCTCTGAGTTCTGCACACGTTCAGCGCGATGATGTCCCTCGCCTTCTTGATCCAGCAAGGTGTCGAGGAAGCAGATGAGTTTCGTCAGCACGACGGCGTGGTGACGGTGATGGTGAAGTGATTCTCAAAGGTCTTCGCCTAAGCACTGCAAAGCTATGACCGGGGGTGTAAACTGTGGATGGGGCGCCGCACATGGCTAATGATTGTTGTTGTGTGTTCTAGGTGCCCCCTACCCACGTATATATAGGTGGGAGGGGGAGGGGAGCAGCAAGGGTGCACCCAGAGTAGGATGAGGAATCCTACTTGGGGTCTCCTCCAATTCGGCCTCCCCCCTTCCTTTTTTAGCCGGAGAGAAAAGGGAAGGGGGAGGGAGAAAGGAAGGGGGGCCAAACCCCCCTTGTTCCTTCTCCAATTCGGCCACATGCCTAAGGGGGCGCGCCACCCCTTGTGGGCTGGTGTACTCCCCTCTTATGGACCATATGGCCCATATCTTTCCCCGGGGGGTTCTGGTAACCCCCCCCCCCCCCCGCTACTCCGACAAATACCCGATACTATCCGGAACACTTCCGGTGTCCGAATAGTATCATCCTATATATCAATCTTTACCTCTCGACCATTTCGAGACTCCTCTTCATGTCCGTGATCTCATCCGGGACTCCGAACAACATTCGGTCACCAAATCACATAACTCATATAATACTAAATCGTCATCGAACGTTAAGCGTGCGGACCCTGCGGGTTCGAGAACTATGTAGACATGACCGAGACACCTCTCCGGTCAATAACTAATAGCGGAACCTGGATGCTCATATTGGCTCCTAAATATTCTACGAAGATCTTTATCGGTCGAACCGTTATGACAACATACGTTATTCCCTTTGTCATCGGTATCTTACTTGCCCGAGATTCGATCGTCGGTATCCACATACCTAGTTCAATCTCGTTACCGGCAAGTCTCTTTACTCGTTCCATAATACATCATCCTGCAACTAACTCATTAGTCACTTTGCTTGCAGGGCTTCTTATGATGTGAATTACCAAGAGGGCCCAGAGATACCTCCCGATACTCGGAGTGATAAATCCTAATCTTGATCTATGCCAACCCAACAAACACCTTCGGAGATACATGTAGAGCATCTTTATGATCACCTAGTTATGTTGTGACATTTGATAGCACATAAGGCATTCCTCCAATATTCCGGAGTTGCATAATCTCATAGTTGAAGGAATATGTATTTGACATGAAGAAAGCAATAGCAATGAAACTGAATGATCAATATGCTAAGCTAACGGATGGGTCTTGTCCATCACATCATTATCCTGTTATCAAATGACAACTCATGTCCATGGTCAGGAAACCTTAACCATCTTTGATCAACAAGCTAGTCAAGTAGAGGCTCACTAGGGACACAATGTTTGTCTAGGTATTCACACATGTATTTAGGTTTCCGATCAATACAATTCTACCATGAATAAGGAAATATAAAATAACAACTTTATTTTTGCCTCTAGGGCATATTTCCTTCAGTCTCCCACTTGCACTAGATTCAATAATCTAGATTACATTATAATGATTCTAACACCCATGGAGTCTTGGTGCTGATCAGGTTTTGCTCGTGGAAGAGGCTTAGTCAACGGGTCTGTTACATTCAGATCCGTATGTATTTTGCAAATCTCTATGTCTCCCTCCTTGACCTGATCAGGGATGGAGTTGAAGGGTCTCTTGATGTGTTTGGTTCTTTTGTGAAATCTGGATTCCTTCGCTAAGGCAACTGATCCAGTATTGTCACAAAAGATTTTCATTGGATCTGATGCACTAGGTATTACACCTAGATCGGATATGAACTCCTTCATCCAGACTCCTTCATTTGCTACTTCCATAGCAGCTATGTACTCCGCTTCACACGTAGATCCCGCCATGACGCTCTGCTTGGAACTGCACTAACTGACAGCTCCGCCATTCAATATAAATACATATCCGGTTTGTGACTTATAGTCATCCGGATGAGTGCCAAAACTAGCATCGACGTAACCATTTACGATGAGGTCTTTGTCACCTCCATAAACAAGAAACATATCCTTGGTCCTTTTTAGGTACTTCAGGATGTTCTTGACCTCTGTCAAGTGATCCACTCCTGGATTACTTTGGTACCTCCCTGCCAGACTTATAGCAAGGCACACATCAGGTCTGGTACACAACATAGCATACATGATAGAACCTATGGCTGAGGCATAGGGAATTTCTTTCTGAAGTGGTCGGGCATTGGGTCTGACTCAACTTCACACCTTCTAACACAGGCAAGAACCCTTTCTTTGACTGATCCATTTTGAACTTCTTCAAAAACTTATCAAGGTATGTGCTTTGTGGAAGTCCTATTAAGCGTCTTGATCTATCTCTATAGATCTTGATGCCCAATATATAAGCAGCTTCACCGAGGTCTTTCATTGAAAAACTTTTATTCAAGTATCCTTTTATGCTATCCACAAATTCTACATCATTTACAATCAACAAATTGTCATCCACATATAATATTAGAAATGCTACAGAGCTCCCACTCACTTTCTTGTAAATACATTCTTCTCTGAAAGTCTGTATAAAACCATATGCTTTGATCACCTCATCAAAGCATATATTCCAACTCCGAGATGCTTGCACCAATCCATAGATGGATCGCTGGAGCTTGCATACTTTGTCAGCACCTTTAGGATCGACAAAACCTTCTGGTTGCATCATATACAACTCTTCTTTAAGAAATCCATTAAGGAATGCAGTTTTGACATCCATTTGCCAGATTTCATAATCAAAAAATGCGGGCAACAATGCGATCGCATCGTTGCCTTTATCATTGCCTTCTAGTGTCCCGAACTGTGCGTCTAAGGCGGATGGTAACAGGAGGCGGGGGACACAATGTTTACCCAGGTTCGGGCCCTCTCGATGGAGGTAATACCCTACTTCCTGCTTGATTGATCTTGATGATATGAGTATTACAAGAGTTGATCTACCACGAGATCGTAGAGGCTAAACCCTAGAAGCTAGCCTACGATTATGATTGTTGTTGCCCTACGGACTAAACCCTCCGGTTTATATGGAGACCGGAGGGGGCTAGGGTTACACAAAGTCGGTTACAAGGGAGGAGATCTACATATCCAAATTGCCAAGCTTGCCCTCCACGAAAAGGAGAGTCCCATCCGGACATGGGACGAAGTCTTCAATCTTGTATCTTCATAGTCCAACAGTTCGGCCAAAGTATATAGTCCGGCAGTCCGAGGACCCCCTTATCCATGACTCCCTCACTCGCCGATCATCGGGCAAGTCCACCAAAGTCCACACTTTGTTCTCATACATGGGTCCTATCTCAGATTTCATTGCCTCAAGCCATCTATCGGAATATGGGCTCATCATAGCTTCTTCATAGTTTGTAGGTTCGCCATGGTCTAGTAACATGACTTCCAGAATAGGATTACTGTACCACTCTGGTGCGGATCGTGCTCTGTTTGACCTACGAGGTTCAGTAGTAACTTGATCTGAAGTTTCATGATCATCATCATTAGCTTCCTCTCTAGTTGGTGTAGGCATCACTGGAACAATTTTCTGTGATGATCTAATTTCCATTTCGAGAGAAGGTACAATTACCTCATCAAGTTCTACTTTCCTCGCACTCACTTCTTTCAAGAGAAACTCCTTCTCTAGAAAGTTTCCATTCTTGGCAACAAAGATCTTGCCTTTGGATCTGTGGTAGAAGGTGTACCCAATTGTTTCCTTACACTACTGCAGGATGCTTCTAACGCAACACTATGATCAGAGACCCTTCGACGAAACTGTGTGCGATGCAATAATCGCAAACGATGGTGTAAAAGAACCGTAAAAAAAGGTGCAAAACATTTGCGATGGCGGAGCCATCAAACACGGTTCAGATTTTAGTCGCGTGTGCGATCCCGGGCATACGGTTCAGTCCAATGAACTGTTTGCGATGAGGTGGAACAAAAAACGGGCAGCCTGATGAAGACGTGTGTGATATAGAGCATACGGTTCACTCGGATGAACTACTTGTGATTAGGCAACACAAAAGAAACGGTCAGCCAGATCAAGGTGTCTGTGATTGAGGGCATACGCTTCAGAAGGATTAACTATTTGAGATTAGGCAACAGAACGGAAACGGGTCAGCCAGATCAAAGTGTCTATGATTGATGGCATACACTTCACATGGATGAACTGTTTGTGATTAGCCACAACAAACTGAAATAGTTAGATAGATCAACGTGTGTGCGCTAGACGGGCACACACATTCTAATTAAAAGAAGCGTGTGTGATGGTAATAAAGAGCGCGCATGGTTGTTGGAACAAGACGTGTGCTGACATTTCCTATTGTGGTGCACCCTATGGTGCAAACGCCACGTACGCGGCTGAGAAGGCGTACGTTCCCACGTTACGCCTTCCGGGAATAGTGCCGCACTTATAACCATCAGTAAATTTTGAGCATGCGTCCCATCACAATTTTTTAGAAGAATAGGGAGGCCGCGTCCCGTCACATTCCAAATTGCAAACCTGTTCACACCGATCAAAACCTAAATGGTTTCCCACTTAGGAGCGTATTACTACTCGGTTATAAATACTACTACTCCAAGATTACTGCACATTCCTCCTCAACTCCTCATCCACATAAACAAACAAGTCATTCATCATCGTTCCCTTGCATCTGCCATGGCCAGCGTGAGTTCTGGGTCGAGAGATTGCCACTAGGGAGAGGCGAGCCTGGAAGCGGAAGCATGAGAGATGTCCCGCCTCGCCGCGAAAGAAGCCAACATGTCCCGCCACGCGGCCGTAGCAGCAGAGAGGTCCTGCCGTGCCGCCGAAGCAGCACGGAGGTCCCACTGCACCGTCGATGCAGCAGACTGGTCCGGCCGCGCTGCGGAAGTAGAAGAGATGTCCCGTCGCGCCGCGAATGCAGCAGAGATGTCCTCCCACGCCGCGGCGGCCTGGGAGAATGTCTCACGGGCAGGCGAGGACTCTTACAGGCGCATGCGTGCCCTCGTCCTTAGGCAGATGGATCAGATCTCCAGCTGGGAGAGGTTGCAGGGTGACCTGAAAGCCTCGTTTGAACAGTCTACCGGCGTCATCCGACAACTAAATGAGAACAATGTGAAGCTCCGGGCCGAGCGCGACCTGCTGAGGGCGAAGATCGTCGGAAGTGCGGAGCAGCAGGAGCAGACCACTGCCTTGTTGAAGAGGACCGGCGTCATCATCGAGAAACTTATGGACGAGAATGCCATGCTGCGCATCGAGCGCAGAAGGCTGGTGGAGGAATCCGTGGATGCTCTCAAGCAGCATCTTGAGGACAAGAAGGAGCTCATCGCTGCTCGCCGCGGAGACTAGTTCCCGCGGCCTGCAGCAACGCATCAAGAAAGTAGAGATCAGCGAGCCAGATCGTTGTCTTCCTTCTTCTTTTGCCCTTGTGTATTTCGGGCGTTGCCGCATGTGGCTTTTCTTAATTATGTTCCTAAATATGTAACACAATTATTATCCACTTTCATCGTCCTTATATTCATCATCCTTGCTATAAGTCACAGTCGATGCTATATAGGTCCGTCGGATCTTACATCAAGATCCATGCTAAACTTTCTTTTCAGATTTTCATTTTATCTCTTAAATCTCAGTCTAGTGAGACATATAGCCACGCCGTAGAACAGGTGCTCGGGCGCCATTAATGGAGATGTTGGGAGGGAGGTGAGCGTTGGGTAGCGGTCAAAGGGCTCTCCTCCCGATGAGCATGCGCAGGGTTCTGATCGCACGCCTCCCGTACTCAAATAGCTACCCCGCATGACACCTCCTAGCCAATAAAAAAGGGGATGCATGTGTGGCGTCACGTAATTGGTAAGTAGAACGCCCACAGTTTCAGTAATACTTGTGTTTCCGATTTGTGACATGACAGCACTTGTTCCAAAAAGACTTTGTTGATTGTTAATGTGTGCGCCTTCGCAAATCAGACAGAAAAATTACCACAACATGTTGGTGCCATGTCATGAGAACATGCCAAGTTTCATGATTTTCAGGTGTGTTTTGGATTTACAGGAATTAAAAAACCAAGTTTCTCAATCTTTCCGGCCGAGCCACGACGCCCAGATGTTTGAATTCCATTCCCATCTCTTGCATAGGACCTAGAAATTCACCCAAGGACACACATGTGATTTTTCAAACAACTTTGGTGCACAGGAGCCTGTGCTTGTAGTTCAAATTTGAATTATGCACATTAAATGTGCAGAACCTCAATTAATGTATAAAAAAGGCCAAACGAACCCGGAATAATTCCAAAATTTAGCACGATACTTCTATTTGGTCTAATTTGCCTATGTAAAAAAATTAAGCCAGGAGAAGGCAGTATATGCTACCTCTTTAGCACTGCGTTGGTTTTCCCTTGAAGAGGAAAGGGTGATGCAGCAAAGTAGCGTAAGTATTTCCCTCAGTTTTTGAGAACCAAGGTATCAATCCAGTAGGAGGCCACGCACGAGCCCCTCACACCTACACAAACAAATAAATCCTCGCAACCAACGCGATAAGGGGTTGTCAATCCCTACACGGTCACTTACGAGAGTGAGATCTGATAAATATGATAAGATAATATTTTTGGTATTTTTATGATAAAGATGCAAAGTAAAGAAAGCAAAATAAAGACGACGCCAGAAATAGCTTGTTGTCGGGAAATTAATATGATGGAAAATAGACTCGGGGGCCATAGGTTTCACTAGTGGCTTCTCTCAAGAGCATAAGTATTACGGTGGGTGAACAAATTACTGTTGAGCAATTGACAGAATTGAGCATAGTTATGAGAATATCTAGGTATGATCATGAATATAGGCATCACGTCCGAAACAAGTAGACCGACTCCTGCCTGCATCTACTACTATTACTCCACACATCGACCGCTATCCAGCATGCATCTGGAGTATTAAGTTCATAAGAACAGAGTAACGCTTTAAGCAAGATGACATGATGTAGAGGGATAAACTCATGCAATATGATATAAACCCCATCTTGTTATCCTCGATGGCAACAATACAATACGTGCCTTGCTGCCCCTACTGTCACTGGGAAAGGACGCCATAAGATTGAACCTAAAGCTAAGCACTTCTCCCATTGCAAGAAAGATCAATCTAGTAGGCCAAACCAAACTGATAATTTGAAGAGACTTGCAAAGATAACCAATCATACAAAAAAGAATTCAGAGAAGATTCAAATATTGTTCATAGATAAATTTGATCATAAACCCACAATTCATCGGTCTCAACAAACACACCGCAAAAGAAGATTACATCAAATAGATCTCCACAAGAGAGGGGGAGAACATTGTATTGAGATCCAAAAAGAGTGAAGAAGCCATCTAGCTAATAACTATGGACCCGAAGGTCTGAATTAAACTACTCACACATCATCGGAGAGGCTATGGTGTTGATGTAGAAGCCCTCCGTGATCGATGCCCCCTCCGGCGGAGCTCCGGAATAGGCCCCAAGATGGGATCTCACGGGTACAGAAGGTTGCGGCGGTGGAATTAGGTTTTTGGCTCCGTATTTGGTAGTTTGGGGGTACGTAGGTATATATAGGAGGAAGGAGTACGTCGGTGGAGCAACAGGGGGCCCACGAGGGTGGAGGGTGCGCCTGGGGGGTAGGCGCGCCCCCTTACCTCGTGCCCTCCTGGTTGATGTCTTGACGTAGGGTCCAAGTCCTCTGGATCGCGTTCGTTCCAAAAATCACGTTCCCGAGGTTTCATTCCGTTTGGACTCCGTTTGATATTCTTTTTCTGCGAAACTCTGAAATAGGGAAAAAACAGCAATTCTGGGATGGGCCTCCGGTTAATAGGTTAGTCCCAAAAATAATATAAAAGTGTACAATAAAGCCCAACAATGTCCAAAACAGAATATAATATAGCATGGAGCAATCAAAAATTATAGATACGTTGGAGACATATCAAGCATCCCCAAGCTTAATTCCTGCTCGTCCTCGAGTAGGTAAATGATAAAAACAGAATTTTTGACGTGGAATGCTACTTGGCATAACTTCAATGTAATTCTTCTTAATTGTGGTATGAATATTCAGATCCAAAAGATTCAAGACAAAAGTTTAATATTGACATAAAAATTATAATACTTTAAGCATACTAACTAAGCAATTATGTCTTCTCAAAATAACATGGCCAAAGAAAGTTATCTCTACAAAATCATATGGTCTCGCTATGCTCTATCTTCACCACACAAAATATTTAAATCATGCACAACCCCGATGACAAGCCAAGCAATTGTTTCATACTTTTAACGTTCTCAAACTTTTTCAATCTTCACGCAATACATGAGCATGAGCCATGGACATAGCACTATATGTGGAATAGAATGGTGGTTGTGGAGAAGACAAAAAGGAGAAGATAGTCTCACATCAACTAGGCGTATCAACAGGCTATGGAGATGCCCATTAATAGATATCAATGTGAGTGAGTAGGGATTGCCATGCAACGGATGCACTAGAGCTATAAGTATATGAAAGCTCAACAAAAGAAACTAAGTGGGTGTGCATCCAACTCGCTTGCTCACGAAGACCTAGGGCATTTTGAGGAAGCCCGTCATTGGAATATACAAGCCATGTTCTATAATGAAAAATTCCCACTAGTATATGAAAGTGATATCATAGGAGACTCTCTATTATGAAGATAATGGTGCTACTTTGAAGCACAAGTGTGGTAAAAGGATAGTAACATTGTCCCTTCTCTCTTTTTCTCTCATTTTTTTATTTGGGCCTTTTTTTTATGGCCTCTTTTTTTTATTTCGTCCGGAGTCTCATCCCGACTTGTGGGGGAATCATAGTCTCCATCATCCTTTCCTCACTTGGTACAATGCTCTAAAAATGATGATCATCACACTTTTATTTACTTACAACTCAACAATTACAACTCAATACTTAGAACAAAATATGACTCTATGTGAATGCCTCCGGCGGTGTACCGGGATATGCAATGAATCAAGAGTGACATGTATGAAAGAATTATGAATGGTGGCTTTGCCACAAATACAATGTCATCTACATGATCATGCGAAGCAATATGACAATGATGGAGCGTGTCATAGTAAACGGAACGGTGGTAAGTTGCATGGCAATATATCTCAGAATGGCTATGGAAATGCCATGATAGGTAGGTATGGTGGCTGTTTTGAGGAAGGTATATGGTGGGTGTATGATACCGGCGAAAAGTGCGCGGTATTAGAGAGGCTAGCAATGGTGGAAGGAGGAAAAGTGCGTATAATCCATGGACTCAACATTAGTCATAAAGAACTCATATACTTATTGCAAAAATCTACAAGTTATCAAAGCAAAGTATTACGCGCATGCTCCTAGGGGGATAGATTGGTAGGAAAAGACCATCGCTCGTCCCCGACCGCCACTCATAAGGAAGACAATCAATAAATAAATCATGCTCCGACTTCATCACATAACGGTTCACCATACGTGCATGCTACGGGAATCACAAACTTTAACGCAAGTATTTCTCAAATTCACAACTACACAACTAGCATGACTCTAATATCACCATCTTTATATCTCAAAACAATTATCAAGCATCAAACTTCTCATAGTATTCAACACACTCATAAGAATTTTTCTTCTTTTTACTAATCTTGAATGCCTATTATTGTTAAAGCAAACTACCATGCTGTTTTGTAGGACTCTCAAAATAATCTAAGTGAAGCATGAGAGAACAATAGTTTCTATAAAAAAAATCACCACCGTGCTCTAAAAGATATAAGTGAAGCACTAGAGCAAAAACTATATAACTCAAAAGATATAAGTGAAGCACATAGAGTATTCTAATAATTTCCGAATCAAGTGTGTCTCTCTCAAAAGGTGTGTACATCAAGGGTGATTGTGGTAAACTAAAAAGCAAAGACTCAAATAATACAAGACGCTCCAAGCAAAACACATATCATGTGGTGAATAAAAATATAGCTCCCAGTGAAGTTACCGATGGAAGTAGTCCGGGGCATCCTCAAGCTTTGGCTTTTAGGTGTCCTTAGATTATCTTGGGGTGCCATGGGCATCCCCAAGCTTAGGCTGTTTCCACTCCTTGTTCCATAATGCATCAAATCTTTCACCCAAAACTTGAAAACTTCACAACTTAAAACTTAACAGAAAATCTCGTGAGCTCCGTTAGCGAAAGAAAACAAAACACTACTTTAAGGTAATGTAATGAACTCATTATTTATTTATATTGGTGTTAAACCTACTGTATTACAACTTCTCTATGGTTTATAAACTATTTTACTAGCCATAGATTCATCAAAATAAGCAAACAACACACGAAAAACAGAATCTGTCAAAAACAGAACAGTCTGTAGTAATCTGTAACTAACGCAAACTTCTGGAACTCCAAAAATTCAGCCAAAATAGGACGACCTAGACAATTTGTTTATTGATCAGCAGCAATTGGAATCAATATTTCATCACGTTCCGGTGATTTTTAGCAATTATTTTTGTGAACAGAATGTTTCTGGAATTTTCAGCAAGATCAAATAACTATCATCCAAGAAGATCCTATAGGTTTAACTTGGCACAAACACTAATTAAAACATAAAAACACATCTAACCAGAGGCTAGAACAAATATTTACTCCTAAACAGAAGCAAAAAGCAAAAAACTAAAAAATAAAATTGGGTTGCCTCCCAACAAGCGCTATCGTTTAATGCCTTAACTAGGCATAAAAGCAAGGATAGATCTAGGTATTGCCATCTTTGGTAGGCAATCCATAAGTGGCTCTCATGATAGATTCATATGGTAATTTTATTTTATTTCTAGGAAAGTGTTCCATGCCTTTCCTTAACGGAAATTGGAATCTTATATTTCCTTCCTTCATATCAATAATTGCACCGATCGTTCTAAGGCAAGGTCTACCAAGAATAATAGGACATGAAGGATTGCAATCGATTTCAAGAACAATAAAATCTACGGGCACATAGTTCCTATTTGCAAAAATAAGAACATCATTAATTCTTCCCATAGGTTTCTTAATGGTGGAATCCGCAAGGTGCAAGTTTAGAGAGCAATCATCAAAATCACGAAAACCTAGGAAATCGCACAATGTTTTTGGGATCGTGGAAACACTAGCACCCAAATCACACAAAGCATAGCATTCATGATCTTTAATTTTAATTTTAATAGTAGGTTCCCATTCATCATAAAGTTTTCTAGGGATAGAAACTTCCAACTCAAGTTTTTCTTCATAAGATTGCATCAAAGCATCAACGATATGTTTAGTAAAGGCTTTATTTTGAGCAATTATCATAATTAGCACGGATTGCAACAAGGAAATACAATCAATCAAAGAGCAATTATCATAATTAAATTCCTTGAAATCCAAAATAGTGGGTTCATTAATATCTAGAGTTTTGATCCCTTCAATCCCACTTTTACCAATTTTTACATCAAGATCTAAAAACTCCGAATTTTTGGAACGCCTTCTAGGTAAAGGTGGCTCATATTCAGTCCCATCATTATCAAGATTCATATTGAAAAACAAAGATTTAATAGGGGACACATCAATAACTTTTAGATCTTCATCTTTATTTTCATAAAAAAAATCCGGCTTAGCGGCCATCTTATTAACTAAGGTGGCCTACTTATCCGAAACTTCAGCTATTAACTTCTCAAGATGAGCAATCTGAGATTTCAAACCATCAAATTCTTTAGACATATCATCGAGCTCTTTATTCATATAACCCATAAAGCTTTTCTGTTCCTTAAGCTCGTTTTTAAAGAAATTATTATGCTCAAATTGTAAGACCATAAAACTTCGGACATTGCCTTCGATCTCTTCCAACCTTTTAAGGTGAAGATCACCAAATTTAGGCAGAGCCATCGTGATAAGCAAGCAATCCAACACGCGAGCAAACAAGAAGCAAACAAAAAGAGGCGAATGGAAAAGAGAGGGCGAATAAAACGGCAAGGGTGAAGTGGGGGAGAGGAAAATGAGAGGCAAATGGCAAATAATGTAATGCGGGAGATAAGGGTTTGTGATGGGTACTTGGTATGTTGACTTTTGCGTAGACTCCCCGGCAACGGCGCCAGAAATCCTTCTTGCTACCTCTTGAGCATTGTGTTGGTTTTCCGTTGAAGAGGAAAGGGTGATGCAGCAAAGTAGCGTAAGTATTTCCCTCAGTTTTTGAGAACCAAGGTATCAATCCAGTAGGAGGCCACGCACGAGTCCCTCGCACCTACACAAACAAATAAATCCTCGCAACCAACGCGATAAGGGGTTGTCAATCCCTACACGGTCACTTACGAGAGTGAGATCTGATAGATATGGTAAGATAATATTTTTCGTATTTTTATGATAAAGATGCAAAGTAAAGAAAGCAAAATAAAGACGGCGCCAGAAATAGCTTGTTGTCGGGAGATTAATATGATGGAAAATAGACCGGGGGGCCATAGGTTTCACTAGTGGCTTCTCTCAAGAGCATAAGTATTACGGTGGGTGAACAAATTACTGTTGAGCAATTGACAGAATTGAGCATAGTTATGAGAATATCTAGGTATGATCATGTATATAGGCATCACGTCCGAAACAAGTAGATCGACTCCTGCCTGCATCTACTACTATTACTCCACACATCGACCGCTATCCAGCATGCATCTAGAGTATTAAGTTCATAAGAACAGAGTAACGCTTTAAGCAAGATGACATGATGTAGAGGGATAAACTCATGCAATATGATATAAACCCCATCTTGTTATCCTCGATGGCAACAATACAATACGTGCCTTGCTGCCCCTACTATCACTGGGAAAGGACACCGCAAGATTGAACCCAAAGCTAAGCACTTCTCCCATTGCAAGAAAGATCAATCTATAGGCCAAACCAAACTGATAATTCGAAGAGACTTGCAAAGATAACCAATCATACATAAAAGAATTCAGAGAAGATTCAAATATTATTCATAGATAAACTTGATCATAAACCCACAATTCATCGGTCTCAACAAACACACCGCAAAAGAAGATTACATCAAATAGATCTCCACAAGAGAGGGGGAGAACATTGTATTGAGATCCAAAAAGAGAGAAGAAGCCATCTAGCTAATAACTATGGACCCGAAGGTCTGAAGTAAACTACTCACACATCATCGGAGAGGCTATGGTGTTGATGTAGAAGCCCTCCATGATCGATGTCCCCTCCGGCGGAGCTCCGGAACAGGCCCCAAGATGGGATCTCACGGGTACAGAAGGTTGCGGCGCTGGAATTAGGTTTTTGGCTCCGTATCTGGTAGTTTGGGGGTACGTAGGTATATATAGGAGGAAGGAGTACGTCGGTGGAGCAACAGGGGGCCCACGAGGGTGGAGGCCGCGCCTGGGGGGCAGGCGCGCCCCCGTACCTCGTGCCCTCCTGGTTGATGTCTTGACGTAGGGTCCAAGTCCTCTGGATCACGTTCGTTCCGAAAATCACGTTCCCGAAGGTTTCATTCCGTTTGGACTCCGTTTGCTATTCTTTTTCTGCGAAACTCTGAAATAGGCAAAAAACAATAATTCTGGGCTGGGCCTCCGGTTAATAGGTTAGTCCCAAAAATAATATAAAAGTGTATAATAAAGCCAAATAATGTCCAAAACAGAATATAATATAGCATGGAGCAATCAGAAATTATAGATACGTTGGAGACGTATCAGTATACGTATCTCGTTTCGCACACGAAGGTGACACGTTCCCTCTCGGAACCACGAGCCTTCTTGAGAGAAGCTCTGGTTTGCAAGAAGCATACACCAAAGCTTGTCCCAATTCGGCCAAAAAATTACCGCAACATGTTGGTGCCATGTCATCACACCATGCCAAGTTTCATAGTTTTTAGGCGTGTTTTGGATTTACAGGAATTAGAAAACCAAGTTTCTCAATCTTTCCGGCCGAGCCACGACGCCCAGATGTTTGAATTTCACTCCCATCTCTTGCATGGGACCTAGAAATTCACCCAAGGACACACATGTGACTTTTCAAACAACTTTGGTGCACTGGAGCCTGTGCTTGTAGTTCAAATTTGAATTATGCACATTAAATGTGCAGAAACTCAATTAATGTATAAAAAAGGCAAAACAAACCCGGAATAATTCCAAAATTTAGCACGATACTTCTATTTGGTCTAATCTGCATGTGTAAAAAAAATTAAGGCGGGATAAGGCAGTGTACGTATGTCGTTTCGCACACGGAGGTGACATGTTCCCTCCCGGAACCACGAGCCTTCTTGAGGGAACCTCCGGTTTGCAAGAAGCATACACCAAAGCTTATCCCAATTCGGCCAAAAAAAATTCCGCAGCATGTTGGTGCCATGTCATGACACCATGCCAAGTTTCATGATTTTCAGGCGTGTTTTGGATTTATAGGAATTAAAAACCAAGTTTCTCAATCTTTCCTGCCAAGCCACGACGCCCAGATGTTTGAATTTCATTCCCATTTCTTGCATGGGACCTATAAATTCACCCAAGGACACACATGTGATTTTTCAACCAACTTTGGTGCACTGGGTCATGTGTTTGTAGTTCAAATTTGAATTATGCACATTAAATGCGCAGAAACTCAATTAATGTATAAAAAAGGCAAAATGAACCCGGAATAATTCCAAAATTTAGCACGATACTTCTATTTGGTCTAATCTGCCTATGTAGAAACTTTAAGGCGGGAGAAGGCAGTGTACATATGTCGTTCCGCACACGGAGGTGACACGTTCCCTCTCGGAACCACGAGCCTTCTTGAGGGAAGCTCCGGTTTGCAAAAAGCTTACACCAAAGCTTGTCCCAATTCGGCCCAAAAAATTACCGCATCATGTTGGTGCCATGTCATGACACCATGCTAAGTTTCATAATTTTCAGGCGTGCTTTGGATTTACAGGAATTAAAAAACCAAGTTTCTCAATCTTTCTGGCCGAGCCACGACACCCAGGTGTTTGAATTTCATTCTCATTTCTTGCATGGGACCTGTAAATTCACCCAAGGATACACATGTGATTTTTCAACCAACTTTGGTGCACTGGAGCATCTGCTTGTAGTTCAAATTTGAATTATGTACATTAAATGCGCTAAAACTCAATTAATGTATAAAAAAGGCCAAAAGAACTCGGAATAAATCCAAAATTTAGCACGATACTTCTATTTGGTCTAATCTGCCTGTGTAAAAAAATTAAGCTGGGAGAAGGCAGTATACGTATCTCGTTTCGCACACGGAGGTGACACGTTCCCTCTCGGAACCACGAGCCTTCTTGAGGGAAGCTCCGGTTTGCAAGAAGCTTACACCAAAGCTTATCACAATTCGGCCAAAAAGTTTACGGCGGCATGTTGGTGCCATGTCATGACACCATGCCAAGTTTCATGATTTTCAGCCGTGTTTTGGATTTACAGAATTAAAAAACCAAGTTTCTCAATCATTCCGGCCGAGCCACGACGCCCAGATGTTTGAATTTCATTCCCATTTCTTGCATGGGACCTATAAATTCACCCAAAGACACACATGTGATTTTTCAACAAACTTTGGTGCATTGGAGCATGTGCTTATAGTTCAAATTTGAATTATGCACACTAAATGCCCAGAAACTCAATTAATGCATAAAATGCCAAACAAACCCGGAATAATTCCAAATTTAAACACGATACTCATGTACTAGTTGCATGTTCACTGTACGTAAATGTTCTAGCAATTCAAACACCATCCTTTCCCTCCGTAACACCATTTTGTCTTTCAAAACAGAATGAAAAAATTAGGTATACCACAAACAGTTTACTAGAAAGAATCGTGTGGGATGCGATATAAAATATCTTGGCACACCATCTTGTCTGGCTTACGCAGGAAGCTTCATCGTGTACAGTCCACCGCCCTCGCTTGAACCACACTTGCGCGCCAATTTCTTGCAGCACCGAGCGAATTTTTTTTGCCACCGCGGAAATATCTATCTCCCCGCCCCCTCCTTCCTACCAAAAGCCAGATTTTCCACTGTTCCTCCTTGCTTTCCAAGTTCAAACCTTCACTGCTGCTTACTGGCAGCTCAGCCTCCTCACCGGCGACCCTTCTTCTTGCAGCGCCGCCTCCTCGCCGGCCACCCTTCTTCTTGCAGCGCCGCCTCCTCACCGGCGACCCTTCTTCTTGCAGCGCCAGCTCCTCGCCGGCGACCCTTCTTCTTGATGCGCGGCCTCCTCGCCGCCGACCCTTCTTCTTGCTGCGCGGCCTCCTCGATATGGTCCGGTAATCCACACCCCACCCACACCATCCTCCTCCTTTCCCGTCCCACATGCCCCGACCAATGGAGCGACACCTTCCACCGAAATAACTGCCCCCTCCTCCAATTAAGCGCCGCCCACATCCATTTTGCACGCAGTATAACATGGAGCTCAGTAGCATGCGGCCGCACACGCGAACGAGGTCAATATGGCTGCCATGCGTGTCGACCGCCAGATCTTGGAGGAGCACCTCGTCTTCGAGGCCACCATCGACACCGCCATGCGGTTTTCTACTTTAAAATATAGTTTGTGATGTTTTCCCAAGGCCACCGCAAAGCCTTCTAGTGATTTGTCCTCTGTAATGTTAATATGCAATCTGATGTTCAGTTAACAGTTTGGTCCTCTGAAATGTAATGTTCAGTTAACACTTTGGTCCAACAATTGCTACATTTCGTAGTACTGTTCTCAAGCATTCTTTGTTTTGTTAACTATCTTATCTTCTAGTACATGTTTCTATTCTACAATGTCATGCTCAGTTAACTATTTTGGTTCATTTGGTTTGCTGTCCATTTAACTGTTTGGTTCAGTTCTGCAATTTGATTTTCATCTGCTGTGGGTACAATTTTGTATTGTTATGCATGTGACACCAATCGAATTTGGCTGTACTCAATACATATTCTACTGATAGTATGGCAACTCTCAGTTAACCTAATCAAGATCTTCCTTATGTGTGTTGCAGGGAAACAATGGGAGACACTGCGGTTTACCATCGAGGTTTGTTCAAGCAGGGTCCTTTGGCTAATATCACATTATTGTGCAGTTGCAGGAATCACTCTAATATTTAGGTTTCTTACAATTTCGTCTTGCACATGTAGGTCCTACTGTCAGAGGCTTAGACCCACTATTCGACCCATTTTGCATATGGGGAAATGAGATTTCCATGAATATCAGTCAAGTCAAGAAACTCAGAAAGATTGTTAGGATGAAGAAATGTGCGACGAATAACAGCAAGATCTTTGTTTGCACAATGAAGAAGACATCAGTCAACTATAGGACGGTACCAACTCTTTTACCTTGTTTTTACCCCTTGCGCCATTTCAAAATTTACAATAGCGATTTATGCGCTTTGTTTTCAGTACTTTTCAAAGCAGTTCACCGATGATTACCTCTCAAACCACCTGCATGGTCAAGAGGCTAGGAAGGTATTCATTCAACACGCACGGTACAATATTGAACTCTTGCTGAAGGGGACAAAGGTTGGGCGGGCAATTATCCATAGCCACTGGCCTAAAGTTGCAAGGACATTCAACATCACTGAAGGCTCAATATTTGCCTTCCGCTTCTGCAGTTTCCTAGATGAGATTCATCTGTCTATTTACCGTGTATGATGCTACTTTCCAAAGGTTTTTGATGCTGCATGTGAAACTTGGTACTGTTGTGTAATGGCGTAATTGAGTGCCGAAGCTATCTGATGTAATTCGATTATGAAATCCTGGTTGCTTTTATACCGATATGAAATATCTGGCGTGTTCTATAAGAAATATCAGTTTGATTAGTACATGGATTATCAATAATAGGCTAATTACCCTACTTATTGGGCTTTTCTATTGCAGACGGTTACTCAGGCAGCACCGTGGGCGATGAACTCAAACAACCCGCAAGGTTTCTAGAAAGTAGGTGTGTTCGATAAACTAACAATCACACACGGCTTCCGGCAGCGAGCTGTTTGCATTAGGCCACCTTGCACAAACGTTTCCACACAAATAATTGTGTGTGATATACATACCTACGGTAATGTTTTTCTAGGATTCACCGTGTGGGATGTACATACCTACGGAAATGATTTTCTGGGATTCACCGTGTGGGATGTACATACCTATGGAAATGATTTTCTGGGATTCACCGTGTGGGATGAACATACCTACAAAAATGATTGGGTTTCGATTCCTCGCCCGATCGCACACGGCCCCAGCCTGGGTCCCAGGAGGGCCTGTCGCCGAAGATTTCTGGGTCGTGTGGGAAGGACCCCCTATCGCCCACACTCACTTGGCGACGGTTCCAAATGCCGTCGCGGAAAGGGGTTAAAAACCGTTTGTTTAGCACGTCACTGTACTAGTGTTAGGGTATCCTATGAAGACGCACTTCTCCGATTTGGGTTCGAGTTTATCATGCTGAAGCCTTTTGACAGAAGTGTCACAACCCCAAACTTTAAGAAACGACAACTTAGGTTTCTTGCCAACCCACAGTTCATATGGTGTCGTCTCAACGGATTTAGACGGTGCCCTATTTAACGTGAATCAGCTGTCTCTGATGCATAACCCCAAAACGACAGTGGTAAATTGATAAGAGACATCATAGATCGCATCGTATCTAATAAAGTACGATTACGACGTTCGGACACACCATTATGCTGTGGTGTTCCAGGAGGCGTGAGTTGCGAAACTATTCCACATTGTTTTAAATGAAGGCCAAACTCGTAACTCAAATATTCGCCTCCGCGATCAGATCGTAGAAACTTTATTTTCTTGTTACAATGATTCTCTACTTCACTCTGAAATTCATTGAACTTTTAAAATGTTTCAGACTTGTGTTTCATCAAGTAGATATACCCATATCTGCTCAAATCATCCGTGAAGGTCGGAAAATAACGTTACCCGCCGCGATCTTCAACACTCATCGGACCGCATACATCGGTATGTATTATTTCCAATAAGTCATTAGCTCCCTCCATTGTTCCGGAGAATGGAGTTTTAGTCATCTTGCTGATGAGGCATGGTTCACATGTATCAAATGATTCATAATCAAGTGATTCCAAAAGTCCATATGCATGGAGTTTCTTCATGCGCTTT
Organism: Aegilops tauschii subsp. strangulata; assembly: GCF_002575655.3. NCBI lineage: Eukaryota > Viridiplantae > Streptophyta > Magnoliopsida > Poales > Poaceae > Aegilops > Aegilops tauschii. The sequence continues at coordinate 388,025,417 of NC_053035.3, forward strand.
ACATTAATATGACCTAAACGGCAGTGCCACAATATGTTGCACTATCATTATCAACTTTGCATCTTTTGGCAGCAATAGTATGAATATGTGTATCACCACAATCGAGATTCAACAAAAATAGACCACTCTTCAAGGGTGCATGACCATAAAAGATATTACTCATATAAATAGAACAACCATTATTCTCTGATTTAAATGAATAACCGTCTCGCACTAAAAAAGATCCAGTTATAATGTTCATGCTCAACGCTGGCACCAAATAACAATTATCCAGGTCTAAAACTAATCTCGAAGGTAGATGTAGAGGTAGCGTGCCGACGGCGATCACATCGACCTTGGAACCATTCCCGACGCGCATCGTCACCTCATCCTTAGCCAATCTTCGTTTAATCCGTAGCCCCTGTTTCGAATTACAAATATGAGCAGCCGAACCAGTACCAAATACCCATGCGCTACTACGAGCATTAGTAAGGTGCACATCAATAACATGTATATCAAATATACCTTTGTTCACTTTGCCATCCTTCTTATCCGCCAAATACTTGGGGCAGCTCCGCTTCTAGTGACCAGTCCCTTTGTAGTAGAAGCACTCAGTTTCAGGCTTGGGTCCAGCTTTGGGCTTCTTCCTGGGAGTGGCAACTTGCTTGCCATTCTTCTTGAAGTGCCCCTTCTTTCCCTTGCCCTTTTTCTTGAAACTAGTGGTCTTGTTAACCATCAACACTTGATGCTCCTTCTTGATTTCTACCTCTGCAGCTTTGAGCATTGCGAAGAGCTTGGGAATTATCTTATCCATCCCTTGCATATTATAGTTCATCACGAAGCCTTTGTAGCTTGGTGGCATTGATTGGAGAACTCTGTCAATAAGACTATCATCTGGAAGATTAACTCCCAGCTGAGTCAAGTGATTATGATACCCAGATATTTTGAGCATGTGCTCACTAACAGAACTGTTCTCCTCCATCTTGCAACTGAACATGTTGGAGACTTCATATCTCTCAACTCGGGCATTTGCTTGAAATATTAACTTCAACTCCTGGAACATCTCATATGGTCCATGACGTTCAAAACGTCTTTGAAGTCCCGATTCTAAGCCGTAAAGCATGGCACACTGAACTATCGAGTAGTCATCAACACGCGACTGCCAGGCATTCACAACGTCTGCAGTTGCTAGAGGGGGTGGCACACCTAGCGGTGCATCAAGGACATAATTTTTCTATGCAGCAATGAGGATAATCCTCAAGTTATGGACCCAGTCCGTGTAGTTTCTACCACCATCTTTCAACTTAGATTTCTCTAGGAACGCATTAAAATTCAAGGGAACGGTAGCACGGGCCATTGATCTACAACATGGATATGCAAAAACTATTAGGACCAAGTTCATGATAAATTAAGTTCAATTAATCAAATTACTTAAGTACTCCCACTTAGATAGACATCCCTCAAGTCATCTAAATGATACGTGATCCAAGTCAACTAAACCATGTCCGATCATCACATGAGATGGAGTAGTCATCAATGGTGAACATCTCTATGTTGATCATATCTACTATATGATTCACGTTCGACCTTTTGGTCTCCAGTGTTCCGAGGCCATGTCTGTACATGCGAGGCTCGTCAAGTTTAACCTGGGTATTCCGCATGTGCAAAACTGTCTTGCACCCGTTGTATTTGAACGTAGAGTCTATCACACCCGATCATCACGTGGTGTCTCAACACGACGAACTGTCGCAACGGTGCATACTCAGGGAGAACACTTATACCTTGAAATTTAGTGAAGGTATCATCTTATAATGCTACCGCCGTACTAAGCAAAATAAGATGCATAAAAGATAAAATTCACATGCAATCAAAATATGTGACATGATATGGCCATCATCATCTTGTGCTTTTGATCTCCGTCTCCAAAGCATCGTCATGATCTCCATCATCACCGGCTTGACACCTAGATCTCCATCGTCGCGTCGTGGTCGTCTCGCCAACTATTGCTTCTACAACTATCGCTAACGCATAGTGATAAAGTAAAGCAATTACATGGCGTTTGCATTTCACACAATAAAGAGACAACCATAAGGCTCCTGCCGGTTGCCGACAACTTTTACAAAACATGATCATCTCATACAACAACGTATATCACATCATGTCTTGACCATATCACATTACAACATGCCCTGCAAAAACAAGATAGACGTCCTCTACTTTGTTGTTGCAAGTTTTACGTGGTTGCTACGGGCTTCTAGCAAGAACCGTTCTTACCTACGCATGAAAACCACAACGGTGATTTATCAAGTTTCTTGTTTTAACCTTCAACAAGGACTGGTGAGGGAGTCCTGGATTAAGGGGTCCTTGGATGGTCGGGCTATGTGACATGGGCCGGACTAATGGGCCGTGAAGATACAAGATAGAAGGCCTTCCCCCGTGTCCGGATGGGACTCTCCTTGGTGTGGATAGCAAGCCCGGCGGCTAGTCGGGTAGTTTCCTTTCTCTGTAAACCGGCTCTGTACAACCCTGGCCCCTTCTGGTGTCTATATAAACTATAGGGGTTAGTCCGTAGATATCATCATAATCATACAGGCTAGACATCTAGGGTTTAGCCATCACGATCTCGAGGTAGATCGACTCTTGTAACCCATATACTCATCATAGTCAATCAAGCAGGAAGTAGGGTATTACCTCCGTTAAGAGGGCCCGAACCTGCGTAAATATCGTGTCCCCCGTCTCCTGTTACCATCGATCCTCAGACGCATAGTTCGGGACCCCCTACCCGAGATCTGCCGGTTTTGACACCGACATTGGTGCTTTCATTGAGAGTTCCTCTGTGTCATCAATAGAAGGATCGATGGCTCGCCTTGTCATCAATGACAAAATTACCGCTAGAAGGGCCCTAGCTCCTGAGCAGATCCTCTAGCTCGGCAGTTTTACCATGGGAGCCCGCTCGGCCATTAAGCCGAAGGCGGTCCCCCAAACCGCCGATAACCTTCTTTGCATTGGCCTCGAACAGTCCGATAAGATGGATCCGGCAGATATCTCGTCTTTGAACGAACTACTGGATCGCATCGCCGCCCTGGGGGTCGCAACAGACTATGACAGGATTGGGCTTAAACCCGATCAAAGGAAAATCAGATCTTCGCCGGTCACCCACCAGGTAGCGGTTGTAGAGGAGCAAGCCGCAGACACCTCTCCCCCCACACTGAGAACAAGCTATGTTCGGATCTCCGAGCCTTTCGAGCCGGACACTCTTCTTCGTGAAGAGACCCTCTTCCCTCCGAACATAGAACCAGGTGTTGAGCCTGAAAACCCCCAGGACACCCCAGATCCTGAGCCGGTGACCTCAGAAATTCTTCAAACTCCGGATCCCACAGTGGGTCAGGGTTCAGATTCAATCCTGCCCACCCACCACAAGCAATATTCACCAAGAAATTCCGGTCCCCCGGACATATGCGACCTAATGTTTGTGCGGTAGCAACCTCAGGAAACAGTCCATCACTTTTGGGCCAGGTTCCTTCTTGTTAGAAACAAGATCAAAGATTTCTGCGACGCCGACGCGGTTTCAGTATTTTGCCGCAACTGTACGGACGAGAGGATCCTCAATGCCCTCAACCGATGCCGCATACTGCACTTCACAGATTTGGCACACATAATATAGAAGTATTGCACAATGGAAAGCGCCTGGAAAGCCCAGATAGCCCGGTGGGACCTTCCCGCCTTCAAGCCTCCCATCGGACAGGCAAAAAGGATGCACTCTTGCGGGGCACCTAATCTTCATCCCATGGGCAAGAAAATCAAGCCCTTAGCGGGACATAGAGCTGTCTTTGAGGAATGGCTTGACAAGCCTTGTCAGATACACACAATGCCGAACACCGAACTAACACACAGCCTTCGGGTGTGTTGGATAGTCCGGCAGGTGGCTAAGAGCGGTGAGGCTATCCTCACCAACACTAATCCAGTGAAGCCTTCTTCAGAGGATGACGATCTCAACGTCTTTACGGTCTTCGAGACCTTTTCTTCAAATAATTGGCGCAAAAGGGCGCTTTGCGACCTCGCCGAAGTTACTCAAGTGGCCGCAGTACATCCTTGAAACAATATGGCAATAACTTTCACCGTCAATGACGAACCAAGGCCTCGATCAGTCCGCGCACCAGTCGCTTTGGTCTTAAACCCAATCGTGGACGGTTTTCGGCTCACCAAAGTACTCATGGACGGCGGCAACGGACTAAACCTCATTGATAACCCACAAGTATAGGGGATCGCAACAGTTTTTGAGGGTAGAGTATTCAACCCAAATTTATAGATTCGACACAAGGGGAGCCAAAGAATATTTGTAAGTATTAGCAGCTGAGTTGTCAATTCAACTACACCTGGGGATTAATTATCTACAGCAAGTAAACAGTAGCACAATAATATGATAGTTTTGATAGTAGTGACAGCAGTAACGGTAACGGTAATGGTAACAGTGATAGTAGTAATTTTGTAGCAAGTGTAACAGTGATGATAGCAGCAGTAACTTAGCAGAAACAATATAGGATAAATTCATAGGCATTGGATCGGTGACTTGTTGGATGATATTCATCATGTGACAGTTATAACCTAGGGCGATACGGCACTAGCTCCAGTTCATCGATATAATGTAGGCATGTATTCCGTAAATAGTCATACGTGCTTTATTAAAAGAACTTGCATGACATCTTTTGTCCAACCCTACCGTGGCAGCGGGGTCCATATTGGAAACTAAGGGATATTAAGGCCTCCTTTTAATAGAGAACCGGAACAAAGCATTAACACATAGTGAATACATGAACTCCTCAAACTATAGTCATCACCGGAAGTGGGCCCGGTTGTTGTCACTCGGGGGTTGCCGGATCATAACATGTAGTAGGTGACTATAACTTGCAAGATCGGATCTAAAACATGGATATAATGATGAATTCATAAACGGTTCAGATCTGAGTTCATGGCACCCGGGCCCAAAGTGACAAGCATTAAGCATAGCAAAGTCATAGCAACATCAATCTAAGAACATAGTGGATACTAGGGATCAAGCCCTAACAAAACTAACTCGATTACATGATGAATCTCATCCAACTCCTCACCAACTAGCGAGCCTACGAAGGAATTACTCAGTCCCGGTGGGGAGCATCATGGAATTGGCGATGCAGATGGGTTGGTAATGACGAAGAACGAAGACCCCCCTCTCCGGAGCCCCAAAGGGACTCCAGATCTGCCCTTCCGAGGAAGAACAGGGCTTGGAGGCGGCTCCGTCTCGTGGAACGTGATAATACTTTCTCCCTGATTTTTTTTCTGGAAATATGTGATTTTATAGTATGAGGGGGGTCGTCTGCGGGGACACCAGGTGTGTACAACCCACCTGGGCGCGCCAGGAGAGGGGGCGCGCCCTGCTGGGTTGTGCCCACCCAGGGGCCCTTCTCTGGTGGGTCTTGGCTCCAGTAATTCTCTTTTATTCCATAAAAATTCCTCGCGAAGTTTCTTTTTATTTCGAGAACTTTCATTCCTGCACAATAACAACACCATGGTAGTTCTACTAAAAACATCGTCAGTCCGGGGTTAGTTTCATTCAAATCATGCAAATTAGAGTCCCCAAGGGGAAAAGCGTGAGGAAAAGTAGATACGTTGGAGACGTATCAACTCCCCCAAGCTTAAACCTTTGCTTATCCTCAAGCAATTCAGTTGAAAAACTGAAAGTATGAAAGAAAAACTTTTACGAACTCTTTTGCTCTTGTTTGCATCAATAGGCTTAAACAGCACCCAGGTTTTCAGCCAGCATTATAACTAACCATGTCGACAATAACACTTAAAGATTATAACTAACCATGTTTTTGGGACTGGGCATCCCTATTACCACCCATTTTCTCGTGCGATGGCGAGTGAATAAACACTCGACCTGAGAATAACCTGCTTAGCATGGAAGATAGCAACCACCTCCTGTCGTTCCATGAACGATCCAGGCACACAAAAAGGATAATTTTTAGAAGTTTTTAGAGGTGGCACATGCAAATTTACTTAGGACGGCATGGTAATACTGTATATAGGTAGGTATGGTGGACTCATCTGGAATAACTTGGGTTCAAGGTTTTTGATGTACAAGCAGAGTTCCCAGTTAGCACAGGCGAAGGCTAGCAATTAGATTGAGAAGCGGCCAGGTAGAGAGCAACAACGATCATAACCATGCATTATGCATAAGTAACATTGGACACTAGCATGAGTAGGATATGAACACCATGAACATAAATATCATAGAGGCTATGTTGGTTTTGATTCAACTACATGCATGAACATGTGCCAAGTCAAACCACTCGAACATTCAGAGGAGGATATCATATCATCATACTACATCACAATCATTTTAGAGCTATGTTGATATCCAAGATAAATCATTATCCACTCATAGCTACTTATGCATGGCATGAGAAACTATAATCTCTAATTGTCATTGCAAACATGTTTAATCTTAACGGGCTGAAGCATGGATACTAGGTTAAACATATTTACAGAAACAGAACAAGTCAAGTTCATACCAGTTTCTCTTTTCCATGGCCAATTCATCAAATGTCGTCATTATTGCCTTTCACTTGCACGACCGAATGATATGAAAATAATAATAGTGCAAGAGTGTCGTGGACTAAGCTGGAATCTGCAAACATTTTATTCAACAGGAGAAGACATGGTAAAATGTGCTCTTTATTAGATTAACATTTATTCATATGAGAGCCACTCAACATTTTCATCGTGGTCTTCTCCTCGGTAAGACTCGAATAAAAAGAAAGGAAATTCAGAGAAACACACTGAAATGTTTTTGGAGTTTTTGGTTTTCTTGAACAAGCAAATAAAAGGGAAAAGCAAAAACGAGAAAAACTATTTACACAGGAAAGCTCCCAACAAGCAAAAGAAGAATAAGGGAGTCTTTTTGGATTTTCTTTTAAGTGCTACTACTAAGCATGCATAGAAAGTAAATTACTACAACTAATTTTTTTTGGTTTTTCTAAAGTTTTTCAAACACACAAGCAGAAAGCAAGAAAATAAATCTAAGCATGGATAATAAAATGAAAAAGTGTGAACACCGACAAATGGAATGATTATGTGAACATGAACGTAATGTCGGTGAGAAACACGTACTCCCCCAAGCATAGGCTTTTGTCCTAACTTGGTAGTCTATCAGAAGCCTGGATGGTAGTAGGGATCCTGAGGAGCAGGCATCCAATCATCCCACTACTGAGGTTCCTCTTGTGCTGCCTCCGCAACAGCCTGAGCATTCTGGTAAGCGATGATGTCTGCAGGCATAATCCCGTATCCGCCCCTGGCAGTAGAATCAAACAAAGCAAGTGCAGGCAATGGAATAACATCACGAGTTTTAACGCTAAAGACCAGGTTATAAGGAATGGCGATGTTAGGACGATCATGTGCAAGAAAGTGATGGTGTTCCATGGTTGCACGGTCTAGGTAAACCTTGGTCAGAGGGTAATCATGAGGGCTTATCTCAACATTGAAGCGAACCGCCAAACGAGTAGCAAAAATCCCACCATGTATCCCCCCCGGGATTTATTAAGATGCAGGCGACGAGCCACAATAGCTCCCAAGCTATAAGTGTTGTCACCCTCCAGTTCCCAGCGTAAAACAGCAAAGTCTGGTGCGCTGAGTGCACCTACTTTCTTTCTAGCAAGCAGACACTTAGCAACAAATAAAGAAAAATAATGTACAGTAGGAAAGTGTAAGCTAACAGCCGTGGTGGCTAATGATAACCCACAAGTATAGGGGATCGCAACAGTTTTCGATGGTAGAGTATTCAACCCAAATTTATTGATTCGACACAAGGGGAGCCAAAGAATATTCTCAAGTATTAGAAGTTGAGTTGTCAATTCAACCACACCTGGATAACTTAATATCTGCAGCAAAGTATTTAGTAGAAAAGTAGTATGATAGTAACGGTAACAGTGGCAAAGGTAACAGTGATAGCAGTATTGTAGTGATTGTAACAGTAGCAACGGTAAAGTAACTAAGCAAGTATCAATATGTGAAAAGCTTGTAGGCATTGGATCGGTGATGGAGAATTATGCCGGATGCGAATTCATCAATGTAATGTAGTCATACGTGCTTATGGAAAAGAACTTGCATGACATCTTTTGTCCTACCCTCCCGTGGCAGCGGGGTCCTAGCGGAAACTAAGGGATATTAAGGTCTCCTTTTAATAGAGTACCGGACCAAAGCATTAACACATAGTGAATACATGGACTCCTCAAACTACGGTCATCACTGGGAGTGGTCCCGATTATTTTCACTTCGGGGTTGCCGGATCATAACACATAGTAGGTGACGATAACTTACAATATCGGATCAAGAACACAAATATATTGATCAAAACATAAAGGGTTCAGATCTGAGTTCATGGCACTCAGGCCCTAGTGACAAGCATTAAGCATAGCAAAGTCATAGCAACATCAATCTCAGAACATAGTGGATACTAGGGATCAAACCCTAGCAAAACTAACTCGATTACATGATAAATCTAATCCAACCCATCACCGTCCAGCAAGCCTACGATGGAATTACTCACGCACGGCGGTGAGCATCATGAAATTGGTGATGGAGGATGGTTGATGATGACGATGGCGACGGATTCCCCTCTCCGGAGCCCCGAAGGGACTCCAGATCAGCCCTCCCGAGAGAGTTTAGGGCTTGGTGGCGTCTCCGTATCGTAAAACACGATAAATCCTTCTCTCTGATTTTTTTCTCCCCGAACACGAATATATGGAGTTGGATTTGTGGTCCGTGGAGCTCCAAGGGGCCCACGAGGCAGGGGGCACACCCAGGGGGCAGGCGCGCCCCCACCCTCGTGGACAGGGTGTGGGCCCCCTGGTCTTGATTCTTTCGCCAGTATTTTTTATTATTTCCAAAAATAATCTCCGTGAAGTTTCAAGTCATTCCGAGAACTTTTGTTTCTGCACAAAAATAACACCATGGCAATTCTGCTGAAAACAGCGTCAGTCTGGGTTAGTTCCATTCAAATCATGCAAGTTAGAGTCCAAAACAAGGGCAAAAGTGTTTGGAAAAGTAGATACGTTGGAGACGTATCAACTCCCCCAAGCTTAAACCTTTGCTTGTCCTCAAGCAATTCAGTTGATAAACTGAAAGTGATAAAGAAAAACTTTTACAAACTCTGTTTGCTCTTGCTGTTGTAAATATGTAAAGCCAGCATTCAAGTTTTCAGCAAAGATTGTGAACGAACCATATTCACAATAACATTTAGGTCTCATGTTTACTCATATCAATGGCATAATTAACTAGCGAGCAATAATAATAAATCTCGGATGACAACACTTTCTCAAAACAATCATAATATGATATAACAAGATGGTATCTCGCTAGCCCTTTCTGAGACCGCAAAACATAAATGCAGAGCACCTTTAAAGATCAAGGACTGACTAGACATTGTAATTCATGGTAAAAGAGATCCAATCATAGTCATACCCAATATAAACTAATAGTAATACATGCAAACGACAGCGATGCTCTCCAACTGGTGGTTTTTAAAAAGAGGGTGATGACTCAACATAAAAGTAAATAGATAGGCCCTTCGCAGAGGGAAGCAGGGATTTGTAGAGGTTCCAGAGCTCGATTTTGAAATAGAGATAAATAACATTTTGGGCGGTATACTTTCATTGTCAACATAACAACCAAGAGATGGTGATATCTTCCATGCTACACACATTATAGGCGGTTCCCAAACAGAATGGTAAAGTTTATACTCCCCCTCCACCAACAAGCATCAATCCATGGCTTGCTCGAAACAATGAGTGCCTCCAACTAACAACAGTCCCGGGGGAGTTTTGTTTGCAATTATTTCGATTTGGTTTGCTTAAAGCATGGGACTGGGCATCCCGGTGACCAGCCATTTTCTCGTGAGTGAGGAGCAGAGTCCACTCCTCTTGAGAATAACCCGCCTAACATGGAAGATACAGACAGCCCTAGTTGATACAGGAGCTATTTGAGCATACAAAACAGAATTTCATTTGAAGGTTTAGAGTTTGCACATGCAAAATTTACTTGGAACGACAGGTAGATACCGCATATAGGAAGGTATGGTGGACTCATATGGAATAACTTTGGGGTTTAAGGGATTGGATGCACAAGCAGTATTCCCGCTTAGTACAAGTGAAGGCTAGCAAAATACTAGGAAGCGACCAGCTAGAGAGCGACAACAGTCATGAACATGCATTAAAATTAATCTACACTGAATGCAAGCATGAGTAGGATATAATCCACCATGAGCATAAATATCGTGAAGGCTATGTTGATTTGTTTCAACGACATGTGTGAACATGTGCCAAGTCAAATCACTTAAATCATTCAAAGGAGGATACCACCCTATCATACCACATCACAACCATTTTAATAGCATGTTGGCACGCAACGTAAACCATTATAAACTCATAGCTAATCAAGCATGGCACGAGCAACTATGATCTCTAATTGTCATTGCAAACATGTTTATTCATAATATGCTGAATCAGGAACGATGAACTGATCATATTTACAAACACAAGAGAGGTCGAGTTCATACCAGCTTCTCTCATCTCAGTCAGTCCATCATATATCGTCATAATTGCCTTTCACTTGCATGACCGAACGTTGTGGATAATAATAATAGTGCACGTGCATTGGACTAAGCTGGAATCTGCAAGCATTCAATAAACAGGAGAAGACGAGGCAATATGGGGCTCTTGGTTAAATCAACAATAGTGCATATAAGAGCCACTTCAACAATTTGATTATGGTCTTCTCCTATCGACCCCCAAAGGAAAGAAATAAAAACTATTTACACGGGAAAGCTCCCAACAAGCAAAAGAAGAACAAGAAATATTTTTGGGTTTTCCTTTAATTACTACCACTACAACATGGAAAGTAAACTAGCTAAAAGCTACAACTAATTTTTTTTGTTTTTCTTAAGGTTTTTCAAAAACACAAGAAGAAAGCATAAAAAGGAAAAATAAACTAGCATGGATAGTACAGTGAAAAAGTATGAACACCGACAACTAGCATGAGTGTGTGAACATAAATGTAATGTCAATGAGAAATACGTACTCCCCCAAGCTTAGGCTTTTGGCCTAAGTTGGTCTACTGCCACGGCTGGCCTGGCCGATATCCAAAGTTGTAGTTGGGGTCGTACTGAGATGCAGCAGTTATTGCATCGTGGGCTCCAGCTTGGAGGCGAGCTATCTCAGCCCTCCTCTCGTACTCGTTCGCCTCTTCCCTGGTTATGAAATATCTCCCCTTCGCCTGAAAATCATAGAAAGTAGGAGCAGGGAGAGCGACGTGATAGGTGCGTCGTCTGTCAAAGATTAGTCGGTACTGGAGGAACTGATCATTCCTCTCAACAAAATGATGACGAACCATAGCCTCATAATCTAAATAAACATGAGGCAACTCAATATCATATTCACGTATGGGTACACCAAGAAAATTAGCTAAACGGGTTGCATAAATTCCACCAAAGAAATCTCCATTAATTCTATTATTATGCAACCTACGTGCAACAATGGCTCCCAAATTATAATGTTTATCTCCTAATACAGCACTCCTGAGAACACTGAGATCAGGGACACACATGTGACATGCTTCATCCTTACCATTTTGCACCTACCTATGAAGAGAGCAAAATAATGTATAGCAGGAAAATGAATGCTCCCTATGGTAGCTTGTGTTATATCTCTAGACTCCTCCAAAGTTATACTAGCAAGAAAATCTCTAAACTCAGATTTGCAAGGCTCACTAGTGCTGCCCCATTGTGGAAGTTTGCAATCAGTATTAAAATCCTCTAAGTCCATGGTATAAGAATTTTCATAAAGATCAAACAGGAAAGTTTGAGAATTGCATGAGGATGAAAATTCAAACCTTCTCCCAAAGGAATCAGTGAGATAGTGGTACTGATGGCACTTATCTGCCTTGAAGCTCTCAAGATCAGCGTTATGCACATATGCGTCAAATTCCCCTTTGATTTCTGCTCGAGCCATAAAGTCCTCTGGCGACCATTCACATGCCCGCACTTGGGCTTCCCTCAGTGGTTCATCGTCCGCATCGCGTATTGCGAGCCTGGGTCCTTTCTTCCTTGAAGGACCACCTTGATACATTTTCCTAAACATATTTCTTCCTCTGAAAAATTTCTGAAATTTTTTAGTAACTTCAAAATAAAAGTGAACCAAACTCAATAAAATTGATAGCAACTACTCCCTCAAGTGCCTAGAGACTATATCATGCATTAGAACTACTTGGGACCAATTAAATTTGACATGCAAGCTCAAGAACCTGGTCACCTAAGCAGCACAAATTTGCAAAAAATAAAGCACTAGAACAAAAACTAATTGGACCATTGGAGGAGTCACATACCAAGGAACAATCCCCCAAAGCAGTTTTGTGAGAGGTGCTTTGAGCTAGGAGATCGAAAATTGCAGCAAAATGAGCTAGAACTCGTGCTTGAGGTTGTTGGTGATTTTTTTGGGAGGAAGAAGGAGTGTCTGGTGGCTGGAATAAGTGGAGGGGAGTCACCGTGGGCCCACGAGGCAGGGGGCGCGCCCTGGACCCTCGTGGCCAGGTGCCAGCTCCCCCTGCTGTGTTCTCAGTGCTAGATATTCTCAAATATTCCAAAAAATCATTTTTAAATTTTATGGCATTTGGAGAACTTTTATTTTTGGGGTATTTTTATATTGCACGGATAATTCAGAAAACAGACAGAAAACACTATTTTTACTTTATTTCAACTAAATAACAGAAAGTAAAAGGAGGGTACAGAGAGTTGTGCTTTCTAACTTCATCCATCTCATGCTCATCAAAAGGAATCCACTAACAAGGTTGATTAGGTCTTGTTAACAAACTCATTCCAAATTGCATGAAACCGGAGAATTTTCGAATAGCACTAAGTTACCTCCACGGGGATATGCACGTCCCCAATAATAAGAATATCATATCTCTTTTTGATAGTAGGAAGAGGAAATTCAAAACCTCCAAAAATAATGGATGGAATTTTTCCAATAGAGTTGATACTATGAACTTGAGGTTGTTTCCTCGGAAAGTGTACCATATGCTCATTGCCATTAACATGAAAAGTGACATTGCCTTTGTTGCAATCAATAACAGCCCCTGCAGTATTCAAAAAGGTTCTTCCAAGTAATATACATACTATCGTCCTCGGGAATATAAAGAATAACAAAGTCTGTCAAAATAGTAACATTTGCAACCACAACAGGCACATCCTCACAAATACCGACAGGTATAGCAGTGGATTTATCGGCCATTTGCAAAGAAATTTCAGTAGGTGTCAACTTATTCAAATCAAGTCTACGATATAAAGAGAGAGTCATAACACTAACACCGGCTCCAAGATCACATAAGGCAGTTCTAACATAATTTCTTTAAATGGAGCATGGTATAGTGGGTACTCCTGGATCTCCTAACTTCTTAGGTATTCCACCCTTGAAAGTGTAATTAGCAAGCATGGTGGAAATCTCAGCTTCCGGTATCTTTCTTTTATTAGTAACAATTTCTTTCATATACTTAGCATAAGGATTCATTTTGAGCATATCAGTTAATCGCATACGCAAAAAGATAGGTCTAATCATTTCAGCAAAGCACTCAAAATCCTCATCATCCTTTTTCTTGGATGGTTTAGGAGGAAAAGGCATGGGTTTCTGAACCCATGGCTCTCTTTCCTTACCGTGCTTCCTAGCAACAAAGTCTCTCTTATCATAACGTTGATTCTTTGATTGTGGGTTATCAAGATCAACAGTAGGTTCAATCTCTACATCATTATCATTGCTAGGTTGAGCATCAGCATGAACAACATCATTAACATTATCACTAGGTTCATTTTCATTACCAGATTGTGTTTTAGCATCAGAAATAGAAATATCATTGGGATACTCAGGTGTGTCAACAACAGGTTCACTAGAAGCATGCAAAGTCCTATCAATTTTCTTTCTCTTCCTCTTAGAAGGACTAGGTGTATCAACATTATTTCTCCGAGAATCCTGCTCAATTCTCTTAGGGTGGCCTTCAAGACACAAAGGTTCCTGAGTCAATTTACCTCCCCTAGTTCCAACTCTAATAGCAAAGTCATTATTCTTACTATTCAATTCATTGAGCAAATCATTCTAAGCCTTAAGTACTTGTTCTACTTGAGTGGTAACCATAGAAGCATGTTTACTAATGAGTTTAAGTTCACCTTGAACTCTAGACATATAGTCACTCAAGTGTTCAATCATATAAGCATTGCATTTTAATTCTCTACCAAAATAAGCATTGAAATCTTCTTGCTTAACCATAAAGTCATCAAACTCATCTAAGCATTGGCTAGCAAACTTAGTAGGCGGGATTTCAGCTTTATCATATCTATAGAGATAATTTACCTTCACTACCAGTGTCGGGTTATCAAGACCTTGTGTTTCTTCAACAGGCAGTAAATTAAGACCATGTATTTCTTCAACAGGAGGTAAATTCTTAACATCTTCAGCTTTTATACCTTTTTCCTTCATATATTTCTTTGCCTCTTGCATATCTTCAGGACTGAGAAATAGAACACCCCTTTTCTTCGGAGTTGGCTTAGGAGTTGGTTCAGGAAGTGTCCAATTATTTTCATTGGTCAACATATTATTCAATAGAATTTCAGCTTGATCAACTGTTCTTTCCCTGAAAACACAACCAGCACAACTATCCAGGTGGTCTCTGGAAGCATCGGTTAGTCCATTATAAAAGATATCAAGTATTTCATTTTTCTTAAGAGGATGATCAGGCAAAGCATTAAGTAATTGGAGAAGCCTCCCCCAAGCTTGTGGGAGACTCTTACAAAATTATATATTTCCCTTAAAGTAGCTTGTTTCTTATGAGCAGGGAAATATTTAGCAGAGAAGTAATAAATCATATCCTGGGGACTACGCACACAACCAGGATCAAGAGAGTTAAACCAAGTCTTAGCATCACCCTTTAATGAGAATGGAAATAATTTAAGGATATAATAGTAGCGAGTTTTCTCATCATTAGTGAACAGGGTGGATATATCATTTAATTTAGTAAGATGTGCCACAACAGTTTCAGATTCATAACCATAGAAAGGATCAGATTCAACCAAAGTAATTATATCAGGGTCGACAGAGAATTCATAATCCTTATCAGTAACAAAGATAGGTGAAGTAGCGTAAGTAGGATCATATTTCATTCTAGCATTCAGAGATTTTTCTTTCAACTTAATTAATAATTTCTTAAGATCACTCCTATCATTGCAAGCAAGAAAGTCTCTAGCAGTTTCTTCATCCATAACATAGCTGTAGCACCCACGATGCAGCTATATCTCCCACGTGTCGAGGCATGACTTAGAGGCATAATCAGATTGTGGTTTTGTCACAAGAGGGGTAATCTTCACACAATCCCGTGTACTGAATAAGAAAGGGATAAAGAGTTGGCTTACAATCGCCACTTCACACAAATAACAAGTTAAACATACATCATCCAGAGTACAATCAAGGTCCGACTACGGAACCAAAATAAAAGAAGACAACCCCAAATGCTAGATCCCCGATCGTCCCAACTGGGCTCCACTACTGATCATCAGGAAACGAAACATAGTAACGACCAAGGTCCTCGTCAAACTCCCTCTTGAGTTCGGTAGCATCACCTGCCCTGGTATCATCGGCACCTGCAACTGTTTTGGTAGTATCTGTGAGTCACGAGGACTCAGCAATCTCAAAACCCGCGGGATCAAGACTATTTAAGCTTATGGGTAGGAAAGGGGAAATGGGGTGGATCTGCAGCAAGCACTAAGCATATATGGTGGCTAACATATGCAAATAAAAGCGGGAAGAGAAGCAATGCAACAGTCGTGAAACTAGAAGTGATCAAGAAGTGATCCTGAAACTACTTACGCACAACCATAACACAAGAACCGTGTTGACTTCCCGGACTCCGCCGAAAAGAGACCATCAAGGCTACACACGCGGTTGGTGCATTTTAATTAAGTAAAGTGTCAAGTTTTCTACAACCGGACATTAACAAATTCCCATCTGCCACATAACCATGGGCACGGCTTTCAAAAGTTAATACCCTGCAGGGGTGTCCCAACTTAGCCCATCACAAGCTCTCATGATCAACGAAGGATATTCCTGTTGGGGATCATTCCAGAAATTAAAAAATTTCTACGCATCACCAAGATCAATCTATGGAGTTTACTAGCAACGAGAGGGGAGGAGTGCATCTACATACCCTTGTAGATTGAGAGCGGAAGCATTCAAGAGAACGGGGTTGATGGAGTCGTACTCGTCGTGATCCAAATCACCGATGATCCAAATCACTGATGATCCAAGCGCCGAACGGACGGTACCGCCATGTTCAACACACGTACGGAGCGGTGACGTCTCCCACGCCTTGATCCAGCAAGGAGGAGGGAGAGGTTGAGGAAGAAGGCTCCAACAGCAGCACGACGGCGTGGTGGTGGTGGAGTGACAGTTCTCTGGCAGGGCTTCGCCAAGGACACGCGGAGGAGGAGAGGTGTTGGGGAGGGGAGGGGCTGCGCCTTTGGAAAGGTGTGGCTGCCCTCCCACCCCTCCACTATATATAGGGGCAAGGGAGAGGGGGCCGGCCCCCTTAGATCCCATCTGGTGGGAGGGGCGGCGGCCAGGGGGAGGTGGCTTGCCCCCCAAGCAAGGGGGGCGCCCCCCTTTAGGGTTCCCCCAAACCCTAGGCGCATGGGCCCTAGGGGGGGTTGGCGCCCAGCCCACTTAGGGCTGGTTCCCTTCCACCTACAGCCCATAAGGCCCTCCGGGGCAGGTGGACCATCCCAGTGGACCCTCGGAACCCCTCCGGTGGTCCCGGTACAATACCGGTATACCCCCGAATATTTCCGGTGACCGTATGGTGACTTCCCATATATAAATCTTTACCTCCGGACCATTCTGGAACTCCTCGTGACGTCCGGGATCTCATCCGGGACTCCGAACAACATTTGGTAATCACATACAATCCTTCCTTATAACCCTAGCGTCATTGAACGTTAAGTGTGTAGACCCTACGGGTTCGGGAATCATGCAGACATGACCGAGACACCTCTCTAGCCAATAACCAACAGCGGGATCTGGATACCCATGTTGGCTCCCACATGTTCCACGATGATCTCATCGGATGAACCACGATGTCGAGGATTCAAGCAATCCCGTATACAATTCCCTTTGTCAATCGGTACTTTACTTGCCCAAGATTCGATCGTCGGTATCCCAATACCTCGTTCAATCTCGTTACCGGCAAGTCACTTTACTCGTTCTATAATGCATGATCCCGTGACTAACTACTTAGTCACATTGAGCTCATTATGATGATGCAATACCGAGTGGGCCCAGAGATACCTCTCCGTCATACGGAGTGACAAATCCCAGTCTCGATCCGAGCCAACCCAACAGACACTTTCGGAGATACCTGTAGTGCACCTTTATAGCCACCCAGTTACGTTGTGACGTTTGGTACACCCAAAGCATTCCTACGGTATCCGGGAGTTGCACGATCTCATGGTCTAAGGAAATGACACTTGACATTAGAAAAGCTTTAGCAAACGAACTACACGATCTAGTGCTATGCTTAGGATTGGGTCTTGTCCATCACATCATTCTCCTAATGATGTGATCCCGTTATCAATGACATCCAATGTCCATGGTCAGGAAACCGTAACCATCTATTGATCAACGAGCTAGTCAACTAGAGGCTCACTAGGGACATGTTATGGTCTATGTATTCACACATGTATTACGATTTCCGGGTAACACAATTAAAGCATGAACAATAGAAAATTATCATGAACAAGGAAATATAATAATAACCATTTTATTATTGTCTCCAGGGCATATTTCCAACAATTCCTTCTCCCGGGAAGACCCGATCAGACTCGGAATCCCGGTTACAAGACATTTAGACAATTGTAAAACAAGTCCAGCAAGACCACTCGAATGTGCCGACAAATCCCGATAGGAGCTGTACATATCTCGTTCTCAGGGTATACCGGATGAGCAATCCGTACTACTAAAAGCAGCCCTTAAGTTTCCCTCAGGTGGCGCTGCAAAGGGCTCTAGTTTGGACCAACACTCAGAGGAGCACTGGCCCGGGGGGTTAAAATAAAGATGACCCTTGAGTCTGCAGAACACAAGGGAAAAAGGCTTAGGTGGCAAATGGAAGACCAATGTTGGGCCTTGCTGGAGGAGTTTTATTCAAAGCGAACTGCCAGGGGGTCCCATAACCCCAACCGCGTAAGGAACGCAAAATCAAGGAACATAACACCGGTATGACGGAAACTAGGGCGGCAAGAGTGGAACAAAACACCAGGCATAAGGCCGAGCCTTCCACCCTTTACCAAGTATATAGATGCATTAATTAAATAAGAGATATTGTGATATCCCAACATAATCATGATCCAACATGGAGCAATCTTCAACGTCACCTGCAACTAACAACGCTATAAGAGGGGCTGAGCAAAAGCGGTAACATAGACAAACAACGGTTTGCTAGGAAGGTGGGTTAGAGGCTTGACATGGCAATATGGGAGGCATGATAAACAAGTGGTAGGTAGCGCGACATAGCGATAGAACAAACAACTAGCAAGCAACGGTAGAAGTGATATCGAGGGTAATGGTCATCTTGCCTGAAATCCCGCTAGGAAGAAGAACGAGTCCATGAAGAAGACAAATGGACGTAGTCGAACGAATCCTCACAACTCCGGAACGAAACCGAAGCTAATGAGAGAAGCAAACCGGAAAGAAGCAAACAACATGGTAAACACACAAGCATAAATATGGCATGATGCACAAACAAGTATGATGCATATCCGGTTTAAAAGCATGGCAAAGCCAAGTGCAACAAACAATACTACAAATTAAGTGGAGCTCAATATGCAATGAGTTGCATATTGACGAAACACCACATCAATTATTTAGTTCTCTCTCCTTTATGTACCCAGCAATATTAAATATTGTTAAACATGGCAAGAGATGAAGCATAATGAAACTACCTATCTAGGCAAGTTTAAATGAGGCCGGAAGTAACAAACAACAATTCACACATGTATTACGATTTCCGGATAACACAATTAAAGCATGAACAATAGACAATTATCATGAACAAGGAAATATAATAATAACCATTTTATTATTGCCTCTAGGGCATATTTCAACAGTCTCCCACTTGCACTAGAGTCAATAATCTAGTTACATTGTGATGAATCGTACACCCATAGAGTTCTGGTGTTGATCATGTTTCGCTCGTGCAAGAGGTTTAGTCAACGGATCTGTGACATTCAAATCCGTATGCACTTTACAAATATCTATGTCTCCATTTTGAACATTTTCACGAATGGAGTTGAAGCGACGCTTGATGTGCCTGGTCTTCTTGTGAAACCTGGGCTCCTTGCCAAGGGCAATAGCTCCAGTGTTGTCACAGTAGAGAGTCATCGGCCCCGACGCATTGGGAATAACTCCTAGGTTGGCAATGAACTCCTTCATCCAGATTGCTTCATGTGCTGCCTCCGAGGCTGCCATGTACTCTGCTTCACATGTAGACCCGCCACGACGATTTGCTTGCAACTGCACCAGCTGACTGCCCCACCATTCATAATGTACACGTATCCGGTTTGTGACTTAGAGTCTTCCAGATCCGTGTCGAAGCTAGCATCAACGTAACCCTTTACGACGAGCTCTTCGTCACCTCCATAAACGAGAAACACATCCTTAGTCCTTTTCAGGTACTTCAGGATGTTCTTCACCGCTGTCCAGTGTTCCATGCCGGGATTACTTTGGTACCTTCCTACCAAACTTAAGGCAAGGTTTACATCAGGTCTGGTACACAGCATGGCATACATAATAGACCCTATGGCCGAGGCATAGGGGACGACACTCATCTTTTCTCTATCTTCTGCCGTGGTCGGGCATTGAGCCGTGCTCAATCTCACACCTTGCAATACAGGCAAGAACCCCTTCTTGGACTGATCCATATTGAACTTCTTCAATATCTTGTCAAGGTATGTGCTTTGTGAAAGACCTATGAGGCGTCTCGATCTATCTCTATAGATCTTCATGCCTAATATGTAAGCAGCTTCTCCAAGGTCCTTCATTGAAAAACACTTATTCAAGTAGGCCTTTATACTTTCCAAGAATTCTATATCATTTCCCATCAATAGTATGTCGTCCACATATAATATGAGAAATGCTACAGAGCTCCCACTCACTTTCTTGTAAACACAGGCTTCTCCATAAGTCTGTGTAAACCCAAACGCTTTGATCATCTCATCAAAGCGAATGTTCCAACTCCGAGATGCCTGCACTAGCCCATAGATTGAGCACTGGAGCTTGCATACTTTGTCAGCATTCTTAGGATCGACAAACCTTCCGGCTGCATCATATACAATTCTTCCTTAAGGAAGCCGTTAAGGAATGCCGTTTTGACGTCCATTTGCCATATTTCATAATCGTAGAATGCGGAAATTGCTAACATGATTCGGACGGACTTCAGCTTCGCTACGGGTGAGAAGGTCTCATCGTAGTCAACTCCTTGAACTTGTCGATAACCCTTAGCGACAAGTCGAGCTTTATAGATGGTAACATTTCCATCCGCGCCCGTCTTCTTCTTAAAGATCCATTTATTTTCTATCGCTCGCCGATCATCGGGCAAGTCTGTCAAAGTCCATACTTTGTTTTCATACATGGATCCTATCTCGGATTGCATGGCTTCAAGCCATTTGTTGGAATCTGGACCCGCCATTGCTTCTTCATAGTTCGAAGGTTCACCGTTGTCCAACAACATGATTTCCAGGACAGGGTTGCCGTACCACTCTGGTGCGGAACGTGTCCTTGTGGACCTACGAAGTTCAGTGGCAACTTGATCATGATCGTCATCATTAACCTCCTCTCTAGTCGGTGCACGCACAACAGAAACATTTTCTTGTGCTGCGCTACTTTCTGGTTCGAGAGGGGTCATCTCATCAAGTTCCACTTTCCTCCCACTTACTTCTTTCGAGAGAAACTCGTTCTCCAGAAAGGACCCGTTGTTGGCAATGAAGATCTTGCCTTCGGATCTGAGGTAGAAGGTATACCCAATGGTTTCCTTAGGGTATCCTATGAAGACGCATTTTTCCGACTTGGGATCGAGCTTTTCAGGTTGAAGTTTCTTGACATAAGCATCGCATCCCCAAACTTTAAGAAACGACAGCTTAGGTTTCTTTCCAAACCATAATTCATACGGTGTCATCTCAACGGATTTCGACGGAGCCCTATTTAAAGTGAATGCGGCAGTCTCTAAAGCATAACCCCAGAATGATAGCGGTAGATCGGTAAGAGACATCATAGATCGCACCATATCCAATAGAGTGCGATTACGACGTTCGGACACACCATTACGCTGAGGTGTTCCAGGCGGCGTGAGTTGTGAAACAATTCCACATTTCCTTAAGTGTGTGCCAAATTCGTGACTCAAATATTCCCCTCCATGATCTGATCGTAAGAACTTTATTTTCCTGTCACGTTGATTCTCAACCTCACTATGAAATTCCTTGAACTTTTCAAAGGTCTCAGACTTGTGTTTCATTAACTAGACATACCCATATCTACTCAAGTCATCAGTGAGGGTGAGAACATAACGATTGCCACCGCGAGCCTCAATGCTCATTGGACCGCACACATCAGTATGTATGATTTCCAATAAGTTGGTTGCTCGCTCCATTGTTTCGGAGAACGGAGTCTTGGTCATTTTGCCCATGAGGCATGGTTCGCACGTGTCAAATGATTCATAATCAAGAGACTCCAAATGTCCATCTGCATGGAGTTTCTTCATGCGTTTGACACCAATGTGACCAAGGCGGCAGTGCCACAAGTATGTGGGACTATCATTATCAACCTTACATTTATTGGCATTCACACTATGAATATGTGTAACATCACGTTCGAGATTCATTAAGAATAAACCATTGACCAGCGGGGCATGACCATAAAACATATCTCTCATATAAATAGAACAACCATTATTCTCGGATTTAAATGACTAGCCATCTCGCATTAAATGAGATCCAGATACAATGTTCATGCTCAAAGCTGGCACTAAATAACAATTATTGAGGTTTAAAACTAATCCCGTAGGTAAATGTAGAGGTAGCGTGCCGACGGCGATCACATCGACCTTGGAACCATTCCCGACGCGCATCGTCACCTCGTCCTTTGCCAGTCTCCGCTTATTCCGCAGCTTCTACTTTGAGTTACAAATATGAGCAACCGCACCGGTATCAAACAACCAGGAGCTACTACGAGCGCTGGTTAGGTACACATCAATAACATGTATATCACATATACCTTTGGTATTGCCGGCCTTCTTATCCGCTAAGTACTTGGGGCAATTCCGGTTCCAGTGACCGTTTCCCTTGCAATAAAAGCACCCAGTCTCAGGCTTGGGTCCATTCTTTGTCTTCTTCCCGGCAGCTTGCTTACCGGGCGCGGCAACTCCCTTGCCGTCTTTCTTGAAGTTCTTCTTACCCTTGCCTTTCTTGAACTTAGTGGTTTTATTCACCATCAACACTTGATGGTCCTTTTTGATCTCCACCTCCGCTGATTTCATCATTGAATATACCTCAGGAATGGTCTTTTCCATCCCCTGCATATTGAAGTTCATCACAAAGCTCTTGTAGCTAGGTGGGAGCGACTGAAGGATTCTGTCAACGACCGCGTCATTCGGGAGATTAACTCCCAGCTGAGACAAGCGGTTGTGCAACCTAGACATTTCGAGTATGTGTTCGCTGACGGAACTATTCTCCTCCATCTTACAACTGTAGAACTTGTCGAAGACTTCATATCTCTCGACCCGGGCATGAGCTTGGAAAACCATTTTCAGCTCTTGGAACATCTCATATGCTCCGCGCTGCTCGAAACGCTTTTGGAGCCCCGGTTCTAAGCTGTAAAGCATGCGGCACTGAACCAGGGAGTAATCATCAACATGTGTTTGCCAGGCATTCATAACGTCTTGGTTTGCTGGGACGGGTGCTTCAAGGACATATGCTTTCTTGGCAGCTATGAGGATGATCCTCAAGTTCCGGACCCAGTCCGTTTAGTTGCTACCATCGTCTTTCAGCTTGGTTTTCTCTAGGAACGCATTGAAGTTGAGGTTGACATTAGTGTGGGCCATTTGATCTACAAGACATATTGTAAAGATTTTAGACTAAGTTCATGATAATTAAGGTCATCTAATCAAATTATTAATGAACTCCCACTCACACAGACATCCCTCTAGTCATCTAATGTGACACCCAAAAATTTTATTTTTGGTTTTATCAAAATCTTTATTTGATTTGAAGGAGGGTATTTAAATTTTTCTTCTAAAGAACTCTCCCTCTCAAAAAATTTCTTTTATGACAAGTATTTTATTTGGTTCCATCCAAAGCTTGATCTTTGGTCTTGGAGGTTTTTCCATCTTATGTTGACTCAACACAAATGTTTTTCATTTGGGAAAGCTCTTGAAAATCTTTTCTTTTAAAATAGCCCTATGGCATTTGGAGTGATCTTTTCCCTCTCAAAAATCTCCTCTTGCCATGACATGAGTGGAAATCCCCTCCCAAAAGCCATCTCCCATCTTTGTGTCAAGATATACTTCAAATCCAGCAAGTTGAACCTCCCCATGATTTTTCTTCCATTTATTTCTTATAAAAAATATTTTCTGCCTTCTACTTTGGCTCTTGGAGATTTACAAGGGAACTACCATTTCTCCTTTGAGTTTTGCCTCCAAACCAATTTCCCTGGCTAGTCCTTAGAACCCTCAACCAAGATCCATGAAGATCCACTGGTCTCCAGTTCAAATATTTCAAATTCTGCTTGCTGCAAGTTTGGACCATATTTGCCAAATTTGATGAAATTCATTTGTTTTCTCCTCCTAAAAATCTGAGAAAATTCAGGCAGCATCTGGATGCATCGAGAGGTCACCTCACCAAGTCCCAGCTCTAGAAATTTTTTTCTTCATGCCAAATCATTTCGTCGAGCACCTGAAGGGCACTGTTACTGTCGAAGTTCAGAATTTCAGACATACAGTTTCAGTGGCCGATGTCATTTTGTTCAGAAACCTATCTCGATCTCGCCAGTAGCCGCGGTGGCGCCTTGCACCCTGTGCTTCCTTCTTATCCCTGCGCCGCACGATCGCCTGGAAGCTTGCGGGCGTCGGTGACGAGCTGGTGGAGGTGCGCCACCCCGTGAGCGACGGCAGCAGCGCCCTTTGCGGCTGCCAGAGAGGCGCAGCGTTGGACGGCACCGTCCAGCGCCGCCCAAGCCACCAGAGGCCACCGCGTGGCCATCCACTCACCCGTGCACGCCGCAGGTCCGTCGTCATGAACCGGTAGGCGCGGAGCGCGCTCCCTGCCGCCGTCGTGCCCGTACGGCCGTTCCGTCGAGGGCCAGTGCATTACGCAAGCCCGACCGAGGTTTGAGCAGAGAAACGGCGCCAGTGATCCTCCACGATGATGCCTAGCCTCCTAAACGCCCTGCCCAACCTCTGCCTCGCCGTAATTTCTCGGCGGCGTTATCCCGTTCACGGCCACCCCCTCGGATCGCCTATAAAAGGAGGTCCCGAGTTCGAACTCGAACCCGCACCACCTCTACACACCACTAGTACCGCGCCAAGCCACTGGAAGAGCCCCGAGGGAGTCTTCTTCCCCAACTCCGGCCGCCTCGACCCGCTTCGGGACCCAGCGCGATTCACCCCCGTGCGTACACCCCTACCTCTCAGCTCATGCCAGTAGTCTCCTAGTGCATCCACCCTTCTGACTCACGCATCAATTTGAAGCTTGCAGCACCCACCGGAGAGCTCCACCATCGCCCGAACCACCGTCCGCCGGAGATAGTGTCGCCGTCGACGTGGTGCTCTCCGACGGTCAAGTCCACCACCCACCGACGCGGAAGAACACCCTGAACCTGTAGGTACCCTCCGATCACTCTGCCTCACCGTGGTTCAACGCCGGCGACCACCGCAGCCTTCAGGCGCCGGCGAGCTCCGTTGGAAGTTTTGAACCTGACGGGTGGGACCCCCCCGTCAGCCTCTCTTCTTTTCCCCTTCGAACCGTTTTCGGAAAGCGCCTTCGGGCAAAAATGCGTTTTCTCTCTGGGCTGACGTATTTCCTACCAAACCGTTTTCTGTTTTCTCAAACAAGCCCCTGGATCTTTTCTTTTTCATCACAGATTAGTCCTTGGACTAAAACCCTTATATCTTTTTAATAAAAGATGCTTTTTGATTGATTCTTTTTCTGTCAGTCTTGTATTTTTGTCTAGTTTTTTATAGTATTTATTTGGAAACTTTTTGGAACAATTTTTATACACGCAACGGTTTTCACGTTAGTATACGGTTTCGTTATACCGTAGGTTCCGGAGGAGGTGACGGAGCCGCGAACTTCGCCGAGCTAGACTCCGACTTCTCCGAACCAGGCAAGCATGTTTGAACCTTTGATATGATGAGTGTTGCGCATGTTTGCTTGAATGGTTTGTGCATGGCATATGAGCATCGGTGAGTATTACGTTGCATGCAAGGCAACTAACCGTGTGTTTCGAAGTTACTGTGATCTTTGATGAGAGATGACCTGATCATGTGGTGACATGAAAGGTAGTAAGATGGTATTGTTGTAGCATGCCAGTCTTACGTCATCCGATAAACTCCGACGTTAACGTGGACTTAGCCACGTTGTCGTTCTTCCCCTTTCGTGCTGCCACATGTTTTCTGCAAAGAATACGGTTTAGTAAGTTGCTAACCTCTTTCCTTGTGCACACCAAATAGAGGGGCCGGGATGAGGGTTCCATGGCCCTGGATTAAAGCCAGTCATCCGGTCAGGGGGCATGGGTGTTTCCGGTTGGGACCGAGAGGGGGGCACCCCTTAGAACGCGCGGTATA
The DNA here is from genome assembly GCF_002575655.3 of Aegilops tauschii subsp. strangulata. Taxonomy (NCBI): domain Eukaryota; kingdom Viridiplantae; phylum Streptophyta; class Magnoliopsida; order Poales; family Poaceae; genus Aegilops; species Aegilops tauschii. Next base: position 388,051,346 of record NC_053035.3, read on the forward strand.
AATTTGATCCCATGCTACGCGAGGTTGTAGCCTCCCCGTCTCAAAGTTTTTCTTGAACGTTGCCTAGGGTGATTCCTGGCATCGGAATGTTGAATGGGTGTGTACTAGTTAGACGTGTCTCTCCTAAAACACCGTAAACGGAACTAGTCCCTTGTGACTGCTGAAATCCGTTGGCTGTGGTTAAATAGTACAAGCTCTGCAGAGTCAAATCCTTCTGAGTCATCGTGTCCATGGTCAAAGACCGTGGCCAGCATATCCATATCCATGTCAGTTCCCTGTGTCAGTCTCTGTGGTAATCCCCGGTGAACAAGCTTGAGTGGTAAACCCGGTTGAATTATTATTCCTGTGGATGGACTACCTTTTTATTATTTCGTACCTGAGTATTTCCTTGAAATGATATAACTTCATGAGCTACTGAAATATTGAGTTATGAAATATAAGCCCTTTATGTGATGTCGCTCAGACGTCCGACTGTGGCACCCTTGTCATTTACTTCCAATATAAGCCCTTTATGTGATGTCGCTCAGACGTCCGACTGTGGCACCCTTGTCATTTACTTCCAATATAAGCCCTTTATGTGATGTCGCTCAGACGTCCGACTGTGGCACTCTTGTCATTTACTTTCAATATAAGCCCTTTATGTGATGTCGCTCAGACGTCCGACTGTGGCACTCTTGTCATTTATTTATGATATAAGCCCTTTATGTGATGTCGCTCAGACGTCCGACTGTGGCACGCTCGTTATTTACTTTTGATATAAGCCCTTTACATGATGTCGCGCACATGTCCGACTATGGCACGCACTGTCATTTATATTCCATTATAAGCCCTTTATGTGGTGTCGCCTTGACGCCCGACTGCGGCATTGTTATTTTATTTTGTATCCTTCCGAGGAGTCATTCAGACACTCGATTGGCCTTCAACATTACGTTGGGATTTCGGGAGGACTACCGCCCGACTTCCTTTTTATTTCCCATGCATAGCTATTTTATTATCTGAGTGCGCTTTATTAATCTGTTCATATGCATCATGTTTACATTTGTTATATCTTATGTCCAAACTATCTTGCGAGTACTTTCATAGTACTCACCTGGCTTGTTGATTTGGCCAGATGTTGACGAAGGCGATCTCATGGATGAAGAGTTTGATAGTGAGTCCGACGCCTAGAGGAGTCCCAGTCAGTCCCGTGCGATCCTGGATATTGGTCACTTGTATTATATACGCTTTCGCCACCCACAATAAGAATCCTCGAGCCTCACTCCGACGCTCGATGAGCTGTAAGATTTAGGAGTCATGTCACCCACTTCACTGTGACATATCCACCACCGCTTTTATTACGAGTCAGTAGTGATGCCACCATATCCGCCTTTATGTGTAATATCGGCGTGCTTGTAATAAATTGTTGAGCAGTCTCCGCTCAACCTTGTATTATATTTAGTAATCCTGGTTTTTCTTCTGTGATCAAGAAATTGTCTACCAGTGAGAAGGATTCTTCTCTACTGGTCCGTAAAAGGGATCGGTTTCTCAATAAATATTTTTATTGGAAAACCGGTCGTGACATCTAAGTGATACATGATCCGAGTCAACTAGGCCATGTCCAATCATCACGTGAGACGGACTAGTCATCATCGGTGAACATCTTCATGTTGATCGTATCTGCTATACGACTCATGCTCGACCTTTCGGTCTCTTGTGTTCCGAGGCCATGTCTGTACATGCTAGGCTTGTCAAGTCAACCTAAGTGTATTGCGTGTGTAAATCTGGCTTACACCCGTTGTATGCGAACGTTAGAACCTATCACACCCGATCATCACGTGGTGCTTCGGAACAACGAACCTTCGCAATGGTGCACAGTTAGGGGGAACACTTCCTTGAAATTTTAGCGAGGGATCATCTTATATATGCTACCGTCATTCTAAGCAAATAAGATATAAAACATGATAAACATCACATGCAATCAAATAGTGACATGATATGGCCAATATCATTTTGCTACTTTGATCTCCATCTTCGGGGCGCCATGTTCATCATCGTCACCGGTATGACACCATGATCTCCATCATCATGATCTCCATCATCGTGTCTTCATGAAGTTGTCTCGCCAACTATTACTTCTACTACTATGGCTAACGGTTAGCAATAAAGTAAAGTAATTACATGACGTTCCAGTTGACATGCAGGTCATAAATAAATTAAGACAACTCCTATGGCTCCTGCCGGTTGTCATACTCATCAACATGCAAGTCGTGATTCCTATTACAAGAACATGATCAATCTCATACAACACATATATCATTCATCACATCCTTCTGGCCATATCACATCACATGACACTTGCTGCAAAAACAAGTTAGACATCCTCTAATTGTTGTTGCAAACTTTTACGTGGCTGCTATAGGTTTCTAGCAAGAACGATTCTTACCTACGCCAAAACCACAACGTGATATGCCAATATCTATTTACCCTTCATAAGGACCCTTTTCATCGAATCCGATCCGACTAAAGTGGGAGAGACAGACACCCGCTAGCCACCTTATGCAACTAGTGCATGTCAGTCGGTGGAACCTGTCTCACGTAAGCGTACGTGTAAGGTCGGTCCGGGCCGCTTCATCCCATTATGCCGCCGAATCAAGATAAGACTAGTAACGGCAAGTAAATTGACAAAATCGACGCCCACAACAACTTGTGTTCTACACGTGCATAGAAACTACGCATAGACCTAGCTCTGATACCACTGTTGGGGATCGTTGCAGAAATTAAAAATTTTCTACGCATCACCAAGATCAATCTATGGAGTTTACTAGAAACGAGAGGGGAGGAGTGCATCTACATACCCTTGTAGATCGCGAGCGGAAGCGTTCAAGAGAACGGGGTTGATGGAGTCGTACTCGTCGTGATCCAAATCACCGATGATCCAAGCGTCGAACGGACGGCACCTCCTCGTTCAACACACGTACGGAGCGGTGATGTCTCCCACGCCTTGATCCATCAAGGAGGAGGGAGAGGTTCAGGAAGAAGGCTCCAATAGCAGCACGACGGCGTGGTGGTGGTGGAGTGACAGTTCTCCGGCAGGGCTTCGCCAAGCACACGCGGAGGACGAGAGGTGTTGGGGAGGGGAGGGGCTGCGCCTTGGGAAAGGTGTGGCTGCCTTCCCACCCCTCCACTATATATAGGGGCAAGGGAGAGGGTGGCCGGCCCCCTTAGATCCCACCTGGTGGGAGGGGCGGCGGCCAGGGGGAGGTGGCTTGCCCCCCAAGCAAGGGGGGGCGCCCCCCTTTAGGGTTCCCCCAAACCCTAGGCGCATGGGCCCTAGGGGGGGTTGGCGCCCATCCCACTTAGGGCTGGTTCCCTTCCACCTACAGCCCATAAGGCCCTCCGGGGCAGGTGGACCATCCCGGTGGACCCCCGGAACCCCTCCGGTGGTCCCGGTACAATACCGGTATACCCCCGAATATTTCCGGTGACCGTATGGTGACTTCCCATATATAAATCTTTACCTCCGGACCATTCCGGAACTCCTCGTGATGTCCGGGATCTCATCCGGGACTCCGAACAACATTCGGTAATCACATACAAACCTCCCTTATAACCCTAGCGTCATCGAACCTTAAGTGTGTAGACCCTACGGGTTCGGGAATCATGTAGACATGACCGAGACACCTCTCTAGCCAATAACCAACAGCGGGATCTGGATACCCATGTTGGCTCCCACATGTTCCACGATGATCTCATCGAATGAACCACGATGTCGAGGATTCAAGCAATCCCGTATACAATTCCCTTTCTCAATCGGTACTTTACTTGCCCAAGATTCGATCGTTGGTATCCCAATACCTCGTTCAATCTCGTTACCGGCAAGTCACTTTACTTGTTCCGTAATGCATGATCCCGTGACTAACTACTTAGTCACATTGAGCTCATTATGATGATGCAATACCGAGTGGGCCCAGAGATACCTCTCCGTCATACGGAGTGACAAATCCCAGTCTCGATCCGAGCCAACCCAATAGACACTTTCGGAGATATCTGTAGTGCACCTTTATAGCCACCCAGTTACGTTGTGACGTTTGGTACACCCAAAAGCATTCCTACGGTATCCAGGAGTTGCACGATCTCATGGTCTAAGGAAATGATACTTGACATTAGAAAAGCTTTAGCAAACGAACTACACGATCTAGTGCTATGCTTAGGATTGGGTCTTGTCCATCACATCATTCTCCTAATGATGTGATCCCGTTATCAATGACATCCAATGTCCATGGTCAGGAAACCGTAACCATCTATTGATCAACGAGCTAGTCAACTAGAGGCTCACTAGGGACATGTTATGGTCTATGTATTCACACATGTATTACGATTTCCGGGTAACACAATTAAAGCATGAACAATAGAAAATTATCATGAACAAGGAAATATAATAATAACCATTTTATTATTGTCTCCAGGGCATATTTCCAACAATTCCTTCTCCCGGGAAGACCCGATCAGACTTGGAATCCCGGTTACAAGACATTTAGACAATTGTAAAACAAGTCCAGCAAGACCACTCGAATGTGCCGACAAATCCCGATAGGAGCTGTACATATCTCGTTCTCAGGGTATACCGGATGAGCAATCCGTACTACTAAAAGCAGCCCTTAAGTTTCCCTCAGGTGGCGCTGCAAAGGGCTCTAGTTTGGACCAACACTCAGAGGAGCACTGGCCCGGGGGGTTAAAATAAAGATGACCCTTGAGTCTGCAGAACACAAGGGAAAAAGGCTTAGGTGGCAAATGGAAGACCAATGTTGGGCCTTGCTGGAGGAGTTTTATTCAAAGCGAACTGCCAGGGGGTCCCATAACCCCAACCGCGTAAGGAATGCAAAATCAAGGAACATAACACCGGTATGACGGAAACTAGGGCGGCAAGAGTGGAACAAAACACCAGGCATAAGGCCGAGCCTTCCACCCTTTACCAAGTATATAGATGCATTAATTAAATAAGAGATATTGTGATATCCCAACATAATCATGATCCAACATGGAGCAATCTTCAACGTCACCTGCAACTAACAACGCTATAAGAGGGGCTGAGCAAAAGCGGTAACATAGACAAACAACGGTTTGCTAGGAAGGTGGGTTAGAGGCTTGACATGGCAATATGGGAGGCATGATAAACAAGTGGTAGGTAGCGCGACATAGCGATAGAACAAACAACTAGCAAGCAACGGTAGAAGTGATATCGAGGGTAATGGTCATCTTGCCTGAAATCCCGCTAGGAAGAAGAACGAGTCCATGAAGAAGACAAATGGACGTAGTCGAACGAATCCTCACAACTCCGGAACGAAACCGAAGCTAATGAGAGAAGCAAACCGGAAAGAAGCAAACAACATGGTAAACACACAAGCATAAATATGGCATGATGCACAAACAAGTATGATGCATATCCGGTTTAAAAGCATGGCAAAGCCAAGTGCAACAAACAATACTACAAATTAAGTGGAGCTCAATATGCAATGAGTTGCATATTGACGAAACACCACATCAATTATTTAGTTCTCTCTCCTTTATGTACCCAGCAATATTAAATATTGTTAAACATGGCAAGAGATGAAGCATAATGAAACTACCTATCTAGGCAAGTTTAAATGAGGCCGGAAGTAACAAACAACAATTCCGGAAAATCCCCATAATCATATTTCAAAGTTGGTACTGTTGGGACTAAAACACCAATTTAATGTTGTTAAACAGGGAAATAAAGTGCATCATGTTAATCTATGCATTTTCCTACCCCATTTACATATAAAGTTTATTAAATTCGGAGCTACGGTTAATTAGTTATGAAATAAAGCATTTTAGCATGGCATTTATGCAAATTAATGCAAACAGCAAGTTACACATTTTAAACATGGATGAAAGCAGCATATTATGAAACTAGATAAAATTCTAAGCATTTTGCATATATATTATTTACATATGATGCATAGTTGTGAAGTTATTATATGCATGATGTATGAGGGGTTTTCTGCAAAACTGTAAAACACTGGATAATAGACAAATTCGTCCAGGGAAAAAAACATGAGATGGGCTGAATCTGGAACAGGGCAGCGGCTGGGGCTACAGGAAGAGGCTCACCATGGGCTCTTGGCCCGGTCGGTGGAGGAGGTAGCAGGCCGGTTGAGGAGCTGGAGCAGGCTGGGCCTTGGCCAGCGAGGCAGAGAGGCGCTGACGAGGCTCGCGCGGTCAACGGGGCGAGCGGCTGCATCCAGGCGATCGAAGCAGAGGATGCGTCGGCGCTGATAGCAGGTCGATGCCGCGGGGCGTCCGGCTGCGGCGGCGCTCGGCGTCAGGTGGCGGGCTTGGCAGGGGCGCGGGACTCCGGGACGGCGCGGCGGCGGATGCGGGCGAGGAAGGTCGAGGACGCGGCAGGAGCGAGCTTGAAGATGACGACGGGAAGGCAGCAGCAGCGGGTGTGGACGGGGAGGTCGCGGCTTGTGGCGTGCAGAGCTCCGGTGCTCGCGCCATGGCGTCGAATGGGAGGCCGCAAGCACAAGGGGAGGTGTGGAGCACCAGACCCGAAGCAGGGGAATGGGAGGAGGACGGGTCCATCGTTGGAGGCGGCATTCGACGATGCGGCTATAGAGGAGAGCTTCACGGGGCGCCATGGTTGGTCCCTAGAGAGAGAACCGAGAGAGAGATGAGGACAGAGTAAGGAAGAAAGGAGAAAAGAACAGGGCGACCTCGAGCTGGAGGTGCTCCCCGGCGACGAGCTGTTGCGTGGAGGTCGCTGGAAGGGACGGAGCTCTCCGGTGGCTCGCGTGCTCGGGGACGGCAGGACCCCGGAGGCGAGGATGGTGTGCATCGGGCAAGGGAGAAGCTCGGGTTGGCCGGGAGATGATCCCAAGGTGGGAGGAGGAGGCTGCAGGCTTCGATGGTTAGGCGGCGGCGGAAATCAAGGGAATTGGTCGGGGAGGATTTGGATCGGGAGGTGGTTGCGGGATTGGTTTGGTGCTGAAAACAAGGGGAGGTGGTGGATCGGGAGGGATCCCGATGGAGAGAGTGGCACCGGCGAGGAGGATTGGTGGATTGGACAGGATAGGCTAGGGTTTGACTGGTTATTTATAGCATTGGATTTTTGGTAGGGGGGTATTCGGACCCTCCGATCGTAATCGAACGGCCGAGAATAAATAGGTTAGGGGAATCAAAGAAAAACCAAAGATATTTCAGGGATGTTTGGGGATGATCCGGACGCACTGGTCATGACCGCTCGGATCGAGTTTGGGGAAGTTTGGGACGAGCAAGCGAGGCGTTTGAGCACTGAGCAAAGAGATTAAGCAGCCAGACAAGAGGGAGAAACCCGATTGGTCTCAGAATGGTCAACGAATGCAGGGGGACAGGCAACTACGAACGGATGCAACTTTTATGAAAACATGCAGATGCAATGCACATGATCCTGTGATGAAATGCAACAAACAAATAAATAACACAACTGACACGCAAAACATGGAAGGCGTCTGAAGCATCGGTCTCGGGGCGTCACAATAGCCCTCAGGCACAATAGGTAATTCATATCTAGGGGGAGAATCTTCATCATCACTTTCATCAATATTATCAGGTTCAATAATTTCATTCTCCCTAGCCCTAGCAAGTTGTTCATCAAGAGATTCACCTAGTGGCATAGTAGTATCGAGCATAGAAGTAGTTTCATCATAAGTATCATGCATAGTAGAAGTGGCATCATCAATAACATGCGACATATCAGAATTAATAGCAGAAGCAGGTTTAGGTGTCGCAAGCTTACTCAAAACAGAAGGTGAATCAAGTGCAGAGTTAGATGGCAGTTCCTTACCTTCCCTCGTAGTTGAGGGATAGATTTTGGTTTTCTCGTCTTTCAAGTTCTTCATAGTGACCAGCAGATATAAATCCCAAGTGACTCAAAGAATAGAGCTATGCTCCCCGGCAACGGCACCAGAAAATAGTCTTGATAACCCACAAGTATAGGGGATCGCAACAGTTTTTGAGGGTAGAGTATTCAACCCAAATTTATTGATTCGACACAAGGGGAGCCGAAGAATATTCTCAAGTATTAGCAGTTGAGTTGTCAATTCAACCACACCTGGATAACTTAATATCTGCAGCAAAGTATTTAGTAGCAAAGTAGTATGATAGTAACGGTAATAGTGGCAAAGGTAACGGTGATAGCAGTATTGTAGTGATTGTAACAGTAGCAACGGTAAAGTAACTAAGCAAGTATCAATATGTGAAAAGCTCGTAGGCATTGGATCGGTGATGGAGAATTATGCCGGAGGCGATTATTCATGCAACAGTTATAACATAGGGTGACACAGAACTAGCTCCAATTCATCAATGTAATGTAGGCATGTATTCCGAATATTGTCATACGTGCTTATGGAAAAGAACTTGCATGACATCTTTTGTCCTACCCTCCGGTGGCAGCGGGGTCCTAGCGGAAACTAAGGGATATTAAGGTCTCCTTTTAATAGAGTACCGGACCAAAGCATTAACACATAGTGAATACATGGACTCCTCAAACTACGGTCATCACTGGGAGTGGTCCCAATTATTGTCACTTCGGGGTTGCCGGATAATAACACATAGGAGGTGACTATAACTTGCAATATCGGATCAAGAACACAAATATATTGATGAAAACATAAAGGGTTCAGATTTGAGTTCCTGGCACTCGGGCCCTAGTGACAAGCATTAAGCATAGCAAAGTCATAGCAACATCAATCTCAGAACATAGTGGATACTAGGGATCAAACCCTAACAAAACTAACTCGATTACATGATAAATCTCATCCAACCCATCACCGGCCAGCAAGCCTACGATGGAATTACTCATGCACGGTGTCGGGGATATACCCCGCGGTATGACCCGGCCGGAAGTATGACCCGGACGGACTTGGCATTTCGCTGATGACCCGGCGGAGGACTAGCGACTCATGGGTCTGGCGGCTCATTGGTCAGACAGCTCATGAACTAGACGACTCATGGATGGCCCCGACGACGGGTCAGATAGAGGACAAGGCCCAAGGCCCAGAAGGCCGGCTCACGTTTATGATGGGCCGGTTTAAGAAGAAAGGGATGACGAATACTTCCTTTACGAGGAAGCAAGACCCGAACTTGTAATTAACTTGTAAGAGAAGATAGACTAGTCCTAGTCCTACTAGGACTAGTCATGTAACCCGCCCCTCTAACTTATATAAGGAGGGGCAAGGCACCCCAAAGAGGGACAAGCAAGAAACAATCTCTAGGGCTAGACACAACTAGAAAAGAGCCGGCTTACCGACGACTCTCTCATGAGCATAATGAGACCTAGCCACAAACAGCATGTAGGGCTATTACCGGATGATGTTTCCCGGGGCCCGAAGCTGTCTAAATCCTTGTCTTGTCTTGCGTCTCTTGATTCCGCCCAACCCCTCTCAAGCTACCACATAGATGCGCTGGCCTCGCGACTTAGTCCTGACACTAAGGACATCTGCCGTGACAATTCCACGACAGTTGGCGCCCACCGTGGGGCCTGCGCACGGTGGTATTGAGTTCTTGAAGGGATCTGTCATAGGGAGTGAGAAGTTTGCAATTTTTCCGGTTCAACAAGCCGGCGTGGAAAAATTCACATTAACTATGAGTTCATTGGTCAAGATTGACGAAGTGTGCTGCGACGGCGGGCATGAGATTGAAGACTATTTTAGGGTTAATTATTGTGCGGCCGCCTCACGGGCAGTGGAGGTTCCGCCGAGTCCGAGTTAACCTTGTGCGATTCATCATGATGCAGGTCGATGGATAAGGAATTTTTGGCTACGGCGCTACAAGTCCAGGGGCTGTCAATCAAAGCTATTGTTTATTCCAGGTGAAGATCAAAAACAGGCCAACTACTCCTGTCAAGATTAATCAAGCAGTATTACTTGTGTACTACTATTCGTCAGGAAGACACGCTACCGATCGGATCCACATGCGCGCAGTCAAACACAAAATCGGAAATCAACCATGACTGAGACGGATTGGTCAATCCGGCCACGACTTGGAGAAGGACCCAAGCATGAGCACGGACTCGGACGACTCTGGTTGCGCGTTGCGTCACCGTCGCCTGCTCCAAGCTGTCACCATCTGAACTGACCACCGCCGTTGCCGTATCTCGCTCTGACCTTGAGCCGCCCGCGTCTGTTGTGAGCCGCCGTCGCCGCGCCCCGCTCCGGCTTTGAGTCGTCTCGCAAGCCGCTCGCCTCTGCTGTAAGCCCAAAGATAAGAAGAGCTGGCATGAAATACTCTTGGACAGAGCTAGTGCTCCCGAAGGAAACTCCAACTAGCCATGCATGTGCGCGATAGAGCATGTTTGCCAAAAGTGGTGGATTAGAAAGCATCTTTTCAAGCAAAAGCAAATCAATGGGATAAGTCCATGAGGAAAACCCTGAAGTCAATGCCTGTACGGGTTGCCTAGGATACACGTGACTAGGGATATACCAAAATCAGGCTGAGACTATCAATATTGCTGCTCCAAACCGGATTCAATTCAGATGGATACGACCCAGACACGGATGGTCTGCGGGCTCGTACTCCACCTATGGCCTGCTTTGTGACCCGCCGTCTCGGCCGCGCCACGGGCCGGCCGTACCTCTACTCCTCGAGCCGCCCGTCCGCACTGATCCGCGTGATAATTCCACTTGTGCCCTCAAGCCGCCTCGGCCGCCTCTGATGACTGGCCACTTCCGGCGCTGCAACACGTCGTCCCTGTTCAACTTGCTCCGCCGGCTGCCAGAGTGCTAATGGGTTCCAGCAGCCGCGGCCCATGGGCGTCTCAAGTCACTGCGGTCCACGGCCACCTTGAGCTGCCCCCGCGCGAGCTCGCACCCACGGCCCTGAGCCGTCGCACTGAGAGCCGTCGCACTGAGAGCCGCCGCCTGCCTTGCCGCACGAATCGCCTTCGCTATTGTAAGCCACCGCCGGCTCAAACGCAGCAGCGCCAAGCCATGGTCCGCCTCAAGTCACCGGTGCCCTTCTGACATGGCCACCTGTCTGCCGCTGGTGCGCCCTCGCACCTGCGTGAGCCGCCGTCGCACGGATTCGCCTCATCAACCGCGTACTGTCGTTGCTGCGGGTCGCCGGTACTATGATCTGGACAAAACCGGCGACGTGCACAGTACTGACCATCGGCCGTCCGAGCAAATCAGGTGATATCCGTCTGAGTCTATTTTGTCATATATTTTTTCATCAAGGAACAATTACTCTGGCCTGTAATATTTTTACGCAGGACGACTATTAAAAAAAAGGGTGGTGTTATTCCGCGGATGCACGTTCGGCGGTGCTGCATGGCTTCACGGGCACGCGTGTTGCGGTCCAGTTTACATCAAACGCGCCAGCTGACTCGCCCGTCCGCACCACCTTACAACGCCACGGACGACTCGCCCGTCCGCCCTCGCGGCCGGTTCACGTGTCCGCGCCGGCTTACAAATGTCACGGCCGACTCACCCGTCCACACCGGTTTACCACGCCGTGTCCGGTTCACCCGTGAGCGACTTCAACATCACCTACCGATCATCAATTTCATGGCGGATTATTTCCGGCCTGGCACATCAGGTGATATCCATCTAAAATATATTTTATTGGTACATATTATATTTTTTCAAAGAGCAGTTTATCTTTGTCTTGGTCTGCAATATTGTTGATGCAGGACAATTGTTCACTACATCAAAACGACGTGGTTAACTCGCCCGACTGCGCCGGTTTACAACACCGCGGCCGGTTCATCTATCTGAGCCACCTCTGATGCTGAGGTCGTCTTTTCCGTCCGCCTCTCGCGGCCTGGTCTACATCAACACACTGAGCCGCACCTGTCTGCATGAGCTGTGTATTGAGTATGAGCAGGTCACTACTTGGGAAGCCCGGTTTTCTTCCAACAAATTGGAGGCAAATTATCATATGTTATCAGCCGCCGTCTGCACTGGATGATTCAATGGGTAGGCGCACAAATCGCCGCCACTATAGTTCAGGTTAACTTCAAGTAGCCAGTTGGAAGGAACCATTGGCCGAGTTGCTGACATGGCTCATACGGGATCATTTATAACCTGCCACAGTCACTTTCAACCTTCTGTGGATTCACATCGCGCTATCAACGCCAATGATATACACCTTCTGCTATGGTCAAATATGGAGAATCTCAAGCCAACTCCTTGAGTCGTCTTGAGACTCGGGGGCTACAATGACATGACTCAACAAATCGTGCCAGTTTCAGCAGGCTCAAGAACTCCGGGTCATTGGAGGAAAAAATAACCCGGCCCTGGAGATTACTGCTCTATCAATGCAAATTTAAAGGCCGTCGGAAAGATTTCCGGTTTAAAAAGAAGGATTCCGGTTTAAAATCCGGTTCAAGAGACATCTCTCTCCAACAAAACACTGAACCTCTTAATATCTGGTTTAAAAACCGGCTCAAGGGAAATTTGTTTACCACAAGGCTTTGAAGCTCTCAAATCCGGTTCAAATCCGGCTCAAGGTAAATTTATCTCTCACAAAGTTTTGAAGCTTTCACATCCGGTTTAAACTTCCGGTTCAAAAAGAATTAATCTCTCGCAAGATCGAGTTCTCAGAAAAATTAAAGGTTGCCAAAGAACTTGCTGCCATGATGCGCGGTTCAAACTTGGGTATCCTGCTTTACGGCTTATCTTATTATGATCACTTGGGGGCTTCCTGCTCATCGAGCATAGCTATCAGTACCCTTTTGATCGGCGCAATGCCAAAACTTATATGGTCACTTGGGGGCTTCCTGTTCAAACATAGGTCGTATTCGAACCAAAGAGAACATAGCTGTCGATACCCTTTTGATTGGAAAACTGCTGAACCTACTTGGGGGCTTCTTGATCGTATCCGAATCATAGCTCAACCCCTTTGGGAATCGACGTGGATCGTATTCGAATCAGCGTCGCTAAACAACTCTTAAGGTCATTTGGGGGCTTCCTGTTCAAACATAGGTCGTATTCGAACCAAAGAGAACATAGCTGTCGATACCCACTTTGATCGGCAACGCCAAAGCCACTGGGGGCTATATGATCGTATTCGAATCTTAGCCCAACCCCTTTGGAACGGTTTTCTGATTGTATACGAATCAGAAGCCTTAAGTTTTTTAAGTCTTTTTTGCAAACAATTTTGGGTGTGACTTGAGACCTTTTTTGGATTATATCTCAAATGTATATAAGTGTTTTATGCTTAACCCGGCTTGACTTTTGACTATAACTCGCCAGCTTATGACAATCATCATCTATGTGGAAGCATTGGCTTCTAAGGATTGGGTTATCACCCTTACTGCAGAGGTCATGTAAACCGGCAGTACAAATTCAATATCACAGTGGTTATATGTGAGGTATTATGAACCGCCCCGCGGCAAACCGCCAAGGGTTCTTGTGATCTACTTGTGTGCAGGGTAAGACTACATTTGGGTGGTTACCCGCCCTGGCTCTTGACGTTAAGTCGCCAGGGCATATGTTGTTTAAACTCTGCGCAGGATTTGCAGAACTATGACTTATATAAATGCTTCAGTCCAAGCTCATCACTGAAATTAGTGTTTCAAAAGGGTTATCAATTATTGATTTTCTCAAGGGATATGGGCCACCGGATTACAAAAATTCCGGCTTACAATGAATGTGCATTAAGTCGTCATCGGCCAAGAGCCGCCAGGTATTTAAACTCCGGATTTACTTATCAACCGACGAGGTATTCAAATCTTTAATAGCCAAAACTGGCTGGATTTTCATGATGATATTGAATGATTGAGGTTTTCATACCGGATTATATTATTCAAATCTTGAATAGCCATCATGGCTGGATTTCTATTGTGATTATCAATAACCAGTGTTATGATTGAGGTTTTCAAAGTCGCTTTAGCGCAACGGCTATTATTTTTATCAATGGGCATGATTTATTTTACAATGGAGGAAATAGTCATGAGTCGCTGCAGGCTTACGACCCGGCACTTGGGGGCTACATTATTCAAATTGATATTACATCAAACATGCAAGTCCCATGTCACTGCCAGCATGCACCATGGCACTCGGGGGCTAATGCAAAGTCATTTTTTGCTAACCTTATTGAAGACCCGACTCATCACATTCTAAATGAGCCGGCCCTTAGGGGCTACCAATTGCTCCTGTCGAAGATTCAAGGTACACAAGCCTTAATCCATTATATTGAAAGATCCACTATTCAGTTGGTTGAGTACAAAGCTCTTAACCTTGTGGACGTGGGTTCAAGCCCCATGGTGGAGATTACATCATATACTGTTATTATCAATGAATCATATACAAAGTCCCAGCTCGGTAATATCTTACTGACCCGGCCCTTGGGGGCTACACGTTGCTGGTCAAGTTTACATGATCATATTTACAAAGTCCCTGCTCATTATTGCATAATGACCTGGCCCTTGGGGGCTACGCTGGTTGAAGTTTATATGAGCATAAGGCAATTACAAGTCCCAGGTTGCTGCAAGCATGACAACCCGGCACTTGGGGGCTACATAATATGGAGTATTCAGTTTTTACTAGTGACTGAGATGAACAATATGGATTTCTTCAAAGTGGCAGCATTTATATTGAAGCAAGTCTTAAGCCATCACTTTGTTCTACTCAAGACTTGGGGGCTACAGGTATTATATTATTATCGAAGAAATATTTTCAAATTCTTTGAGAAAACCAGATTGACCCGGCGTCACCAATCATTATGACCCTGTGTCTACAACCCGGCGTCATCAATAATCATGAACCGGCGTTGGCAACAATCATGACCCGGAATTATCAGCTTTTATAACCCGACAATGGTGGTAATCATAAACCGGCAAGTTTTACATCTTCAAGCCGGCTGGATATCAGTTGAACATTTCAGAGACTAATATTTTTGTCAAGTCAGAGAATTGAAGGCCAATTCAAATGGATTCTTTATTTACAAGAGCCAATATCAGCAAATGGGTTATGAAGCTGGCCTATTGACCCGGATATTCCAGGAGAAAATGTCAAGGACTCAAGGATGATCAGGTGCCGGTTTACAAGAATATTTAACCCGGAGCACAACCTGTCAAATTTGTTCTTGTGTTTATGTTGCAGGATCAGTTTAACATGGATAAATCCAAATTAAACTGGGGGCTAATGTCGGGGATATACCCCGCGGTATGACCCGGCCGGACTTGGCTTTTCGCTGATGACCCGGCGGAGGACTAGCGACTCATGGGTCTGGCGGCTCATTGGTCAGACAGCTCATGAACTAGACGACTCATGGATGGCCCCGACGACGGGTCAGATAGAGGACAAGGCCCAAGGCCCAGAAGGCCGGCTCAGGTTTATGATGGGCCGGTTTAAGAAGAAAGGGATGACGAATACTTCGTTTACGAGGAAGCAAGACCCGGACTTGTAATTAACTTGTAAGAGAAGATAGACTAGTCCTAGTCCTACTAGGACTAGTCATGTAACCCACCCCTCTAACTTATATAAGGAGGGGCAGGGCACCCCAAAGAGGGACAAGCAAGAAACAATCTCTAGGGCTAGACACAACTAGAAAAGAGCCGGCTTACCGGCGACTCTCTCATGAGCATAATGAGACCTAGCCACAAACAGCATGTAGGGCTATTACCGGATGATGTTTCCCGGGGCCCGAAGCTGTCTAAATCCTTGTCTTGTCCTGCGTCTCTCGATTCCGCCCAACCCCTCTCAAGCTACCACATAGATGCGCTGGCCTCGCGACTAAGTCCTGACACTAAGGACATCTGCCGTGACAATTCCACGACACACGGCGGTGAGCATCATGAAATTGGTGATGGAGGATGGTTGATGATGACGATGGCGACGGATTCCCCTCTTCGGAGCCCTGAACGGACTCCAGATCAGCCCTCCCGAGAGAGTTTAGGGCTTGGTGGCGGCTTTGTATCGTAAAACGTGATGAATCCTTTTCTCTGATTTTTTTTCTCCCCGAACACGAATATATGGAGTTGGAGTTGTGGTCGGTGGAGCTCCAAGGGGCCCACGAGGCAGGGGGGCGCGCCCAGGGGGGCAGGCGCATGCCCCACCCTCGTGGACAGGGTGTGGGCCCCCTGGTCTTGATACTTTCGCCAGTATGTTTTATTATTTCCAAAAATAATCTCCGTAAAGTTTCAGGTCATTCCGAGAACTTTTGTTTCTGCACAAAAATAACACCATGGCAATTCTGCTGAAAACAGCGTCAGTCAGGGTTAGTTCCATTCAAATCATGCAAGTTAGAGTCCAAAACAAGGGCAAAAGTGTTTGGAGAAGTAGATACGTTGGAGACGTATCAGCTAACACCCCTCTCTCATCTCCCACAGTCAAAGTGCGATAAAAGTCCTCAAACCCAGCCGGACTAGGCTCAGCCAAGCTCCCATCACAAGGGATCGTGCATATGTCACAAAATTCAGTAAGTGGTATCTGATGGTTTTCAGCATATAAATCAAAGCTTACTTCAGGAGGATTATTTCTAGGCAAGAAAGTAAAGCTTTGAACAAAGATGTTTGTGAGGATTTGGTGCTGGTCACACTCATCTGCAATGAAGTCGATGAGGCCGGCATTAGCAATATATTGCATGAACTCTGGAAGAATTCTAGCCTCTTCCAGGAACGGGGTGTGCGGCCATTCGCACGGCCGTACCTCCGCCAACCTCCGAGGGTGGACATCACTGTCAGAAGACTCCCCAATAACACCCTTGGAGTTCTTCTTAGAGCCAAACTTCCTCAAGATATTCATGTCCGCGTACAATTTTCCTATGAACAAAATTCTAAATTTTTATTCCACAAAATTTTCTCAACAAAACTTCACAAAATTGATAGCAACTACTCATAGGGATACATAGAGGCCATAGCAAGCATTCAAACTACTTAGAATTCTAAGAATTCAACATGCAAGCCCATCTACAGCAGCACCAAGAGTAGCTAATTATTCAAAATATAAACCACTAAAAAAACTAATTGGACAAAGGGTGGAGTCACATACCAAGCAACAATCCCCCGAAATAGTTTCAGAAACGGAGCTTCGAGCAAAGAGATCGAAATCCGCAGGTTTGAGGGCAAGAACATGGGGGAGAGAGCAATGGAGATTTTTTTCTGGAGGTAAGTGATGATGTGGGCTAAAGAGATAAGTGAGGGGGCACACGTGGGGACCACAACCCACCAGGGCGCGCCTGGGGGTGCTGGCGCGCCCAGGTGGGTTGTGCCCACCTAGTGCACCTCCCTCAGGTATTATTTGCACCAAAAATTCAGAAAAAATCAGAAAAAATCGTATAAATTTTTCAGAGCATTATGAGCACTTTTATTTTTGGGTCATTTTTTATTGCACGAAACATTTAGAAAACAGACAAAACACGGCATTTTATTTTATTTAACTAATAAAAACAGAAAATGAAAGGTAGGGACAGAAGGTAGTGCGTACTAAATTCATCAACTTCACACCTCTCAAAAATGATTCATTACTAAGGTTGATCAGGTCTTATTAACAACCACTTTCGATTAGCATGAAACGGAAGAACTTTCGTAAATCACTAAGTTACCTCAATGGGGATAGGAATGTCCCCAACAATAAGCATTTCATATTTCTTTTTAACAGTAGGTAGAGGTATTTGAAAACTTCCAATAGTGATCATCGGAGATTTTTCAATAACATTAATACCATTCACTTGGAATTGTTTCTTCAGAAAGTGCACCATATACTCATTACCATTAATATGAAAAGTGACCTTGCTTTTATTGCAATCAATAACAGCCCCTGCAGTGTTCAAGAAGGGTCTACCAAGGATAATCGACATGTTGTCGTCCTCAGGCATCTCAAGTATAACAAAGTCAGTCAAAATAGTAACATTAGCAATAACAACAGGCACATCATCACATATACCGATAGGTATGGAAGATGATTTGTCAGCCATTTGCAAAGATATCTCAGTAGGTGTGAGTTTATTCAAATCAAGTCTTTTTATATAAAGAGAAAGGCATAACACTAACACCAGCTCCTAAATCACACAAAGCAGTTTTCGCATAATTCTTTTTTAAAAAGCAAGGTATAGTTGGTATTCCCGGATCTCCAAGTTTTTAGGTACTCCATCTTTGAAAGTATAATTAGCAAGCATAGTGGAGATTTCAGCTTCCGGTATTTTTCTCTTATTAGTGATGATGTCTTTCATATATTTTGCATAAGGAGGCATTTTCAAGATATCAGTCAAGCGAGTACGCAAAAATACTGGCCTCGGCATTTCAGCAAAGCGTTCAGATTCTTCATCATCATTCTTTTAGGTTGACATCGGTGGAAAAGGCATAGGTTTTTGAACCTACGGTTCTGTTTCTCTACCATGTTTTCTAGCAATGAAGTCTCTTTTATAATATCTTTTATTCTTAGGTTGTGGGTTATCAAGACCAACAGGTGGTTCTATCTCAACATCATTATCTGGTTCTTTTTCATTATTTGGTTGAGTATCTTCATGAACATCAGCATTGTCTTTTTCTTTATCACTTGGTGGATGTTCATTACCAGATTGAGTTTCAGCATCAGAGATATAAATTTCATTTTCATTGTCAGGAGGTTTCTGTATTTCAGGTTCACTAGAAGCATGCAAAGTCCTATCATTTTGCTTTTTCTTTTTCTTTTTAGAAGTGCTAGGTACACTTGTGTTATTTCTTTGCGAGTCTTGTTCAATTGTTTTTGGGTGTCCCTCAGGATAGAGTGGTTCCTAAGTTATTTTACCTCCTCTAGTTGCAATTCTAACAGCAAAGTCATGCACATTATTACTCATTTCATCAAGCATTTCTCTTTGTGATTTAGCAACTTGTTGTAACTAGGTTTGAACCATTGAAGCATGTTTTCCAACACCTCTAACATCATTTGAAATTCTAAATAACAAGTCACTCAAGCGAGCAATCATATCAGAATTGTATTTCAATTGTTTCATAACATTTGCATTTAAGTGATCTGGTTTTCTAATGTAGTTTTCAAACTCATAAAGGCATTGACTAGGATGCATATTGTGAGGATTGTCATTTTCATCGAATTTCATAAGAGAATTTACCTCTACCACCTTAGGCAGTGGTGGTGTATTAAGCCCATGTATTTCTTCAATAGGAGGTAAATTTTTAACATCCTCAGCTTTAATACCTTTTCCCTTTACAGATTTCTTTGCCTCTTGCATATCTTCGGGACTGAGATATAATATACCCCTTTTCTTTGGAGTGGGTTTAACCGGTGGTTCAGGAAGAGTCCAATCATCGTAATTTTCCAATATGTTATTCAATAATTCTTCAGCTTGAGCAATAGTTCGTTCCCTGAAAACACAACCAGCACAACTATCTAGGAAGTCCCTAGAAGCATCGGTTAGTCCATTATAGAAGATATCAAGTATTTCATTTTTCTTAAGAGGATGATCAGGCAAAGCATCAAGTGACTGGCAAAGCCTCCCCCAAGCTTGTGGGAGACTCTCTTCTTTAGTTTGCACAAAGCTAAATATTTCCTGTAAGGCGGCTTGTTTCTTATGAGCAGGAAACTATTTTTCAGACAAGTAATAAATAATATCCTGGGGACTACGCACACAACCAGGAGTAAGAGTATTGTACCAAGCTTTAGCATCACCCTTTAATGAGAAAGGAAATAATTTGAGAATAAAGTAATAGCGAGTTTTCTCATCATGAGTAAAAAGCTAGCTATATCATTCAACTTAGTAAGATGTGCCACAACAGTTTCAGTTTCATAACCATGGAAAGGATCAGATTCAACCAAAGTAATTAACTCTGGGTCGACAGAGAATTCATAATCCTTATCAGCAATAAAGATAGGTGAAGTAGCAAACTTAGGATCATACTTCATTCTAGCATTCAGAGATTTTTCTTTATACTTGCATAATAATTTCTCTAGATCATCTCTATCCTTACAAGCAAGAATATCTCTAGTTATCTCCTCATTCATAACATAACCTTCCGGTACCTTAGGCAATTCATATCTAGGAAGGCTAGTTCTAGCAGGTGTTTCAGGAGTTTCAGTTTCAAGCTCATCATTAGATTCAACAACATCATGTTGTATTACTCTAGCAATTTGTTCATCAAGAAATTCACCAAGTGGCACATCATCATTATCAAGCAAGGTACTAGCATCATTATAAGCATTATCCATAGCAGAAGTAGCATCATCAATAACTTGCGACATATTAGAATTGATAGCATGTGGTGGTGTTGCAAGTTTACTCATAATAGAAGGTGAATCTAAAGATGAACTGGATGGCGCGCAGTTCCTTACCTCCCCTAGTCTTAGAGGGATAAATCTTAGTGTCGGAGTAAATGGCCACGGGTAGCCTAACCGACTCCCCCTGGCTCTTCAAAAAATTATCAGGCCATTCGAGCCTTCAAGCATCCAGAGCATAGGGCCGCCTTCCCCCGGCCGGCTATCCCTAGGGCCGATTACCAAAAGGCAACCCGGCCTCAGAAACCTTCCCAAGGAAAGCTACGAGATAGCCGACTCCAGGAAGCCGGCCCCAAGAGGACCGACTCCCAGAAGCCGGCCATGAAGAAGGCCGACTCCCAGAAGCCGGCCAAGACTGTACCCACCAAGACTGCATCCACATAACGGTGATAAGACGGGGCGTGGCCGCAGTACAGCCCACTACCCCCGAATCCCGAAGCAGGCATGGCCACAGGGCGCCGTACGGGCCAGCCATCTCCCGTCCGGCGCGGCACTGTAGCCATGTTGGCCTCGACGTCACCCACGACAGGCGCCAGTACGGCCCGCAGGTGGCAGGCCCCTTTAGCCAGAGAGACACTCGAAGGCGGCCCGGCCTCCCCTAGTCGGCCAGGGGCGTGGCCGGCTCCCAATAGCCGGCTACTTCCCTCCCTCGAAACATGTGCCTCATTAAGGAGACAAGACGAGGTAAGGCTACAGGGAGAGCCCGCAAGGTAGCGGCACTGTAGCCACGCTTACCTTGACAAAGCCCTCGTCATCAGAGGCGAGGCAATAGTAACCACCCGCCGACAAGGCCCCCAAGCAGTGGGGCCGGCCTGTCGGCCAAGAGGCCGGCGGGACCCACCAGTCGGCAGGCCCCAATGGCCGGCGGAGAAGCCAGCGAGCACAGACACTGAGGCTGGGACCCGCGCCCAGCCGGATTACCATTGTACCCCTGGGGGGTAGGCCTATATAAGCCCCCCGGGACACCCATGCAAAGGGTTGATCTTATAGAGTTTCACACACCACATAGAGAGAAAAGGAGAGCTAGCCTTGCCCTTCTCCTTCCTCTAGCCAAACAGCTCAAGGAGCACTTGTTGTTAATTGTATTGATCTAGTGATCATACGGAGACCCCGCAGAGCAGGACTAGGGGTCTTATTTCCACGGAGAGCCCCGAACCTGGGTAAGATCCGCTGGCGTGCATGTCTTCGCCTTATCCCGTTTCCAGGCACCGGCGATGTCTTACTGGCTCCCACAATGATAAGACACCCGTTGGCATATGTCGCACCTACCACCCGACATTTGGCGCCCACCGTGGGGCCAGGTGCACCGTCGTCCGGAGACCTGTTCTGGACGGGAACCCTTTTCTTCCCCCGCGAGCGTAGCCAGCCTGCTACACCCGATGGCGCTTGCCCTGACGCGCTGCAAGGTGTCGACGACGCCTGCGCGGTGAGCTGCCTCGCCGACCTTCTTGGCGAGACTCGCATCTCTAACGAGCCCGCGTCCGACGTGGGCACAGACTACGCCGAGAGCCGCCTCGTCAGCCTCCTCGACCAGCTTCACGTCTCCAGCGAGCTTGCTGTGGACTTGGAGTCGGTCGGCTCCACTGACCCGATGCTTGTCGACTCCGACATGGCATCGCTCGACGCCTACCCCTCCCACGTGGTAATCTTCGACGACCCTCTCCCTCGAGCTGACAGTGGCAGCAGCGCTGTCACTGAGGTGCTGGTCATCAGCCACTGCGCCGACTCGGGCGAGAACGCCCACGACGCCCTACAAGCGGCGATGCATGACTTGTCCGTCCCCATCCCGGCCGACGCCGACGCCGAGACTCTGGAGGCACGCCGCCTTGCCCTCATCGCGGAGGGCCAGAAGATAGCCTCCATGAGACACCTCACTGAGGCTCACCAGCGCGAAGTCGACCGCGCCGCCTTTGGTACGCCGCCTCATGGCGGGCCGAGCCGAGTCGACCTCGTCAAGAAGCGCGCCGCGGCCATCGCCAGCATGCCCGAGGGAAACCGCCCACTCTACGCCACACCGCTCGAGAATCTGCGAGCCGCTCAGGCAGCCGCAGAAGAGCTGAACGGGCTGGGGGCTGATGAGCACCCCTACATGACAAGGCCATCCAGCAGCTGATCGACGCGGCCGCAGAACGTCATGAAGCCGGCGCCCGCGCTGAGAGTCCTCCCCCACACTGAGAACACGCCGCGACATCCCGGCCGCCGACTGCGAGCGGCGCCCGCGCAAGGAAAGACAAGGAGCCGACTGCTAGCCGCAGCCAGACTCTAATTACCATCGAGCGCGACGCAGAAGGCCGCCCTCGAGCGGTGCAGCGACAAGGCAATCCGCCTCCTCCGCCGCCTCGTGGGGAGAGATATCCCGCCCCGCCGCCTGTCACGCATCAGACTCTCGGTGGCCGACTAGGCCACTGCGAAGGAGTCGGCGAGAACGACGCCCGCCACCGGATCGACCGCCTAGCACGATCCCTGGCGCTAGAAGAAGAAGACGATGTCAGCCCGCCTTGCTTTGGCCTCCGCATCCGCAACGAGCCCTTCCCCAAAGGGTTCTCGCTCCCCAGAGACACGCCCAAGTACAACGGCTCTGTGAAGCCAGAAGATTGGCTGATCGACTACTCTACCGCTGTCAGCATAGCGAACGGCAATAGGCACGTAGCCGTGAAGTACGTCCCTCTCATGCTTCAAGGCACGGCACGCACCTGGCTAAACAGCCTCAAGCCCTACAGCGTCAACAGCTGGCTGGACTTCACGGAAGTCTTCGTCCGCAACTTCACCAGCACGTACAAGCGGCCTCCCAAGCCCTGCCAGCTCTCCTTGTGCGTCCAAGGGCCTAGCGAATCGACCCGCGACTACCTCACGCGGTGGGCCAAGCTCCGCAACTCCTGCGAGGGGGTGCACGAGGTTCAAGCCATAGAATACTTCACCGCCGGGTGCCGAGAGGGCACCCTCCTCAAGCACCGACTCCTCTGGGACAAGCCGGCTACCCTCGACGAGCTGCTGGCCATAGTAGACAAGTACGCCACGGCCGACTCCTCGATGAAGACCGAGCTCCGAGTGGACGCCTCTGGGAAGGTGCTCGCTCCGGCTCCCAAGACGCCAGCTGGTGACTCCAACCGATGCCCCTACCAGAACGACCACAAGCGCAAGGCCCCTATGCCGCCTTCCACCAGTCGGCAGGTGGCCACCGTCGAAGACGAGCAGCCTGAAGAGCGGCCAGCTCCCAAGAAGAAGGGCGGCAGGCCGGCTTGGCAGCCGGCCTTCTCCTACGAGTAGACTTTCGATACCCCCTGCAAGTTTCACAGCGGCGCGAAGCTGTCCAACCACACGACCCGGAAGTGCCACTGGCTCATAGGATCTCCAAGGGCGAGGGGCTGGTGCCGCCTCCGCCTCCCGGCCCGCCGCCTCCAGCCCCCCAGCAGCCGGCTGCTCGACCAGCAGTCGGAGCCATTCGGGATGAGTTCCCAGATGAGCACACCGCCTACGTCGTCTTCACGAGCCAGGTTGAAGACAAGCACAGCCGGCGCCGACAGCACCAAGAGGTCAACGCGGTCACCTCCAGCAACCCCGAGTTCATGCATTGGTCTAAAAGGCCTATCAGCTGGAGCCGGGACGATCACCCAGAGGTGATGCCGTCTCCTCGCTCCTACGCGCTGGTGTTGAACATCACCCTCGCGACGGAGAGGCGAGCTGCCCGATTCTCCCGCGTGCTGATTGATGGCGGAAGCAGTATCAACATACTGTACCACAACACCATGGAGAGGTTAAACCTCAAGGCAAAGCAGCTCATGCCAAGCCGGACCGTGTTCCATGGCATCGTACCCGGCCTATCCTGTTCCCCAATCGGCAAGATCAAGATGGATGTTCTCTTCGGAGACAAGGATCACTTTCGCCGAGAAGCGGTCTGGTTTGAGGTAGTGGACCTAGAGAGCCCTTACCCCGCCTTGCTTGGCCGACCTGCCCTGGCCAAGTTCATGGTTGTGCCCCATTATGCCTACCTCAAGATGAAGATGCCGAGCTCGAAGGGGATCATCACTGTAGCCGGCGAACAAGAAGTCCATCGAGTGCGCTACAGCCAGCAGCCGACTGGCCGAGTCCCTTGTGGTTGCAGAAGAGAAGAAGATGCTGGAGCGAGTTGTGGCCATGGCCGGCAAGCAGCCGGCCCTGCCCCCAACCCCAAGGAATATGATGCTCAGGGCTCCTTCCAGTTGGTCAAGGAGACGAAGAAGATACCTCTGGACCCGAAGAACCCGGAGAGGTTTGCTGTCATTGGTGCAAACCTGGACAGTAAATAGGAAGGCGAGCTCGTCGACTTCCTCCCCAAAGGACATGCCGGGTGTTCTGAAGGATTTCGCCGAGCACAAGTTACACGTCCGAGCGGACGCGAAACCAGTCAAGCAGCCTCTCCGCCGACTGTCGGAGGAGAAGAGAAGAATCGTAGGAGAAGAGATAGCCCGGCTCCTGGCCGCCGGCTTCATTATGGAAGTGTTTTTCCCAGAGTGGCTTGCCAACCCGGTCTTGGTGTTGAAGAAGAACAACAAATGGCGTATGTGTATAGACTACACTAGCCTCAACAAAGCTTGCCCCAAAGATCCGTTTGCCCTACCACGGATTAATCAAGTGATAGACTCCACAGCCGGATGCGAGCTGTTGAGTTTCTTGGATGCCTACTCAGGATACCACCAGATCAAGTTGGACCCAGCGGACCGCCTGAAGACCGCCTTCATCACACCATTCGGAGCTTTCTGTTACCTGACTATGACATTCGGCTTGAGGAATGCCGGTGCCACTTTTCAGCGTTGCATGCAGAAATGCCTCCTCAAGCAACTCGGCAGAAATGCCCACGTCTATGTAGACGATATTGTGGTGAAGACGGAGAAGCGCGGCACCCTACTAGAAGACCTCAAAGAAACATTTGCCAACTTGCGCCGATTCCAGATCAAGCTCAACCCCGAGAAATGTGTGTTCGGAGTACCAGCCGGCCAGCTTCTAGGCTTTCTGGTCTCCGAACGCGGCATTGAGTGCAATCCTGTGAAGATCAAGGCCATTGAGAGAATGGAGATTCCCACCAAGTTGCGAGACGTTCAGAAGTTCACCGGGTGCCTGGCCTCCCTAAACCGCTTTATCAGCCGGCTAGGGGAGAAGGCTCTCCCCCTGTACCGACTCATGAAGAAATCCACTCACTTCGAGTGGAATGACCAAGCAGACCAAGCCTTCCATGAGTTGAAGAAGATGCTGACCACTCCACCTGTCCTGGCGGCGCCGACTGAGAAGGAGCCCATGCTCCTCTACATTGCCGCGACTAGCCGAGTGGTCAGTACAGTCATCGTGGTCCAACGCCCAGAAGAAGGCCAAGCCCAGTTAGTCCAGAGGTCGGTATATTATTTAAGCGAAGTACTGTCCACCTCAAAGCAAAACTACCCGCACTACCAGAAGATGTGCTATGGAGTGTACTTCGCCGCCAAGAAGCTAAAGCCCTACTTTCAAGAGCATCCCATCACGGTCGTATGCACCGCCACGCTTGCCGAGATCATAGGCAGCCGACATGCATCCGGCCGGGTGGCTAAGTGGGCCATTGCGCTGGCTCCTTACACAATCTTCTACCAGCCCCGCACCGCCATCAAGTCCCAAGCATTGGCCGACTTCCTCGTCGACTGGGCCGAGACCCAGTACCTACCGCCGGCTCCCGACTCCACTCATTGGCGGATGCACTTCGATGGGTCCAAGATGTGCACCGGCTTGGGAGCCGGCATCGCCTCACCTCTCCCAAAGGTGACAAGCTCAGATACACGCTGCAAATCCATTTTGCCGCCTCCAACAATGTGGCTGAGTACGAGGCGCTCATACACGGGCTCCGGCTGGCCAAAGAGCTCGGCATACACCGGATCCTGTGTTATGGTGACTCGGACTTGGTGGTCCAGCAGTCATCTGGCGACTGGGACGCCAAGGATGCAAACATGGCGAGCTATGGATTCCTCGTCCAGCAGATCAGTGGATACTTTGAAGGGTGCCAGTTCCTTCACGTGCCACGGGCCGACAACAACCAAGCAGATGCCCTGGCACGGATCGGCTCCACCCGACAGGCTATACCAACCGGTGTCTCTCTCCAGCGCCTCCTCAAACCGTCTATCAAGCCGTCTCCAGAATCGGACTCTATCTTTGTACCGCCCGCCCCTGATGCAGCCGGATCCGACTGGAGGAACCCAGCAGGCGGCTCGGGGACTTCGGCAAGCGGCCCGGGGACTGCCGTAGTCGCACCCGGCTCGGGGACTTCAGAACCTGGCCCGGGGACTATAGCAGTCGGCCCGGGGACTGCAGCGGCACAAGAGGCGGTGGCCAACTCTAACTCTCCACCACCCAACCCACCCACCCGGGTCATAGTGGCCGTACTGACAATAGAAGAAGTCACAGCTCCATCATGGGCCCAGCCCATCCTCAACTTCCTAGTCAACAGAGAGCTGCCGACTGATGAGATCTCGGCAAGACTAGTGCAACGCCGAGCCGGAGCATACGCAATAATAAACAGAGAAATTGTCAAGCGTAGCGTCACTGGAGTCTTCCAGCACTGCGTCGAGCGAGAGAAGGGCGTAGCAATCCTCAAGGATATCCCCCAAGGCGAATGCGGCCACCACGCAGCCTCAAGAGCACTTGTCGCCAAAGCTTTCCGCCATGGTTTCTTCTGGCCGACTGCTTTGGAAGATGCCAAGGAATTAGTCAAATGCTGCAAAGGATGCCAAGTCTTCAGTTCCAAGCAACACCTGCTGGCTTCTACACTCAAAACCATCCCCCTCACCTGGCCCTTTGCCGTTTGGGGGCTGGACATGGTGGGCCCATTCAAGACAGCCCGCGGCGGCATGACACATCTGCTTGTCGCCGTGGACAAATTTACCAAGTGGATTGAAGCGAGGCCGATCAAGAAGCTGAACGGGCCGACTGTCGTGACATTCATCGCAGACATCACTACTCGGTATGGTGTGCCACACAGCATCATCACCGACAACGGCACAAATTTTGCCAAGGGAGCACTGGCACGTTTCTGTGCGACACAGGGCATCCGACTGGACTTAGCGTCCGTTGCCCACCCGCAGTCAAACGGCCAGGTCGAGCGAGCAAACGGCATCATCCTCTCCGGCATCAAGCCCTGACTGGTCGTACCACTGGAGCGTTCGGCCGGCTGCTGGCTCGATGAGCTGCCGGCTGTCCTCTGGAGTCTGCGTACTACCCCAAACAAGTCAACCGGCTTCACTCCGTTCTTCCTTGTATATGGTGCCGAGGCTGTCATCCCAACTGACATTGAGTTCGACTCGCCTCGGGTCACCATGTACACGGAGGAGGAGGCCAAGGAAGGGCGAGAAGACGACGTCGACCTGCTGGAAGAAGGCCGGCTATTAGCACTCAGCCGGTCCGCCATCTACCAGCAGGGTTTGCGCCGTTACCACAACTGGAAGGTCAAGCCAAGATCCTTCCAAGAGGGCGATCTTGTGCTCCGGCTGATCCAGCGAGCAGCCGGCCAGCACAAGCTCTCGGCCCCTTGGGAGGGCCCTTTCGTTGTCCGCAAGGCACTAGGCAACGACTCCTACTACCTGATCGACGCACAGAAGCCAAGAGCACGCAAGAGGGATGATTCCAGCAAGGAGTCGGAACGACCATGGAACGCCAACCTCCTGAGAACATTTTACATTTAAAAGCAGTATGTATCATGCTACCTTTTTTGTATTAAGTACGAAACAACGGGGCCCCCGAGGCGCACTCGGGGACTGCCCTCCTTTATCTATGAATGACAAGTGTCATACCCATGAATGTATTATTACATTTTGATTTTCCATCTGGCACCGGGTTCGACTAGTCGGCCCGGGGACTGGCCGCCTTATATTAAAAGTTCTACCTGAAGTCAGACAAGTAGTGTGCCAGCACCTGAGCCCTATCTTGTTGTAAGTCGCAGCTCGAAGAACCGACTGTCCGACTGGCAAGAGCCAAACGCAGAAAGGATGCCCACACGAAAAACGGCTAAGGACTAACGAACTTATATAACGCAAGCCGGCCTCCAACCACGCCTACCGGCTGTCAAAACAGCCGGCTGGCCGGCCTCCCAGCCACTTCGCTACAATCCAACAAAGCTAGAGTACTCGCCCTCCCAACTGGCCAAGCACTTCTCCAGCCACAGACTGCAGAGCAGTTGTCCGGCTGGGAAGGCGGCAACCAAGGGAGGGCGGCAAAGGAAACAGCCGAAGGACGACAAGCAAAGAACAAGGGAAAGCCAAACGCATGCATAATTATATTTACACATAAGGCCCTCAACAGGCCGGTAGTCAATACAGTTCGAATACACCCCCAGTGGGTGGAACTGTGTAAACTTAACAAAATACTGTTCCAAGAGTAATAAAACAGGAAAGTAGAGGCAGTAGATTAGACTAAGGGCGCAGCATGGGAGCCGGGCTGGTCGGTGGAGACGGCGGCGCCGGCTGGAGGAGTGGCCGGCTGGCGAGTCTCGGCTTGATCATCGCCGGCTGCAGGCGGTGCGCTCGCACGTGCCTTGTTGCTGGAGGCACGGTCAAGCTGAGGCTGACCGGCCGCTCCACCATCTGGCGCGGCATCTTCACCCTCCTCCTCCTCCTCCTCCTCGCCCTCGTCGCTGGAGTCGATCTCCTCCATCGAATCCTCGCCATCTGCCGGGTGCAGCCCGAACCACACCTCCGGCTGGGCAACGCCGTTGTCGTCTACCTCAGGAGCAAAGGCGCTGGTGTCGGTGTAGTCGGTGATCGCCGAGGCTCGCTGGATGATAGCCGGCCGCACCGGCTCTAGCTCCGTGTCGGCCTTCTGCCGCCAGGTGGCCAGCTGGTCCAAACTCAGCTCGGGATACCAGGCCTTGACGAACTCCAATGCCCGCCTGGCGCCTGACCGAGCCGCAGAAGCCTTCCAGGCCTCGAAGCGGCCGGCCGCCACCTCCAGCCAGTCGGCAGTCCGACTGGGAGTGCGGGGAATCACCTCACCGGGCCAGAGAGCGGCTAGCACCTGCGCCCCAACACGCTGAAGCCGACGGAGCATGCGGTGAGCCGGCTGGAGGTGGGCTTGAATCGCCAAGAGCTGTTCCTCCAGCGACCGGCGAGCATTCGGCGCGATCTTGGCGCCAGCCTGCCTTTGTGCCTCGCGGTGGGCCTCGACGACCTGGTTGGCGGTAGTAGAGTAGCCAGGGAAGTACTCTGCGCAAGAAAGAAAGAGAAAGAAGAGAAAAATACCAAGTCAGAAAATGAACCAAAGGGCAAGCGGCAAGCAAGGGACGAAGAGGAGGGCGGCCTACCGTCAACCAAGTCTTCGATCTGGCCGTAGCAGTTGATTACCGACTACCTCACCTCGGCCCAGCTCACCGCCTCTGTCTCATATTCGGCTTGAAGGGCGGCCTCGCTGTCCTGCACCGCCTTCAAGGCCGCCTTGTGGCTCTCCTCCTGGTCGGCTAGCCTCTTGGCCAGGCGGTCACGCTCCTGGGCCAAGGTGTCAAACTCGGCTTCCTTAGCGCGAAGGGCGGCCTGAGTCCCACCCAGCTGCTCCCTCAGTTTGGCGTTGGCCGCTGCAGGCATGGCAGAGAAGAAAGAAGCAATAAGGAAGAAGTCGTCAAGAAAGATCGGACCCGACTGCTCAGCAATCGGCCCGAACCTCGGGGACTACACCCAGTGGGTGTGCTGATGCGCCCCCACATGAGATAAAAGATGAAGCATTCTTCTAGGTCAGCTCCTGAGCCCGGGAGTTGAAGGCAGCCGCGCGGAGGTTGTGGTAGTCCTGCAAGTCAGGCAGAGAAACGAATGAGAACAAGATAGCGAACAAAGCCCGCTAAGAAGTTCCAAGCCGCCTGCTCAGCAGCCGACTCGGAACTCGGGGACTACACCCAGTGGGTGCGCTGACGCGCCCCCACGGAAGAAACCAAGGTCAAAAAGCAAAAACGGGAAGGCTTACCCGAATGGCCACTCGCGTCGCGAGGAACTCGTCATTGTATTTCCTCAGTGCCGTGGCCTGGGACTGAAGCCAGTTCCGGACTTCCTGCGCCGCCACAGTCACCACGGCCGTCCCTCCACCCGGCGTCCACCCCGAGCTGGCGCTGGCCGCCTCCACGTCCTAGGCCGACGAGCCGGAGCCCGCGGCCTTCTGCGGGTCTGAAGTGGCCTTCCCCGCGCGCTGGCGCGATGGCGACTGGACCACCAGGTCCGTCCTCGCAGCCGGCTCGCCCCCAGCCGGTTGTGCAGGCGGCGCGTTAGGCCGACTGCCTTGGGCCCCCCTAGTCGGCGAGGACGGTGCCGCCTCCCTCTCCGGGACGACGACGTCGTTCCCTTCCCTCTCCAACCCCGGCAGGTCGCCACCGGCTTTCTCCGGCGGGGGTTTGTGACACCCAAATTTTTATTTGGATTTTTCAAAAGATTTTATTTGAATTGAGGGAGGTGATTTTTTTTTTCCAAAGAACTCTCACTTTCAAATATTTTCTTTCTTCTTTATGGCAAGGTTTCATTTGGATTCACCCAAGAGCTGTCTTTAGTCTTGGAGGTTCTTGCCTTTTATTTAGACTCTAGACAAAATACTTTTCACTTGAGAAAAATGACTTTTGATAATCTCTTTGAATTTGCACTATGGCATTTGGAATAATCCCTTGCCACTTTCAACAATTCCCTCTTGCCATGTCCTTAGTGCAAATACTCTCCCCTAACCCTTCCCTCACCTTTGGATCATGATTTGCATCAAATCCAGCAAGTTGAACCTCCCCATGTGATTATTTCCATTTAAATCTTATCCAAACAAATTTCTGTCTCCTATTCTAGCCATTGGTGATTTACAAAGGAACTCCATTTTCTGTCTTGATTTTTGCCCCCAAACCTTTTCCCCTTCCTAGTCCTTTGAACCCTCAACCAAGATCCATGAAGATCCACTGGTCTTCAGTTCAAATTTTTCAAACTACACTTGCTGCAAGTTTGGACCAGATTTGTCAAATTTGGTGAAATTCATTCAAATCCTTCTCCAAAAATTCCAAGTAAAATCAGGCAGCCTCTGGGTGCATTGAGTGGTCACCTCACCAGGTTACAGCCCCAGAAATTTTTTTCTCATAGCCAAATCATTCTGTCGAGCACCTGCAGTGCATTGTCAATATCAAGTTCAGTTAATTCAGAGAACAGTTCAGTGGCTTACTGTCGTTTTCTTCAGAGATGGTTGTCGATCTCGACAGTGCCCCGATGTCGCCTTGCTCCTCGTCCCCTCCCTCTTGTTCCTGCACCGCACGAACGCCTGGCACCTTGCGGACGTCGGCGACGAGCAGCAGAAGGTGCGCTGCCCCGTGACCGACGCCAGCGGCGGCTTTGCGGCCGCCAGCGGGAGGCACGGCGCCGACGGCGCTACCCAGCGCCGCCCAAGCCACCGGAGCTCGCCGCGTGGCCTTCCACTCCCCCGAACGCGCCACCACCCTCGTCGTGAACCGCAGGGCGCGGAGCGCGCTCTCTGCCGCCGTCGAGCCCGTGCGGTCACCTCACCGTGGACCAACGCCATTACGCCAAGACCAACTCCGTTTAGCTGTGGAATGGCACCAGTAACCTCCACTGACGCTGCCTAGCCACTCAGACCTCCTGCCAATCCACCGCATCGCCGTAATCGCTCGCCGGAGATTCCCCGTTCACGGCCACCCCGTCGATCCGCCTATAAATAGCGGCCCCGAGCTTCAACTCGAGCACACACCATCCCTGCACTCCACCTAGAGCACGCCTAGCCTCTGGAAGAGCCCCGAGGAGGTCTCCTTCCTCGACTCCAGCCGCCGCGACCCGCCACGGGATCCAGCTCGATTCACCCCCGTGTGTGCACCTCCGCCTCCATTCTCTTGCTAGTAGCTTCACCATGCATCCCTCTTTCTGACCCACGCTTCAATTCGAAGTTTGCAGCCCTCCACCGGAGTTCTCCACCACCACCCGAGCCGCCGCCCACCGGAGATAGTGTCGTCGTCGACGTGGTGCTCCCCGTTGGTCGAGTCCACCATCCACCGACGCGGAAGAACACGCTGAAGCTCTTGGTACCCTCCGATCCTTCTAACTCGCCGTGGTTCGACGCCAGCGTCCACCGCAGTCTTCGGGCGCCGGCGAGCTTTTCAAACCTGACATGTGGACCCCGCATGTCAGCCTCTGTTCTATTCTTTCACGAACCGTTTTCTGTTGGCGCCTTCGGGCAAAATACGCTTTCCCTCTTTAGCTAGCGCATTTCTTACCGAAGCGTTTTCTGGTTTCTCAGTTTAAACCCTGGAATTTTTCTGTTTCATTACAGATAAGTCCCTGGACCGAAACCTTTGTAACTTTTTAATAAAAAGGTATTTTTCAGTGATTCTTTTTCTGACAGTCTGGCAATTTTGTCTAGTTTTTTATGGGATTTATTTGGAAATTTTTTGGAGAATTTTCTGTGCACGCGTTGGTTTTCACGTTAGTACCCGTTTTCGTGATTGCCGTAGGTTCCGGAAGAGGTGACGGAGCCGCGAACTTCGCCGAGCTAGACTCCGACTTCTCCGAACCAGGCAAGCAAGTTTGAACATTTGATATGATAAGTGTTTTGCAGGTTTGCTTGAAAGTTTGTGCGTGGCATATGAGTGTCGATATATACCTCGTTGCTTGTAAGGCAACTACCCGCATGTTCCAAAGTTGCGATGATCTCTGATGAGAGATGGCCTAATCATGTGGTGACATGAAGGGCATCAAGGTGGTACTGTTGTAGCATACCAGCCTTGCGTCATCCGACTTTCTCCGACGTTAACGTGGACGGAGTCACGTTATCGTTCTTTTTCCCCTCCGTGTTCCAAAGTTGTGATGACCTCTGATGAGAGATGGCCTAATCACGTGGTGACATGAAAGGTAGCAAGGTGGTACTGTTGTAGCATACCAGCCTTGCGTCATCCGACTATTTCCGACGTTGACGTGGACGGAGTCACGTTATCGTTCTTTTTCCCCTCCGTGCTACCACATGTTTCATTTGCCAGGATGCGGTCTAGTAAGTTGGTAACCTCTTTCCGTGTACACACCAAACAGAGAGGCCGGGATGATGGTACCTTGGCCCAGGATTAAAGCCAGTCATCCGGTCAGGCGGCATGGGTGTTTCCGGTTGGGACCGAGAGGGCACCCCCTTAGAGCGCGCGTATAGAAATTTGATCCCATGCTACGCGAGGTTGTAGCCTCCCCGTCTCAAGGTTTTTCTTGAACGTTGCCGAGGGTGATCCCTGGCTTCGGAAGGTTGAATTGGGTGTGTACTGGTTAGAGGTGTTTCTTCGAAAACACCGTAGACGGAACTAGTCCCTGTGACTACTGAAATCCGTTGGCTGTGGTTAAGTACAAACTCTGCAGAGTCAATTCCTTCCAAGTCATCGTATCCATGATCAAGTAGTGTAATCAGTATATCCATATCTATCCGCGTGGAAAACTTGTCCCCGGTGAACAAGCTCAAGTGGTAAATCCAGTTTATTTATTATTCTTGTGGATGGACTAACTTTATATTTGTCTCGTACTTGTGATAATTTATGTTCCCGAATTATTGTATTATTGAGCTACAATATAAGCCCTTTATGTGACGTCGCGCAGACGTCCGACTGTGGCGTGTTCTTGTTTCTTACTTTAAATATAAGCCCTTTATGTGATGTCGCTCCGACGTCCGACTGTGGCACGCACTGCCTTTATTTTCTGTTATAAGCCCTTTATGTGGTGTCGCCCCGACGCCCGACTGTGGCATTATTATTTCGCATTTTCCTCTCGAGGAGTCATTCAGACACTCGTTTGGCACCAGTACTACTATTCTGCAGTTTTCGCTCGAGGAGTCATTCAGACCCTCGCTTGGCACCCAGTATTTATTATCTCTATGTCTGAACGCACTGGTTAACTTGTTCATATGCTTCGTGTTTACATTTGTTATATCTTATGTCCGAACTGTCTTGCGAGTACTTTCATAGTACTCACCTGGCTTGTTGATTTGGCCAGATGTTGACGAAGGCGATCTCTTGGATGAAGAGTTTGATAGCGCGTCCGACGCCTAGAGGAGTCCCAGTCAGTCCTGCGCGATCCCGGATATTGGTCACTTGTATTATATACGCTTCCGCCACCCGCAATAAGTCTCCTCGAGCCTCACTCCGACGCTCGATGAGCTGTAGTCTTCAGGAGTCATATCACTCATTTCGCAGTGATATTTCCACCACCGTTATTATCGTGAGTTAGTAGTTATGCCACCCTATCCGCCGTCTTGTTTGTCGGCGTGCATGTAATAAATTGTTGGGCAGTCTCCGCCCAACCTTGTATTATATTTAGTACTCCTGGTATTTTTCTTCTGTGGCCAAGATATTGTCTACCAGTGTGAAGGAATTCTTACTTACTGGTCCGTAGAAGGGATTGGTCTCTCAATAATTATTTTATTGAAAAACCGATCGTGACAGGGTTCCGGGACCTCGGGCGCTGCGACACGTAGAGGGGTGACAAGCAAGGCCCCCTCCGCTGTTGCCGCGGCCGCAGCCTCCGCCTGGGCCTTGGCCGCCGCGTCGGCACGCGCCTTCGCCGACTCCTCCTCCTCCTGTGCCGCCTTCGCGGCAGCCGCCCTCAGCTCCTCCGCCTCCCGCTCCTCCCGTGCCTCCCGCGCGTTTCGCTCCGTCGCTGCCTGAAGCTAGGCGCGGGGGTCCACACGGCGGGTGCTCCCGGACCCTCCCGGCGATCCAACCACGGAGGCGGCAGCAACCCGCTCAAGAGAAAGCGGAGCCCTGATTTTTGAGAAAGGATAAGGATTCAAGAATCAACAAGAAAAGAAGAAAGAGTATGCAAAAGAATATACACTTACGCTGACACCGTCTGCGGCTGCTTCACCACCTTGCGGAAGCGGGCCGCCTTCGCGGCCGCCTCATCCCGCCTGGTCGCCGCCGCCCCGCCCTTGGGCTTCTTCGGCCGACTGCCGAACAAGCCCGACGCGGCCTGGCGCTTCTGCTCGCCGCCCCGAGCAGGCGGCGCGGCGGAGGAACCCGCGCCATGGCCGGACACCGGCTGGCTGCGTGGGACGATTTCCGCCTCGTCGTCATCCGGCCAGTCGTCGAAGCTGAGTCCATGCCCGGAGCCGCCTGCTTCGCCGCCGGCTTCACCGCCTCCCGCCTCGGTGTTGTCGTCCATGGCGGCCGCCCCCAAGTCGTGGCCTCCAAGTCATGCTCCGCCCGGTCGGGAAGAAATCGGCGATCCACCCCCAACCCGGCCGCAGGTCGAAGGACAGGGCTCTGCCAAGACGTGCCGACTGGTCAGAGTCGGCCAAGAAAAACTCGGCGACAAAACTAAGAGAAGAAAGGATAAAGAGAGCATACCGTAGGCGGAGGATGTGCACGGGAGTATGGCTCCTTGCCAAACCGCCACTCTGCGGAGAGCTTGCAGTTCACAAGATAATTCACCATATGAGCCACCTCGTCGTGCGGCATATCCTTGGTGCACATCCGACTCGGATCGAGTTGGCCGCTCATCTGACATATCGGGCGAGGGCGGCTTTGAAGCGGAAGCACCCGGCGCGCGACGAAGGCGGTCAGCAAGTCGGACCCAGTCAGGCCCTCCGACTGGATCATTACCCGGAGTCGGGCGATGGCCGCGGCTCCAGCCTGCGACAGCGTCACGGCCTGATAGGACCACTGGGGCCGCCTCCCAGTCGGCGGGCCGGCTACGTAAGCCGGCAAGTTTACGTAGTCGCCTTGCGGGGCGACGTTCCTCACGTAGAAATATGACTTCTGCCAGCGCTTCACCAACTGGATCAGCGTGATGACAGGGAAGGGGTTGTCGGCCGCCGGCCTCCGCATCGCGATGAAGGCGCCGCTCTGAGATGGCACGCCCTGCATGCGGGTGCCGAGCTTGGTTTGGCAGGACTCCCCCCAGAGCTCGAGGGTGGGGAGAACGCCAAGAAAGCCTTCGCACAGGGTGACGAAGGCAGACAGCAGCACCACCGTGTTCCGAGTGAGGTGGTGCGGCTGGAGTTGATAGAAGTCAAGAAAGGAGCAGAAGAAGGCGCTCGCCAGCAAGCCGAGGCCGCGCAGGAAATGCGAGCGGAAGATTACCCGCTTGCCTTCCTCCGGTGGCGGCGTGATCTCCTTCTCCGGCGCGAGACGGACCCGCACCTGGTCCTTGTCGGGCAATCGCCGCGTCTTGTGGAGGAAGTCGATGTGGTCCATATGGACGTTGGCGCCGTCCCAGTCCCCGCCGTACTGCATGGTGGCGAGAAGCTAACAAGGAAGGGTGCGGCGGCGGAGAAAGCACGGCCCTGCGGCAGCAAAGCTGCGGGGCGGAGTTAAGATTGGTGGGACGGCGCGGCGGCGAGGCGCTGCTGCGAGGGAAAGTAGGAGGAAGAAGATGGCGGAGAGGAGAGGAGCGTGCGAGCGTCTGCCGCTTCCCCTCCTCCCCCTACTTATAGCCTCGTGCAGCGAAGCCGAGGAGGTGAGGCGTGGGGAGGAACGTGGGGTTAACTGCGCCCACTCCCCCACGTCCCGTGATTATTGCACCCTAACGGCGTGCGGACAACTCTGGGCCACAGAGGATCCACGCCTGGGCCTAGGCGTAGGAGTGGTGGGCCCCCGGCCTGCGGCGACGTCCTGTCGCGTGCGTGGGTTGGCAGGCTTTTTCAGCCGGAGGATGCCACGTGGTTCGCGGGCGGCGAGCGGCCGGCCCGCAGCCCGCGCACGCGCCAATAGACTCCCGCCTTCTGACTTTAGAAATTTCGCCAAGACGGCGCGCCCAACCGAAGCCGGCTCCCAGCTGCTGGCTCGTCAAGATAAGAACTTGACCGAGCTTCTCGACCTCCTCTCAGCCTCGAAGCCCAACCAGCTTCGGGGACTACTGTCGGAGTAAATGGCCACGGGTAGCCTAACCGACTCCCCCTGGTACTTCAAAAAATAATCAGGCCATTCGAGCCTTCAAGCATCCAGAGCATAGGGCCGCCTTCCCCCGGCCGTCTATCCCCAGGGCCGATTACCAGAAGGCGACCCGGCCTCAGAAACCTTCCCAAGGAAAGCTATGAGATAGCCGACTCCAGGAAGCCGGCCCCAAGAGGACCGACT
Organism: Aegilops tauschii subsp. strangulata; assembly: GCF_002575655.3. Taxonomy (NCBI): domain Eukaryota; kingdom Viridiplantae; phylum Streptophyta; class Magnoliopsida; order Poales; family Poaceae; genus Aegilops; species Aegilops tauschii. The sequence continues at coordinate 388,088,585 of NC_053035.3, forward strand.
CCTAGAAGCCGGCCATGAAGAAGGCCGACTCCCAAAAGCCGGCCCAGACTGTACCCACCAAGACTGCATCCACATAACGGTGATAAGACAGGGCGTGGCCGCAGTACAGCCCACTACCCCCGAATCCCGAAGCAGGCATGGCCACAGGGCGCCGTACGGGCCAGCTATCTCCCGTCCGGTGCGGCACTGTAGCCATGTTGACCTCGACGTCACCCACGACAGGCGCCAGTACGGCCCGCGGGCGGCGGGCCCCTTTAGCCAGAGAGACACTCGAAGGCGGCCCGGCGTCCCCTAGTCGGCCGGGGGCGTAGCCGGCTCCCAATAGCCGACTACCTCCCTCCCTCGAAACATGTGCCTCATTAAGGAGACAAGACGAGGTAAGGCTACAGGGAGAGCCCGCAAGGCAGCGGCACTGTAGCCACGCTTACCTCGACAAAGCCCTCATCATCAGAGGCGAGGCAACAGTAACCAGCCACCGACAAGGCCCCCAAGCGGTGGGGCCGGCCTGTCGGCCAAGAGGCCGGCAGCCAGCGGGACCCACCAGTCGGCGGGCCCCAATGGCCGGCGGAGAAGCCGGCGAGCGCAGACACTGACGGCTGGGACCCGCACCCAACCGGATTACCATTGTACCCCTGGGGGTAGGCCTATATAAGCCCCCCGGGACATCCATGCAAAGGGTTGATCTCATAGAGTTTCACACACCACATAGAGAGAAAAGGAGAGCTAGCCTTGTCCTTCTTCTTCCTCTAGCCAAACAGCTCAAGGAGCACTTGTAGCTACTTGTATTGATCTAGTGATCATGCGGAGACCGCGCAGAGCAGGACTAGGGTGTTATCTCCACGGAGAGCCCAGAACCTGGGTAAGATCCGCCGGCGTGCATGTCTTCGCCTTATCCCGTTTCCAGGCACCGGCGATGTCTTACTGGCTCCCACAATGACAAGCCACCCGTTGGCATATGTCGCACCTACCACCCGACACTTAGTCTTTGGATCCTTCAGATTCTTCATAGTGATAAATTGATAATAATCCCAAGTGACTCAACAAAGCTATGCTCCCCGGCAACGGCACCAGAAAAAGGTCTTGATAACCCACAAGTATAGGGGATCGCAACACTTTTCGAGGGTAGAGAGTATTCAACCCAAATTTATAGATTCGACACAAGGGGAGCCAAAGAATATTTGTTAGTATTAGCAGCTGAGTTTTCAATTCAACCACACCTGCAGATTAATTATCTGCAGCAAGTAATCGGTAGCACAGTAATATGATAGTTTTGATAGTAGTGACAGCAATAACGGTAACGGTAACAGTGATAGCAGTAATTTTGTAGCAAGTGTAACAGTGATGATAGCAGTAGTAACTTAGCATAAACAATATAGGATAAATTCATATGCATTTGATCGGTAACTTGTTGGATGATATTCATCATGTGACAGTTATAACCTAGGGTGATACGGCACTAGCTCCAGTTCATCGATATAATGTAGGCATATATTTCGTCAATAGTCATACATGCTTTATTAAAAGAACCTGCATGACATCTTTTGTCCTACCCTCCCGTGGCAGCGGGGTCCATATTGGAAACTAAGGGATATTAAGGCATCCTTTTAATAGAGAACCGAAACAAAGCATTAACACATAGTGAATACATGAACTCCTCAAACTATGGTCATCACCGGGAGTGGGCCCGGTTGTTGTCACTCCGGGGTTGCCGGATCATAACACGTAGTAGGTGACTATAACTTGCAAGATCGGATCTAAAACATGGATATAATGATGAATTCATAAACGGTTCAGATCTGAATTCATGGCACCCGGGCCCAAAGTGACAAGCATTAAGCAAAGCAAATTCATAGCGACATCAATCTAAGAACATAGTGGATACTAGGGATCAAGCCCTAAGAAAACTAACTTGATTACATGATGAATCTCATCCAAGTCCTCACCGACCAGCGAGCCTATGAAGGAATTACTCACTCCCGGTGGGGAGCACCATGGAATTGGCGATGGAGATGGGTTGGTAATGAGGAAGAATGAAGATCCCCCTCTCCGGAGCCCCAAACGGACTCTAGATCTGCCCTCACGAGGAAGAACAAGGCTTGGCGGCGGCTCCGTCTCGTGGAACGCGATAATTCTTTCTCCCTGATTTTTTCTGGAAATATGTGATTTTATAGTATCAGGGGGATCGTCTGCGGGGCCACCAGGTGGATACAACGCACCTGGGCGCACCAGGAGAGGGGGGCACGCCCTGGTGGGTTGTGCCCACTCAGGGGCCCCTCTCTGGTGGGTCTTGGCTCCAGTAATTCTCTTTTATTCCATAAAAATTCCTCGCGAAGTTTCGTTTTATTCCGAGAACTTTTATTTCTACACAAAAGCAACACCATGGTAGTTCTGCTGAAAACAACGTCAGTCCGGGGTTAGTTTCATTCAAATCATGCAAATTAGAGTCCAAAACAAGAGGAAAAGCGTTAGGAAAAGTAGATACGTTGGAGACGTATCTAACGCCTCGGATTCGATGCGCCAGGTGTCTTCCAGTTATTCATCATTGTTGCCATGTCATTCGCTTGCGTGTTGCACTTTGCCATGTCATCATCTGCAATGCATCATCATGTTTTTCAAAACTTGCATCCGGCCTTTTTCCCCGTTGTCCGTTTCGCATTCCGACACTCTCGTCGCACCCGTCGCCCCTCTCAGACCTTGTTTCGTGAGCGGGAGAAGAACGTTCTCGGAATGGGTCGAGATTTGCCGAGTGGCCTTGATAGCACCAGTAGACCGCCTGTCAAATTTCGTCGCATTCAGAGTCCGTTTGATAGCCCAACCGTTAAACTTATAGCGGCACTTTCGTCGGGCAAACGTCGGACGTTTTCGGTCTCCGAAAACTGCCGTCGGGCCTCTCTCTCTCTTCTATCCTGCAACCCTTGGCCTTTCTAGCACAGCCCACAGCAGCCTACCTAGTTCCCCCTCTGTCCGGAGCCGCACGATCGCGATCGGAGGGCTCCGAAAGCCCCAAAACCCCCCTAACCCCAAAGCTCCAGCCGCCGCGGCCCGCGGAGCCCATCACGGGCCCACGCAGGCCCAGATCCCCGCCGCCGTTTGGCCCGCGCGAGGCCCGGCCGCGCGCCGCCAGACCTCGACCGCGTGCCCCCCCGAGCTCCCTGCGACCCCCGCCGGCGGCTTCGTCCCCGAGTCGCCGCTCCGCATCACGCCTCGACGCCGCCGCCGGTGAGCGTCGTCGCCGCCCCGCCAGGTCGCGCCGCCCCGTCCGGCTTCCTCCTTTCTCTCCTGACCCCGTCTCTCTCTCCCCCGCAGGTCCCCGCCGCCATGGGAGCCGAGCTCCGCCGCCTCCCAGCTCGCCGCGGGCCCCGTCTCCGGCCAGATCCGGCCGGGGTACGGCCGGATCCGCCGTCCCGCACCCGTCCCTGTCCTACCCCGCCGCCTCCGTCGAGCTCCGTCGCCGGCGCTGCCATGGCCGATCGGGAGGAGCCCCGATCCGCCGCTGCGTCGACCGCGTGTGGCCTCCGCGTGGGCCCCGCGTCCGGCCCAGCTCCGCCTCTCTCCGGCCCAAGGCCACGCTGGTGAGAAGCCCGGCTATCCCCCGCCCTGAGCGCCGCTTAGTTATTTTGCGCTCACTGTGCCTTTTTTTTCCCGCTAAGTCCCAGATTTTGCATATTATGTGTACACCTTTGACATGCCATATCTTCATGCTCGGTGCTCCGATTTGTGCATATGATATATCTAAATGTTCATCATGAGATTCTCCTCATTTTGTTCCATTATGCCATGCTTGTTTGAGATCATCTTGATGCCCTAATCAGGATTGCAAGAGTGCTATATGCTGTTAACTGCTGTCTGTTATCAGAACTTGGTGATTTGTCTTTTTCATTGCATTTTGTGTGTGCATCCTATGAGCTTGATGTCTACATGTGTTTTGAACTACATAATGCCATCTTTACAGTGGTGCTAGTCCTGTATTTTGAGGATATATGTGGTGATTAGCACAAGCATGCAAACTAAACTCCGTGATGTTGCTGATTTCTGTGACTTAGTGATTTCTGCTAAGTCTGAGTCTGTTATATTTTGTTGCCATGTAAACCTGCTGTCTCCTTGAGTTCTATGCATAACCTGGAGATGTTCACTAAGGATGTTTTGTTACACATGTTATGCTATATCCATCCATGCCCATGTTTGCAATTATGGAGTGCTCTAGCATGTCTTAATCTTGCTCTACGTTTGCTATAAAATGTTTACATGTTAATCATTTTTGCCATGGTTGTTACTAGTGTTACATGTACCCTATGACTATGATATTGCCATGATTAGCTTCATATTTATGCCACCTTACTGTTGGTTACCTTGCCATGCCATGTAATGCCTTGTGGTGAGTGGTTCAAGCTCACCGACATGCCTACTTATCGTTATTTCTGCCATGCTCTGTTTTTCTTCCAAGTCTAAATCTGTTTATGAAACTTGCTATGTTTGCCTGGGTGCCATCATATCTTCTGTGCCTGTTTAGCTCATGATCAGTAAGGGACTTTTGTTCTATGCAATTAGTAGATTCATGCCATGCCTTTGATTGCCATGATATGTTCCTGTAGCATGTTGTTTGATAGCTCGAAAGTTTGCGACCTGATGTTATTTCTGCCATGTCCAGTAATTTCTGCTTAGTCTGTGACCTGTTATTATTTGCAATGTTGCCATTTCTTTTTGAGCATGTTCTAGTGATTTCTGGAGATAGCTCAGCGTTCATGTTTTGTAATGCTTTACCTGTACATCATGTCCATGCCTTTTGTTTTCATGTTGAGTTCCTGTAGCATATTGTATTGATGCTTGCAAGATGCCTAGTTGCTGTTTTGGACAGATTGTTGATATATCTTGTTTGGAGTGTGTGTGTGTGTGTGTGTTGCACCGTTGCTCGTTTTGAGCATGCTCTATATGGAACTTGTTTAGTTTTGCATGTAGCTTCATATTACCTTGTTGCACCCTTGTTTTGAGGTGTTTGCTTGATGTTTGGATGCATTTTGCATCAATGCCATGTTTAACTTGTTTTGCTCATATCTTCTAGGCCGTAGCTCGAATCTAATGAACTTTATATGTAACTTGACTAGAATTTCGTGTAGATCACCTTGGTGCATGTTAACTTGCTGTTTAACAACTTGAACCTAAGGTTTATTCAGTTCTGGACCAATTTCGAAATTTGCATATGAGGACTTACCGGATTTGTTATATGTTGTTTCCGGCCTCATTTAAACTTGCTTTGTTGTGTTCATCTTGTATGCATCATCTCTTGCCATGTGTAGCTTCATATAGCCTTTTCATGCATCATACTTGGTTGAGCATCATGCCTTGTTCATGTGTGCTGTGTTTACCATGTTGTGTGCTTCCTCTCGATAGTTCCCGTGTCGTTGCGATCGTGAGGATTCGTTCGTCTTCGTGGCTTCATCTTCTTCATGGACTCGTTCTTCTTCCTAGCGGGATTTCAGGCAAGATGACCGTTACTCTGGATCTCACTACTATCATTGCTATGCTAGTTGCTTCGTTCTATCGCTATGCTGCGCTACCTACCACTTGGTTATCAAGCCTCCCCAAATTGCCATGAACCTCTAACCTTTGTCACCCTTCCTAGCAAACCGTTGTTTGGCTATGTTACCGCATTGCTCAGCCCCTCTTATAGCGTTGCTAGTTGCAGGTGAAGATGAAGATTGCTCCATGTTGGTTTATGTTTATGTTGGGATATCACAATATCTCTTATATTATTAATGCATCTATATACTTGGTAAAGGGTGGAAGGCTCGGCCTTATGCCTGGTGTTTTGGTCCAGTCTTGCCGCCCTAGTTTCCATCATACCGGTGTTATGTTCCTTGATTTTGCGTCCCTCACGCAGTTGGGTGAATTATGGGACCCCCTTGACAGTTCGCTTTGAATAAAACTCTTCCAGCAAGGCCCAACCTTGGTTTTACATTTGCCTCACCTAGCCTTTTTTCCCTTGGGAGTCGCGCTCTCGAGGGTCATCTTTATTTACCCCCCCGGGCCAGTGCTCCTTCGAGTGTTGGTCCAACCTGTCAGTCGCCGGTGGCCACCAGGGGCAACTTTTGGCTGGCCTACCGGAAGCTTGGACAATCCGGTGTGCCCTAAGAACGAGATATGTGCAGCTCCTATCAGGATTTGTCGGCACATTCGGGCGGCTTTGCTGGTCTTGTTTTACCATTGTCGAAATGTCTTGTAACCGGGATTCCGAGATTGATCGGGTCTTCTCGGAAGAAGGAATATCCTTCGTTGACTATGAGAGCTTATAATGGGCTAAGTTGGGACACCCCTGCAGGGTATTATCTTTCGAAAGTCGTGCCCGCGGTTATGTGGCAGATGGGAATTTGTTAATATCTGGTTGTAGAGAACTTGACACTTGACCTTAATTAAAACGCATCAACCGCATGTGTAGCCGTGATGGTCTCTTCTCAGCGGAGTCCGGGAGGTGAACACGGTTTCTAGGTTATGTTTGACGTAAGTAGGAGTTCAGGATCACTTCTTGATCATTGCTAGTTTCACGACCGTTCCGTTGCTTCTCTTCTCGCTCTTATTTGGGTAAGTTAGCCACCATACTTGCTTAGTTGCTGCTGCAACCTCACCACCTTATCCATTCCTTTACCTTTAAGCTTTGCTAGTCTTCATACCCATGGTAATGGGATTGCTGAGTCCTTGTACCTCACAGATTACTACAACACCAGTTGCAGGTACAGGTTTTGCGATGATCATGACGCGAGAGCGATGCTATTTGTTTTGGAGTTCTTCTTCTGCTTCTTCTTCGATCAGGGGATAGGTTCCAGGTCGGCAGCCTGGGCTAGCAGGGTGGATGTCGTTCGAGCTCCTGTTTGTGTTTCATCCGTAGTCGGATGTTGATCTTGTGTATGATGTATTGATGTATTCTTGCGGCATTTGTATGCCTTGTATGTATCCCCAACTATTATGTAATGTTGATGTAATGATATCCACCTTGCAAAAGCGTTTCAATATGCGGGTCTATCCTTGGTGGGACCTTCGAGTTCCTCTCGGATAGGATCGCATATTGGGCGTGACAACGTATCACTCGTCTATAAGGACACACTCGATAAAATGCAAATAGACAAGAGCCGCATCGAGCAGAGCAGTACAACCTTTCGAGGCATTATCCCGAGTCGCGAAGCGCGATGTCCAGGGAAAATTAAACTTGATGTCGTATTCGGCACGCCGAAGAACTACAGGTTTGAAAAGTTAATCTTCCACGTGGCACCTTTCAACAGTGGATATCACGCCCTGTTGGGGCGAGACGCATTCACACGATTTCAAGCCATACCCCACTATAGGTACATGAAGCTGAAAATGCCCGGGCCCAATGGAGTCATCACTATCTCTAGTGACCCGGATATAGCACTCCGTGCCAAAAATAAAACCGCATCCATGGCCCTCAAGGCATTATCTGAGGCCCTTGCGGCCGAGGAGCTCACCGCTCTGCGCTCCACAGTGGATAGAGATGACGTAATCCTTGATAAGAGGCCCAAATCCACTTCCTTCAAACCAGCAGACGAAATAGTCAAATTTCAAGTTCATCCAGCGGACCCTAATAAAACAGCAACCATTGGAGCACGGCTGGATCCGATGGTCGACGTCGCTCTAAGAGCATTTCTATGCGAGAATTGGGACATCTTCGCCTGGCACCCTTCCGATATGCCAGGAATCCCATGCAGACTGGCCGAACACAGCCTCTACATAATAAAGGGGTTCAAGCCAGTCAAACAAACACTGAGACGATTTTCCGAATCCAAGCAACAAGCTATGGGGGAGGAGCTAGCCAAACTACTTGAGGCCGGGTTCATCAGAGAGATCAAACACCCCGATTGGGTAGCAAACCTGGTCATGGTGCCAAAGAAGGAAAAGTCCTGGCGCCTTTGGGTCGATTTCAAAGAGCTCAACAAGGCCTGCCCTAAGGACCCCTTTCCTCTGCCCCACATTGACCAAATCATTGATGCAACTGCAGGACACGATTCACTATGTTTCCTCGACAGATACTCCGGATACCATCAAATAAAGATGAAGGAATCCAATCAGGCCGCAACGGCGTTCATTACTCCGTATGGGCCTTTCTGCTTTAACACAACGCCTTTTGGACTTAAAAACGCCGGCGCCACTTACCAACGCATGATTGAAACATGCCTCGAGAAACAAATTGGAAAGAAAGTGGAGGCATATGTAGATGCTGTGGTCATCAAGACTAAACATGTCAAGTCGTTGGTGGACGACTTATGCCTCACATTCGACAATCTCCGAACATATGACATACGGCTCAATCCGGAAAAAATGCATTTTCGGTGTTCCAGCTTGAAAACTTCTCAGGTTCATCGTTTCCAGCAGAGGAATCGAAGCAAACCCAGCCAAAATAAAAGCCCTGTCACAATTGGCAACGCAAGCCGACCTAAAACAGCTAGTCGGCTGCATGGCAGCTCTGAGCCGCTTTATCTCCAGGTTGGGAGAAAAGGCACTGCCGCTCTATCGCCTGCTGTCGGTGTCAAAACCGGTGGATCTCGGGTAGGGGGTCCCGAACTGTGCGTCTAAGGCGGATGGTAACAGGAGGCGGGGGACACAATGTTTACCCAGGTTCGGGCCCTCTCGATGGAGGTAATACCCTACTTCCTGCTTGATTGATCTTGATGATATGAGTATTACAAGAGTTGATCTACCACGAGATCGTAGAGGCTAAACCCTAGAAGCTAGCCTATGGTATGATTGTTGTTGTCCTACGGACTAAACCCTCCGGTTTATATAGACACCGGAGGGGGCTAGGGTTACACAGAGTCGGTTACAAGGGAGGAGATCTTCATATCCGTATTGCCAAGCTTGCCTTCCACGCCAAGGAGAGTCCCATCCGGACACGGGTCAAATTTTTGAGTCTTGTATCTTCATAGTCCAATAGTCCGGCAGAAGTATATAGTCTGGCTGTCCGAGGACCCCCTAATCCAGGACTCCCTCAGTTGCCCCTGAACCAGGCTTCAATGACGATGATTCCGGCGCGCAGATTGTCTTCGGCATTGCAAGGTGGGTTCCTCCTCCGAATACTCCATAGAAGATTTTGAACACAAGGATAGTGTCCGGCTCTGCAAAACAAATTCCACATACTACCGTAGAGAGAATAATATTTCCACAAATCCAATCTGCCGACCGTTTTTCATAATGTGACGTATTGCCGTGGTCTGGTCATGACGAACCGTTTTTCTGAGCCTGCCACTGCACGTGTCGCGAGGCGGTTTTTATTAGCACGTCATGTCGAAGCAGAGATCGTGTCCCTTTTTCACGGGATTCTCATCAATACGGGTATAGGTAACCCAATCGTGCCCGTTGGTATGACTCCTCGATTTGGGCAAGTCCCAAACGGCCATGCGGAGGACGCTTGAAATTCATCCCCTTTATAAAGAGGCCTAGGCCTGTCTCCTTCCTCTCGCGCTCAATCGAATCCTTCCCCCACCTCGAGTTCCAACACCCAAGGTTCAGGCTAGGCGCTTCGGACCTACAATCATGTCCGGATCCAACCTTCAAGGTCGGTGGGTGCCCTCCTCCGACACAGAGGAGGACATAAAGAAGCTAAGAGAGGCTAGGTATTTGACCGGTGAAATCTCGCACAGGTTGCCTGCTCGAGGGCAGGTCATTCCCACTCCGGAACCTGGCGAGAATGTCGTATTCGTCTCTCACTTCCTCCGAGGGCTAGGTTTCAGTCTAGATCCCTGTGTCAGAGGGCTCATGTTCTACTACGGGCTTGATTTCCATGATCTGGCTCCGGATTCCATCCTTCACATCTCGTCGTTCATCGTCGTGTGTGAAGCCTTCCTCCGCATTACCCCAAACTTCCGCTTATGGCTCAAGACCTTTAATGTGAAGCCGAAGATGATTGAGGGGCGACATGCAGAGTGCGGAGGTGCCGTCATAAGAAAAGGCGCCGATGTTCCATGGCCAAAGGGTTCCTTCCCGGAGGTGTCCAGTTTATGGCAACGGGAGTGGTTTTATATCACAGCTCCCCGGGGTACCAAGTGGGTAGCCGCCCCTGCCTTCCGCTCGGGCCCCCCGCCACAACTGGCGTCATGGGTCAATAAGGGGCTGGACTGGGGGCCAGTAAATGATGTGCTGACATTGCAGAGTCGCATCCGAGACCTCCACGAGAGAGATGTCAGCCTTGTTAAGGTAATGCAAGTTATGCTTGTTCGTCGAGCCCTGCCTTGCAAACGTCGACCTCTCCGTATGTGGGAGTTCAACCCGGAAGGACCGCGAACTATTCAGCACTTCTTCGGCGTGACGCTCGAAGAGATGCACAGATCGTTCTTCGGATCACAAATAGAGTGTCCGGACACCTTCGAGGATGCGGGTCTGAACTGCAATCGTCCAGACACTCAAGTAAGTAATTCCGTCGCCGAACACGTTATCTTTTAATTTATCACAACATCATTCTGAAAAGCCGCCTTTTGACCAGGACTGGATAAAAAAGGCGAAGATGATCAGGTGTCCGGCCCCCCTTCCCGAGGGCTCACCGGATCCTGTACTAGCCAGGATGCTTGAGCTTGCGCCTTATCAGGCGCCATCAGGGGAAGGTAAAGGGAGGAACAAAGAGGCCGAGAGAGAGCCTCACTCACTATTCATCCAAACCGGGGGAATCAGTGCCTCCTCGAAGGAGGATAACCGGGGGGGAGAATCTAAAATTCCCTCTCCCCAGGGAAGGAAGAGGACTGCCTCTGAAGACTTGGAAGTAATGGTTTCCAAGCGAGGGAAGAATCCTTTGTCGGAGGGTCCTACCCCGGAGGGCATACTTATCGCACAGTACCCGCAAGGGGACCAGCCCTCTACCAAGCTATAAGTAAATGAAAGTACTTTTTAGTAAACATATCCTGCTTCATTTCTGAGAACGATAACTGAAGCGTGCCTCTTGTAGTTCGGATCGTAGCCCTTCTCGACAGAGTTCGTCTTCGGGGGATCTTCTTCCAGAGATGATGGAGAGCGAAACACCTCCCTGTGCCTCCCCGCCTCGTGAAGCGGGCGACCCTGAGGTGTCTTCACGGAGGATTTCTCCTGATCCGCCAAGGCCGGGGGGTCTTCGGCCCCCCGAAGTCCGGAGTATTCGGCTCCTAAGGAGAGCCGCAGAAAGAGGCCGGAACCGTCTGGTGTGTGATCGGACGCACTGATGAATCTTCTGGAGCAAGCGGCTGTCTCGGAAACGCATCGTGCTCTAATGGGCACGGTGGTTGAGAGGATTTCATCCGCCGAAAGCGGGTTGCATGAAGCTTTTATGAGTCTGCTGAAAGGCTTTGAGGTACGTGAAATAGTATATGTTTTTGACTGTACCGCACACGCTAGGTGTGCCCTATGCAGATAGTAGCCCCTGAGACTCTGGTTGCTGGCGAGAACGCCGGCAAATAGAGGATAATAGTCCCAGGTAATAATCAGGCCGCCTTCATGTGCAGGTGCCTGGAGGTCCGGTGGCTAGCCGGACTGGTGAGTTTGCCGAGCTGAAGCGGCAACTTGATGCGGCAGATGCCGACATCATGCTTGTAAACAAGTGGCTTGACGAGGCACATGGTATGCGTTTTCTCCGGTGATCAACACATATTAAGAGGAGCATGATGCTGGTATCTTTAATATGTTGTGACTGCAGATGGGGCTGCCGCCGTGGAGACCCTTCGGGCGAAACTTGCCCGAGCCAAGGAACAAACCAGGAAGAGTGATGTGGCCGCTCTAAAGGCGGTCGAAGAGCTGAGAGCCGAACAGGCTGCGCATTGCCAAAGCAAGGATGAAATAGCCAAGATGGCTGTTGAGTTGAAAGATGCCGCCGACCGTTACGAGCTTCTTGAAAAGGAAAATCGAACGAAGATGACGGACCTGGAGAAGGCCATGGTAGCGGCCAAGGACGCCCGCTCTAAAATCAGAGCGGCGAAGGAGGAGCTGCGTCAAGCCGGGGATATCGCGGCTGGGAAGCCCTTTTTGTTGCGGACGAAGTTCGGAGATCCTAAGTATGCCCCTCTTGATCAACTAGGGAGTTCTGCAGACGCATACGTGGATTTGGCAGCAAGTGTTGCTGATGCGGCCAAGTTTTTCAAAGGTCAAAAAGATCAAGAAGTGGAAAAGCTGTTCTGGTCACAGTTCAATGTTCCAGTGCGTCCGCTGCTGTTGAATGAGCGAATGGCCGAGTGGGCCGAGCTCCATAGGTTGTCCAGGCTTGCCATGAGGTCTGTTGTGGATCATCTGTGGCCAGAAGGGCCAAGGCCGAATAGTTATTTTAGTTTAGTGCAACAGTTCCTTGGTGTTGTGCCGCGCATCGACGCTATGAAGAGGTCGGCGTGCATAGAGGGTGCGCGGATGGCTCTTGCCCGTGTCAAGACATACTGGGCAGAGATGGAGGCCACCGCTATTGTGACCCAGAGTTCGGTCGTGGGCCGAGTATCGGCCGAGCACTACTTTGAAGAAGTCCTTGAAGGCGCTCGTTTAATAGAGGCTCAGTGCTCGAAGAATATTATGTTCTAGTGACATGTATTCCCATTGTAAGAACAATGTTTATTAAATTATAAAGGCTGTGTTTATACTTTTGCCTGAAAGTATTATGATGCCTCCTGTGCGGCCGTTGCAGTCGTCGGCTTCAGCCCCCACGCATATAATGCGGGGGTGTTCACAAAAAACGCGTATTCACACTTGATCCAACGTGTTGGTCCATTAACGAGGTGATAGCGCAGCGAACGAGGCAATCGGACTATATTGCTTTAACACTTTCACTTAGCCATAGGAGTTTGACGGTGGGACTACTATATAGCCCCTGGTACCTCCGCGCTCATCCGAATACGGGGCGCGTACATACATGACCGGGAAACGGTCCTTTGTTAATGCAGAGGAATCCCGAAGATTCCGCTAAGTCATCGAGTGGTTGACCAGTCTCGCGCTTTATCATGACAGTCAGTTTTCGGCTTTCTCTACTCAGGTGCTCATTCGGATGAACCAGGGCACAATCGCAGTAGTTCTCCTGGTTCCACCTTAGCAGATAGAGCGGAACGTAAGGTAGCAAAGCACGGGAGCTGGGCAAACCCAACATTTGACTAAAGACATGATTCGGCGCTCATGCATATAAGGCCAAACTCGCGACGCCGAACACGCCCTAAGGTATTTGGTCTTTACAACATATGCCGGGCTGAATAACGCCCTTGATAATGATCCCAGAGTGTCCAGGTACGTGCATCGTTCTGACATGGCGAAATGCCAATAACGTCAGCATCACTCTCGGTTATACTGAGTAACCGGAGGATGTGAATAACAAGAGACAGTAAAAAAGGTTTACACAGGGTCTTAATCTGAAAAGAAACCTTTGAGCGGGTCCCTGCTGCACGTCTGCGCCTGTGTCTCCGTTGTGCCATATCCTGGAAGGGTGTAGCACGGTTGTCGTCTGTAAAAGAGAAGAACTTAGGTGAAAGTTGTCGTGCGAAAAATTGGTTATTCTCGATAAACCATGAAAATTTAAGATAAGTAAAGTTGAGCCGAACTAGCCCTGTTTACACGCGGGAAGCCCCTGGTACCGCCTATGGGGGTATAACCATCAAACCAATCTCGGGTTTATCTAAGCTGTTATAGCTAGTAATGCACCGGACTCGTCTAGCCGTGTCCGCGGTCTTGACGACCGATCATTTATTCTGGTTCGAGGGGTCGTTGAGTGTTCGGTTGTTAAAGCCGTCGCACATTCTTCCGCGCGTAAGGAACGTTCAATATTTCCGCTAATTGTGATGATGCCACGTGGACCGGGCATCTTGAGCTTGAGAGAAGCGTAATGCGGTACTGCATAAAAAGAAGCAGAAGCTGCTCTTCCGAGTAGTGCTTGATAGCCACTTCGGAATGGAGCGATGTCGAAGGTTAAATTTTTGTTTCGGAAGTTGTCGGGAGAACTGAATACAACCTCTAGTATTAGAGAGCCCGTGCTGCGGGCCTCTGGGCCTGGTATTACTCCCTTGAAGGTAGTATTACTGTGGCTGATTTTTGTCGGGTCTATCCTCATTTTGCAGACTATGTCCTGATATATCAGGTTAAGACTACTGCCGCCGTCCATAAGGACTCGTGTGAGATGGTATCCGTTTATTATTGGGTCTAACATCAAGGCAGCCAATCCTTCGTGCCGGATGCATGTCAGGTGATCCCTGCGATCAAAAGTGATCGGGCAGGCCAACCAGGGGTTGAACATAGGGGTGACGGGCTCTACGGCGCGTATGTCTCGGAGTGCATGTTTGCTTCTCCTCTTCGTCACGTGGATCATGTTCACTGTTTTGACCTCTGGTGGGAATTTTTTCTGTCCCCCAGTGCTTTGCTGGCGAGGCTCGTCCTCGTCTTCACTTGGTGTCTCCCTCCCCTTGTGTTCGGTGTTTAGCTTACCGGCCTGCTTGAAGACCCAGCATTCTCTGTGGGTGTGATTTGTAGTTTTATCGGGGGTGCCATGAATCTGACATAGTTTGTCTAGAATCTTGTTTAGGCTGGACGGTCCATCTCTGCTGCCTTTGAAAGGCTTTTTCCACTGACCTGGCCGAGAGCCCCTGAATCCGGCGTTTACCGCCGTGTTATCTGGGTTGTCTTCTTTATTTCGACGCTTGCTTTTACTGCGTCGTGGTTTTCCATTGCCATCCCTGACTTCGGATGTGCCTGGGTCGCTGGTGCTACTACGGGCTAGCCAGTTGTCTTCGCCCGCGGAAAAGCGGGTCATGAGGCTTGTCAGGGCTGCCATTGTTCTCGGTTATCCTTGGCCGAGGTGTCTGGTGAGCCATTCGTCTCGGACGCTGTGTTTGAAAGCTGCTAAGGCTTTGGCGTCCGGGCAGTCGATGATTTGGTTCTTCTTAGAGAGAAATCTGTTCCACAGCTTTCGGGCTGACTCTCCGGGCTGTTGAATTATATGACTTAAATCATCTACATCCGGAGGTCGGACATAGGTCCCTTGAAAATTAGCCCGAAAAGCATCCTCAAGCTTCTCCCAACTTCCAATTGAGTTTTCGGGGAGGCATTACAGCCAGTGCCGAGCTGGTCCTTTCAGCTTGAGGGGCAAGTACTTGATGACATGGAGATCGTCTCCGCGAGCCATATGGATATGGAGGATAAAGTCCTCAATCCAGACCCCAGGGTCTGTGGTTCCGTCGTACGCCTCTATGTTCACTAGTTTGAATCCTTCCGGAAATTCGTGGTCCAGCACCTTATCGGTGAAACATAGGGGGTGTGCGGCACCCCTGTATTTGGATGTGTCGTGGCGTTCTGACGGTTGTAGTGTTCGGTTTTGGTTGTGCGCTGGAGCGCGTTTCCTTGATCCGTAGATGGATATGGTCGCGTCGGTCTTCTGATGCAAGTCCTCATGTGAATCGTGTGCTGACTTATGTGCGGCCTTTTTAGCCACTCTATCGCGGCCACAAGGTGGTTGATCCGACCGGTCGGCCGCTTTATTTTTCGGCTGTGTGGGTTCTAAGGCCTCATCATCAAATTCAGGTAACAGCTTGCGCTTTGGATAACTCTTTGTGTGGTAACTACCACCATACTTTTCTTCATTGTCGAGCACTTTGTTCCATCTACTGTTGAGCGTATTCTGCGCGGCCTTAAGCCTTTGCTTCTGCTTCTTCAGACACCCCGCGGTGGCGATAAGCCTTCTGCGGAGGTTCTCTTGTTCCAAGTGCCTTTCCGGGATGATGTGTGCATCCTCGTCCGGACTGTTTTCCTCTCCGGAGGGAGGTTGATGAGCTTTATCCTCGGCGTCGCCGTGTTCGGACAGCGGATCCGTACTATGTTCGCAGTTTGCTGGTTCATCCTGCTCTGCCGCTGGGTCAATGTGGTCGTCGTTTCCTCTGGAGTTGACTGGAGTGTTATTTTCTCTTGCGCTGTTATCGCTGTTTTTGCCGAGGCGGGATTTGGAGCGGCGCCTACGCCGACGCTTTGGTTGCTTCTCGAGGGAGCTATCCTTCGCAGCATCCTTCCGTTCCTCGTCATTGTTTTCTTTGGGTGTATCCACCATGTATATGTCATGTGATGAAGTGGCTGTCCAGCGCCCTGTGGGCGATGGTTCCTGTTCCTCTCCTGCATCGTCGTCCATGCCGTCGATGTCTTCGGAGTTGAAATCGAGCATGTCGGTTAAATCGTCGACAGTGGCTACTAAGTGGGTGGTGGGTGGGTCGCGAATTTCTTCATCGTCCGTATCCCATTCTAGCCGGACATAGTTCGGCCAAGGGTCTCCTGACATGGAGAGAGACCTTAATGAATTTAGCGCATCGCCAAAAGGCAAGTGCTGAAAGATATCCACGGAGGTAAACTCCATAATCGGCGCCCAATCAGATTCGATGGGGACGGACACAAGCGGCTCAGAGTCCGTGGCCAGGGACGAATCCAATGGTTCGGCAACACGGGTCTCGTAGGAGGTGCAGTCAGTATTCGGCGCTATCCCCACTAAGTGTGCGGCCTCCGTGGCGGGGTCCATCCACCCGTCCACAGATGGCGCGATTTGTTCCGGATTGAGGGCTGGAGTAGTTGCAGGTGTGATCTCCCGAACACTGTCCGACGGCAGAGCTAAATCATGCTCGTCGTGATTGTGCAGCGTACCTGACATGGGCTCGAATCCATCAAAGATTGAGTCCCCGCGGATGTCGGTAGTATAGTTCGAGTTTCCAAACCTGACCTGATGGCCAGGGGCGTAGCTATCGATCTGCTCCAGATGGCCAAGCGAGTTAGCCCGCAGTACGAAGCCACCGAAGACGAAGATCTGTCCGGGGAGGAAAACCTCACCCTGGATCGCATCATTGCCGATGATCGAAGGAGCCATCAAGCCTTACGGTGATGGCACAGTGGAACTCTCAATGAAAGTACCAATGTTGGTGTCAAAACCGGCGGATCTCGGGTAGGGGGTCCCGAACTGTGCGTCTAAGGCGGATGGTAACAGGAGGCGTGGGACACAATGTTTACCCAGGTTCGGGCCCTCTCGATGGAGGTAATACCCTACTTCCTGCTTGATTGATCTTGATGATATGAGTATTACAAGAGTTGATCTACCACGAGATCGTAGAGGCTAAACCCTAGAAGCTAGCCTATGGTATGATTGTTGTTGTCCTACGGACTAAACCCTCCAGTTTATATAGACACCAGAGGGGGGCTAGGGTTACACAGAGTCGGTTACAAGGGAGGAGATCTTCATATCCGTATTGCCAAGCTTGCCTTCCACGCCAAGGAGAGTCCCATCCGGACATGGGTCGAAGTCTTGAGTCTTGTATCTTCATAGTCCAACAGTCCGGCAGAAGTATATAGTCCGGCTGTCCGAGGACCCCCTAATCGAGGACTCCCTCACCTGCTCCGACGAGTGGACAGAGGCGGCAACTGCCGGATTGGAAGAAATAAAAACTTTGTTAGCAAGCAACCCAATCCTCGCCGCACCAAACGTCGGGGAGCCTATGTTGCTCTACATATCTGCAACTCACCAGGTAGTAAGGCCAGTACTCGTCGTCGAACGAGAGGAAGAGGGACACAAATTCCCACTCCAAAAACCAGTGTACTATGTATCGACGGTCCTTACACCATGCAAATCTCGATACCCACACTATCAAAAGATAGCGTATGCGGTCTTCATGGCATCTCGGAAGCTGCGGCAGTACTTCCAAGAGTGCTCGATCACGGCAGCCTCCGAGGTACCGCTCATTGATATTATCAACAATCGAGACGCCACTGGCCGCGCCGAGCTATTACCATTTGAAATAACATACAAGCCGCGCCGAGCTATTAAATCTCAGGTGCTAGCCGACTTTGTCGCTGAATGTACAGAAGCCGAACTCCCCAAAGAGTACAACACATACTCCAACTGGGTGATGTACTTCGACGTCTCCATAATGTTAGCCGGATTGGGGGCTGACGTCATCCTAACATCCCCTACAGGGGACACAATCCGATATGTACTGCAAATCATGTACACGGACTCCAACAACGTAGTCGAATATGAGGCACTACTGCATGGTCTCCGTATGGCTGTTTCTATGGGCATACAATGCCTCGAGGTGCGCAGGGATTCAAACCTTGCAATATCCCAAATAAACGGAGAATTCGATGCAAAACATCCAAAGATGGCAGCTTACCGCAATGCCGTACTCAAAATTTCAGCTCGGTTCGAGGGGCTTGAATTTCATCATGTGGCCCGAGACAGTAACCAAGCAGCAGACATCCTTGCTCGAATGGGCGCTAAACGCAACCCTGTCCCGCCTAACACCTTCGTGGTAAGGCTCTTTAAGCCATCCGTGGTATGGCAGGACGAGAGCGGAAATCCCAGTCCGGCGTCGATCACACCCCCGGATGCCGAACACGATTCGGATATCATCGGTGGCTCAAGCACAGAACCAACGCCTTCCGCCCATGTAATCATGGCGGTAATCGCTCCATGGACCGAACCCTTCCTGGCCTACCTTAATAGGCGGGAGCTCCCTGATTACCAGAATGAGGCTCGTTGTATCGTTCGACGCTCGAAAGCCTACAAAGTTCACGAAGGAGAGATCTACAAGAAAAGCACTACCGGAGTCCTTCAAAGATGTATCTCCGAAGAGGAGGGGCGGCAACTCTTGGCCGAAATACATGCTGGCCTCATTCTGGTAAGCAAGGCCTTCCGTACAGGTTTCTTCTAGCCCATGGCCCGAGCAGATGCACAGGCCCTTGTACAGCGTTGTGTCGGGTGCCATCTCTTTGCCAATCAAAGCCATATGCCGCCCACAGCCCTAAGAACAATCCCCATTACCTGGCCTTTTGTGGTCTGGGGCCTAGACAGGGTCGGACCCCTTAAAGGGCGAAGCCATAAGAAGAAATATTTACTGGTTATGGTTGATAAATTCACTAAGTGGATCGAGGCCAAACCAGTAAAAATGGCCAAAGCCGGACAAGTGATAGATTTTATCTCTGGCGTCGTACACCGTTACGGTGTCCCACATAGCATTGTTACTGACAATGGCTCTAATTCACAGCCGATGAGGTGAAATATTGGTGTGCTAATCCAGCTATTAAACTCGATTATGCCTCTGTGTATCACCCCCAAACAAACGGTCAAGTTGAACGGGCCAATGGCCTGATAATGAGCGGCATCAAACCTAGACTAGTGCGATCCTTAAAGGAGTCGGATAAACACTGGGTCGAGGAGCTCGACTCCGTACTCTGGGGGCTGTGGACCACACCCAATCGCACGACCAGATACACACCGTTCTTCATGGTGTACGGCGCAGAGGCTGTCCTGCCTTGCTATATTATTCATGACTCACCTCGAGTGCGCATATATGAGGAGAGAGAGGCCGAGCTCGATCAGCAAGATGACTTAGATGGTCTGGAGGAGGAGCGCGATGTCGTGAGAGCCCGTTCCGCATTCTACCAACAACAAGCTCGAAGATACCAAAGCAGAGAAGTGCGGGCAAAGACTTATAATGTCGGTGAACTTGTTCTACGCCTACTAGAGAAGAAAAAGGACAAGCTCAAGCCCAAATGGGAGGGTCCCTTCATTATGGATGAGTTCTCACTTGAGGAGCCTATCGCCTTCGCAATGCATTGGCCAATCGCTTAGAGCAGAACCCATGGAACGCCGCCAAGCACCGAAGATTTTACACCTAAGTCCGGACACATTGTTCGTTACCTTTTCTCCTTTTTTCAGTTTTTCCTTTTTTTCTTTCTTTCATTTCTTTTACAACTTCTAGCGTGTCTTCGGGTAAGCCGCACACTTGCGGGGTATACATCCTTAAATGTACACACCCCACCATAACTGGGGGCTCCTTTCAATAGAAGCTTATTGTTATTCCGAGCGTAAAGCTCACCATATATATGTTGTTTGCTCATATACGTCTTGTCTTTGCCATCATATGCACCTCTATGACTTAAGTTTTTGCCAAGCTGGGTTGCCTGGCTCCTGTGCTTATGCCCTATGTTCCTGCTTGTTCGACTAGGGCATAAAGGGAGCACCTCCGCGATTGTTACAACCGGGTTATCTGGACGTGTACCTCAGACGGGTGAAGCCAAAAGCTAGCGTTCTTAAGAGAATAATTGGTCGACGGACATATGACGAATTGCCTTCGTGGCTATATATATAAAGTCTGACAATATAAAGCCTCTGGTGATTTTTTAGCATCACAGTATTGGCATGCACAAAAAGCGCATGTTTACCCAGGGAGAGGAACCCTTAACGGAACTATTCTCTCCGGAAGATGTTTCTTACGTTAAAAAGTAATATAACATAACTCCCCGAACACCGTTTGTCTATTTAAGCACTATGACCGGATTGCCTGGTTTCCGCATATACTCGGTGTTTACCACATGTATAGTATTCGGAAACACTCCAACCCTTGGGTTTCGGATGTCGAAGCGGAAGGTCTGCCATGACAATCTTTTACAATTCGGCCGGAGATAAATTCGACGATAAAGTGTATTGTTACATAAAATCACACGTCTACTCTTTATCTATGCCATCTATCAGGTTGTCTAACTTACAGTCCTGCTATGAAAATTTGGCGGCTGCCTTCACTTGGTTGTACACCAAGCTAACCGGAATTTCTTATCTGTCTGGTCCCCGAGGTCTGACCCGGGCCACATGATATGGATCAAGTCCGGTATACCGCATTTTCACCATGGCCCAGGCTTCTCGTGCACCTTCTCGACACGCAGATGCTTTTCGTAGCTCAAAACGAAGACGAGCTCCCTTGAATAACTCCGCGAGCTCTCCCATCATTCCCGGAGGGGAATCGGACGGCCATAAAGTCTTAGTCATGTCCCTCGTCGCTTTTTGAGCTCGCTCGTGCATTTTGGATAGCTCTTGCAGCAAGTCGCCCTGAAATCTAGACACTTCTCCCTCGGGCCGCCCAGTTAATAAACCTACAGGAGCAAACTCGTAAACCTTTTTCATTAGGGGACCATATGAAAGTTAGGATAAAGGACATACTGAATATGCCGCCTTTCAGCTTTCTGTTCTCCTTCAAGGCATCCGATAATTGGGCTCGTACGTCCTTTAGCTCTTCGGCTTGTTTGATGTTTGCATCCTGTAGCTTGTTCTTCTCATTAATGGTCTGTGTTAAAACACGTTGACCAGCGGCTTCTTTCCCTTCGGCATGTTGTTTGTCCGCCTGAGCAGCCTTTAGCCTCTCCTCCAAATGATCTGCAAATCCCGTAGCCATAAACCAACCATTTAATATTTAAAAATAATTACTGGCGCAGGATCGTATTTTCCAGGTACTATTGCAGTTTCCATCAGGCGCCTTCTTGGATTTCTTCAAGTTTTCCAGTTCGGCGGTGGCAACACTTAGTTTGGTCCGGCATTCTTCAGGCTCCTTGGGCAGCGTTTTATTTTTCGCCGTGAGTACCTGATGATATAACGACACTTAAATCTGTGGGGCCAACTGCTTTAAGTCTCGGGGGCTACTGGCACATGATCATTGAATCCACACAAAGTTTTTACCCGCATATCTTTTGAAAGCTGGTGAGTGGCTCTGGCAAGTCCATCCTGGGCAGCTCGGATATATGCATCCGCAGAGCTGAGGGCATTGAACGCCTCCTCGGTGAAACTTGGCTCACGCATG
Organism: Aegilops tauschii subsp. strangulata; assembly: GCF_002575655.3. Taxonomy (NCBI): domain Eukaryota; kingdom Viridiplantae; phylum Streptophyta; class Magnoliopsida; order Poales; family Poaceae; genus Aegilops; species Aegilops tauschii. The sequence continues at coordinate 388,110,160 of NC_053035.3, forward strand.
GCCTCTTTCCGCCGCCGATGATTCATCGCACTCTCCACTTCGGAATTGGTGACAGACACGTTATCCGAGTCCTCTTGGAGATGACTATCTGGCGTGGCGCCCGTAGCCACCCTAGTCCTTGTGGCAGGGCCCGAGACCGGATTGGTCGATGCATGGCCGGCGAGGTCCACAGACATAGTCCGGCACATGCTCTTCCTAAAACATGGCACAGCGGTAAACGTTACAATCTGTTTTGTCTGCATAGGGCATGTTAAAGACTATACCTCTTTGGTGAAGGTGGGGACCGGATTGGTGAAGGTGGGCGCCGCCTTCTTAAGGGACGCCTCTGATATAGCTCGGTGAGACGAGCACCGCCCCTTTGGAGCATGAGACAGTGCGGTAGGTGATGCGCAATGGGAAAACTCTTGTGGAGGAGACGTCTCCTGGGTACTTACATGGGAGGAGGGGAGAAGGCCGGGGTAATCAGCTATAATCGCCACTTTTGTGTCACCATAGCTTGCCTGATAAAAGACCGCCTCCTTGAGTTCTATAAATATATCCAGATCTTCTTCGTATCCAGGATCCAAATCTCGAATGTGGACCTCCGGCTGCGGAGCGGGGCTGTAGATCCCCTCGATGACCTTTCTCCATTCCTGTTAAAATAGCCGGATTAAATTCGACTAGCATAGCTCGGGAAAAGGATTGAGTAAAGCCAATGATCAAGGAAAAACTCACCCAGGGGATGGGGTTGTACATGGAAAAGCCTTCTCGACATTTTAAATGAGTAAAGTCTTCCTTCTTCCCTTTCTAAAGGTCAGCTAAAATGGTGGCCAGGGCGGCAAAATTGTCCGCACCCTTGCGCAGACAGCGGGATGCATCGTCCTCCCCGTTGTAATTCCACATGGGACAATATAATAGCATGGAACAATAAAAAATTATAGATATGTTGGAGACGTATCAAGCATCCCCAAGCTTAATTCCTGCTCGTCCTCGAGTAGGTAATGATAAAAACAAATTTTTTGATGTGGAATGCTACCTAACATATTTATCAATGTAATTTTCTTTATTGTGGCATGAATGTTCAGATCCACAAGATTCAACACAAAAGTTTAATATTGATATAAAAACAATAATACTTCAAGCATACTAATAAAGCAATCATGTCTTCTCAAAATATCATGGCTAAAGAAAGTTATGCCTACAAAATCATAAGGTATTGTCATGCTCTATCTTCATCACACAAAGTATTCATCATGCACAACTCCGGTGTTAGCCAAGAAATTATTTCATACTTTTGGTGTTCTCAAACTTTATCAACTTTCACGCAATACATGAGCGTGAGCCATGGATATAGCACTATAGGTGGAATAGAAGGTGGTTCTGAGGAGAAGACAAAAAAGGAGAAAGTCTCACATCAATTAGGCAAATTAATGGGCTATGGAGATGCCCATCAATTGATATTGATGCAAGTGAGTAGGGATTGCCTTGCAATGGATGCACTAGAGCTATAAGTGTATGAAAGCTCAAAAAGAAAACTAGTGGGTGTGCATCCAACTTGCTTGCTCACAAAGACCTAGGGTAATTTGAGGAAGCCCATCATTGGAATATACAAGCCAAGTTCTATAATGAAAAATTCCCGCTAGTATATGAAAGTGATAAAATATGAGACTCTCTATCATCAAGAACATGGTTCTATTTTGAGGCACAAGTGTGGAAAAGGATAGCAACATTGTCCTTTCTCTCTTTTTTTATTTTTTTATTTTGGGCTCTTTGGCATCTTTTTTATTTTTTTATTGGGCTCTTTGACCTCTTTTTTTATTTTAAGTCCGAAAACTCATCCCAACTTGTGAAGGAACCATAGCTTCCATCATCCTTTCCTCACATGGGACAATGCTCTAATAATGATGATCATCACACTTTTATTTACTTACAACTCAAAAATTAAAACTCGATATTAGAACAAAGATATGACTCTATATGAATGCCTCTAGTGGTGTACCGGGATGTGCAATGATCTAGCGTAGCAAAGATATCAAAAAACGTACAAGCCATGAAAACATCATGCTAGCTATCTTATGATCATGCAAAGCATTATGACAATGATGGTGTGTGTCATAATAAAGGGAACGATGGAAGTTGCATGGCAATATATCTCGGAATGGCTATGAAAATGTCATAATAGGTAGGCATGGTGGCTGTTTTGAGGAAGGGTATATGGTGGGTTTAATGCACCAGTGAAAATTGCGCGGTACTAGAGAGGCTAGGAATGGTGGAAGGGTGAGAGTGCGTATAATCCATGGAATCAATATTAGTCAAAAAGAACTCGCATACTTATTGCAAAACTTTATTAGCCATCAAAACAAAGTACTAATACGCATGCTCCTAGGGGAGAGGTTGGTAGGAGTTAACCATCGCGCGCTCCGGACCTCCACACAAAGGATGACAATCAATAATAAATCATGCTCTAACATCATCGCATACGATAGACCATATGTGCATGCTTCAGGAATCACAAACTTCAACACAAGTATTTCTACCGATCCACAATTACTCTCTAGCATGACTCTAATATCACCATCTTTATGTCTCAAAACAAATGCAAGGAATCAAACTTCTCATATATTCAATGCTCTTTATGGAAGTTTTTATTATATCCCTCTTGGATGCCCATCATATTAGGAACAAATTCATAACCTAAGCAAATTGTCATACTGTTTTTAGACTCTCAAAATAATATAAGTGAAGCACTAGAGTTCATCAATTTCTAAAAAAACACCGCCGTGCTCTAAAAATATATAAGTGAAGTACTAGAGCAACTGCCTAGCTCAAAAGATATAAGTGAAGCACATAGAGTATTCTAATAAATTCACGATTAATGTGTGTCCCTCTCAAAAGGTGTGTACAGCAAGAATGATTGTGGCAAACTAAAAAAGCAAACACTCATATAATACAAGACGCTCCAAGCAAAACACATATCATGTGGTGAATAAAAATATAGCCTCAAGTAAATTTACCGATGGATTGAAGACGAAAGAGGGGATGCCATCCGGGGCATCCCCAAGCTTAGATGCTTGGTTGTCCTTGAATATTACTTGGGGTGCCTGGGCATCTCCAAGATTAGGCTCTTTCCATTCCTATTCCATAGTCCATCCAATCTTTACCCAGAATTGGAAAACTTCACAACACAAAACTCAACAGAAAACTCGTAAGCTCCGTTAGTATAATAAAACAAATCACCACTTTAGGTGCTGTTGTGAACTCATTCTAAATTTATATTGGTGCAATATCTACTATACTCCAACATGATTCATACCCCCCGATACTACCCATAGATTCATCAAAATATGCAAACAACCCATAGAAAACAGAATCTGTCAAAAACAGAATAGTCTGTAGTAATATGGAAATTTTGTATACTTTTGTAACTCAAACAATTCTGAAAATTTAAAAAAACCTAGGCAACTTGTATATAAATCTTTAGTAAAAATGCAGAATTTTATCATGCTTCTGTGAATTTTAACAATTCTGCTACTAGACGCAAAAGTTTCTGTTTTTTAGCAAGATCAAATCAACTACCACGAAAGACCATCCCAAAGGTCTTACTAATTACTCCGTTTCCCAACAGTGGCATCCGAGCCAGGTTTTATGCGTTGATGTTATATGCACGAGTAGAACACAAGTCAGTTGTGGGCGATACAAGTCATACTGCTTACCAGCATGTCACACTTTGGTTCGGCGGTATTGTTGGATGAAGCGGCCCGAACCGACATTACGCATACGCTTACGCGAGACTGGTTTTACCGCCGTGCTTTGCACACAGGTGACTAGCGGGTGTCAGTTTCTCCAACTTTAGTTGAATCGAGTGTGGCTACGCCCGGTCCTTGAGAAGGTTAAAATAGCACTAACTTGACGAACTATCGTTGTGGTTTTGATGCGTAGGTAAGAACGGTTCTTGCTCAGCCCGTAGCAGCCACGTAAAACTTGCAACAACAAAGTAGAGGACGTCTAACTTGTTTTTGCAGGGCATGTTGTGATGTGATATGGTCAAGACATGATGCTATATTTTATTGTATGAGATTATCATGTTTTGTAACCGAGTTATCGGCAACTGGCAGGAGCCGTATGGTTGTCGCTTTATTGTATGCAATTCAAATGCCCTGTAATTGCTTTACTTTATCACTAAGTGGTAGCGATAGTCGTAGAAGCAATAGTTGGCGAGACGACAACGATGCTACGATGGAGATCAAGGTGTCGCGCCGGTGACGATGGTGATCATGACGGTGCTTCAGAGATGGAGATCACAAGCACAAGATGATGATGGCCATATCATATCACTTATATTGATTGCATGTGATGTTTATCTTTTATGCATCTTATTTTGCTTGATTGACGGTAGCATTATAAGAAGATCTCTCACTAAAATTTCAAGATAAAAGTGTTCTCCCTGAGTATGCACCATTGCCAAAGTTCGTTGTGCCGAGACACCACTTGATGATCGGGTGTGATAAGCTCTACGTCCATCTACAACGGGTGCAAGCCAGTTTTGCACATGCAGAATACTCGGGTTAAACTTGACGAGCCTAGCATATCCAGATATGGCCTCGGAACACTAAGACCAAAAGGTTGAGCGTGAATCATATAATAGATATGATCAACATAGTGATGTTCACCATTGAAAACTACTCCATTTCACGTGATGATCGGTTATGGTTTAGTTGATTTGGATCACGTGATCACTTAGATGATTAGAGGGATGTCTATCTAAGTGGGAGTTCTTAAGCAATATGATTAATTGAACTTAAATTTATCATGAACTTAGTACATGATAGTATTTTGCTTGTCTATGTTAATTGTAGATAGATGGCCCGTGCTGTTGTTCCGTTGAATTTTAATGTGTTCCTTGAGAAAGCAAAGTTGAAAGATGATGGTAGCAACTACACGGACTGGGTCCGTAACTTGAGGATTATCCTCATTGCGGCAAAGAAGAATTACGTCCTAGAAGCACCGCTAGGTGCCAGACCTACTGCAGGAGCAACACCAGATGTTATGAACGTCTGGCAGAGCAAAGCTGATGACTACTCGATAGTTCAGTGTGCCATGCTTTACGGCTTAGAACCGGGACTTCAACGACGTTTTGAACATCATGGAGCATATGAGATGTTCCAGGAGTTGAAGTTAATATTTCAAGCAAATGCCCGGATTGAGAGATATGAAGTCTCCAATAAGTTCTACAAGTGCAAGATGGAGGAGAATAGTTCTGTCAATGAGCATATACTCAGAATGTCTGGGTATAACAATCACTTGATTCAACTAGGAGTTAATCTTCCGGATGATAGTGTTATTGACAGAATTCTTCAGTCACTGCCACCAAGCTACAAGAGCTTCGTGATGAACTATAACATGCAAGGGATGAATAAGACAATTCCCGAGCTCTTCGCAATGCTAAAGGCTGCGGAGGTAGAAATCAAGAAAGAGCATCAAGTGTTGATGGTCAACAAGACCACCAATTTCAAGAAAAAGGGCAAAGGGAAGAAGAAGGGGAACTTCAAGAAGAACAACAAACAAGTTGTTGCTCAAGAGAAGAAACCCAAGTCTGGACCTAGCCTGAGACTGAGTGCTTCTACTACAAGCAGACTGGTCACTGGAAGCGGAACTGCCCCAAGTATTTGCCAGATAAGAAGGATGGCAAGGTGAACAAAGGTATATGTGATATACATGTTATTGATGTGTACCTTACTAATGCTCGCAGTAGCACCTGGGTATTTGATACTAGTTCTGTTGCTAATATTTGCAACTCGAAACAGGGACTATGGATTAAGCGAAGATTGGCTAAGGACGAGGTGACGATGCGCGTGGGAAATGGTTCCAAGTCGATGTGATCGCGGTCGGCACGCTACCTCTACATCTACCTTCAGGATTAGTTTTAGACCTGAATAATTGTTATTTGGTGCCAGCATTGAGCATGAACATTATTTCTGGATCTTGTTTGATGCAAGACGATTATTCATTTAAATCAGAGAATAATTGTTATTTGGTGCCAGCGTTAAGCATGAACATTATATCTGGATCTTGTTTGATGCGAGACGGTTATTCATTTAAATCTGAGAATAATGGTTGTTCGATTTATATGAGTAATATCTTTTATGGTCATGCACCCTTGAAGAGTGGTCTATTTTTGTTGAATCTCAATAGTAGTGATACACATATTCATAATGTTGAAGCCAAAAGATGCAGAGTTGATAATGATGGTGCAACTTATTTGTGGCACTGCCGTTTGGCTCATATTGGTGTAAAGCCCATGAAGAAACTCCATACTGATGGACTTTTCGAATCACTTGATTATGAATCACTTGGTACTTGCGAACCGTGCCTCATGGGCAAGATGACTAAAACGCCGTTCTCCAGAACTATGGAGCGAGCAAATGATTTGTTGGAGATCATACATACTAATGTATGTGGTCCAATGAATGTTGAAGCTCACGGCGGGTATAGTTATTTTCTCACCTTCACAGATGATTTAAGCAGATATGGGTATATGTACTTAATGAAACATAAGTCCGAAACATTTGAAAAGTTCAAAGAATTTCAGAGTGAAGTTGAAAATCATCGTAACAAGAAAATAAAGTTTCTACGATCTGATCGTGGAGGAGAATATTTGAGTTACGAGTTTGGTCAACATTTAAAACAATGCGGAATAGTTTCGCAACTCATGCCACCCGAAACACCACAGCGTAATGGTGTGTCTGAACATCGTAATCGTACTTTACTAGATATGGTGCGATCTATGATGTCTCTTACTGATTTACCCCTATCATTTTATGGTTATGCTTTAGAGACGGCCGCATTCACGTTAAATAGGGCACCATCAAAATCCGTTGAGACGACGCCTTATGAACTGTGGTTTGGCAAGAAACCAAAGTTGTCCTTTCTTAAAGTTTGCGGCTGCGATGCTTATGTGAAAAAACTTCAACCTGATAAGCTCGAACCCAAATCGGATAAATGTGTCTTCATAGGATACCCAAAAGAAACAGTTGGGTACACCTTCTATCACAGATCCGAAGGCAAGACATTCATTTCTAAGAATGGATCCTTTCTAGAGAAAGAGTTTTCTCGAAAGAAGTGAGTGGGAGGAAAGTAGAACTTGATGAGGTAACTGTACCTGCTCCCTTATTGGAAAGTAGTTCATCACAGAAACAGGTTCCTGTGACACCTACACCAATTAGTGAGGAAGCTAATGATGATGATCATGAAACTTCAGATCAAGTTACTACTGAACCTCGTAGGTCAACCAGAGTAAGATCCGCACCAGAGTGGTACGGTAATCCTGTTCTGGAGGTCATGTTGCTAGACCATGACAAACCTATGAACTATGAGGAAGCGATGCTGAGCCCAGATTCCGCAAAATGGCTTGAGGCCATGAAATCTGAGATGGGATCCATGTATGAGAACAAAGTATGGACTTTGGTTGACTTGCCCGATGATCGGCAAGCCATCAAGAATAAATGGATCTTCAAGAAGAAGACAGACGCTGACGGTAATGTTACTGTCTACAAAGCTCGACTTGTTGCGAAAGGTTTTCGACAAGTTCAAGGACTAGACTATGATGAGACCTTATCACCCGTAGTGATGCTTAAGTCCGTCCGAATCATGTTAGCTATTGTCGCATTTTATGATTATGAAATTTGGCAAATGGATGTAAAGACTGCATTCCTGAATGGATTTCTGGAAGAAGAGTTGTATATGATGCAACCTGAAGGTTTTATCGATCCAAAGGGTGCTAACAAAGTGTGCAAGCTCCAGCGATCCATATACAGACTGGTGCAAGCCTCTCGGAGTTGGAATAAACGCTTTGATAGTGTGATCAAAGCATATGGTTTTATACAGACTTTTGGAGAAGCATGTATTTACAAGAAAGTGAGTGGGAGCTCTGTAGCATTTCTAATCTTATATGTGGATGACATACTGTTGATTGGAAATGATATAGAATTTCTGGATAGCATAAAAGGATACTTGAATAAGAGTTATTCAATGAAGGACCTCGGTGAAGCTTCTTACATATTAGGCATCAAGATCTATAGAGATAGATCAAGACGCTTAATTGGACTTTCACAAAGCACATACCTTGACAAAGTTTTGAAGAAGTTCAAAATGGATTAGGCAAAGAAAGGGTTCTTGCCTGTGTTACAAGGTGTGAAGTTGAGTAAGACTCAATGCCCGACCACCGCAGAAGATAGAGAGAAAATGAAAGATGTTCCCTATGCTTCAGCCATAGGCTCTATCATGTATGCAATGCTGTGTACCAGACCTGATGTGTGCCTTGCTATTAGTTTAGCAGGGAGGTACCAAAGTAATCCAGGAGTGGATCACTGGACAGCGGTCAAGAACATCCTGAAATACCTGAAAAGGACTAAGGATATATTTCTCGTTTATGGAGGTGACAAAGAGCTCAACGTAAATGGTTACGTTGATGCAAGCTTTGACACTGATCCGGACGATTCTAAATCGCAAACCGGATACGTGTTTATATGGAACGGTGGAGCTGTCAGTTGGAGCAGCTCTAAACAGAGAGTCGTGGCGGGATCTACATGTGAAGCGGAGTACATTGCCGCTTCGGAAGCAGCTAATGAAGGAGTCTGATGAAGGAGTTCATATCCGATCTAGGTGTCATACCTAGTGCATTGGGTCCAATGAAAATCTTTTGTGACAATACTGGTGCAATTGCCTTGGCAAAGGAATCCAGATTTCACAAGAGAACCAAGCACATCAAGAGACGCTTCAACTCCATCCGGGATCAAGTCCAGGTGGGAGACATAGAGATTTAATTTGCAAGATACACACGGATCTGAATGTTGCAGACCCGTTGACTAAGCCTCTTCCACGAGCAAAACATGATCAGCACCAAGGCTCCATGGGTGTTCGAATCATTACTGTGTAATCTAGATTATTGACTCTAGTGCAAGTGGGAGACTGAAGGAAATATCCCCTATAGGCAATAATAAAGTTATTATTTATTTCCTTATATCATGATAAATGTTTATTATTCATGCTAGAATTGTATTAACCGGAAACATGATACATGTGTGAATACATAGACAAACAGAGTGTCACTAGTATGCCTCTACTTGACTAGCTTGTTAATCAAAGATGGTTATGTTTCCTAACCATAGACATGACTTGTCATTTGATTAACGAGATCACATCATTAGGAGAATGATGTGATTGACTTGACCCATTCCATTAGCTTAGCACTTGATCGTTTAGTATTCTGCTATTGCTTTCTTCATGACTTATACAAGTTCCTATGACTATGAGATTATGCACCTCCCGTTTACCGGAGGAACACTTTGTGTGCTACCAAACGTCACAATGTAACTGGGTGATTATAAAGGTGCTCTACAAGTGTCTCCTATGGTGTTTGTTGAGTTGGCATAGATCAAGATTAGGATTTGTCACTCCGATTGTCGGAGAGGTATCTCTGGGCCCTCTCGGTAATGCATGTCACTATAAGCCTTACAAACAATGTGACTAAAGAGTTAGTTGCAGGATGATGCATTACGGAACGACTAAAGAGACTTGCCAGTAACGAGATTGAACTAGGTATTGAGATACCGACGATCGAATCTCGGCCAAGTAACATACCGATGACAAAGGGAACAACGTATGTTGTTATGCGGTTTGACCGATAAAGATCTTTGTAGAATATGTAGGAGCCAATATGAGCATCCAGTTTCCGCTATTGGTTATTGACCGAAGACGTGTCTTGGTCATGTCTACATAGTTCTCGAACCCGTACGGTCCGCACGCTTAACGTTCAGTGACGATTTGTATTATGAGTTTATGTGTTTTGATATACCAAAGCTAGTTCTTAGTCCCAGATGAGATCGGGGACATGACGAGGAGTCTCGAAATGGTCGAGACGTAAAGATCGATATATTGGACGACTATATTCGGACATCGCAAAGGTTCCGAGTGATTCGGGTATTTTTCGGAGCATCGAAGAGTTACAGGAATTCGCCGGGGAGTATATGGGCCTTATGGGGCTTTAGGGGAAAGAGAGAGAGGAGGCTGTGCGCCCCGCCCCCCCAAGGCTTAGTCCGAATTGGACTAGGGGGAGGGGCGCCGCCCCCTCCTTCCTTCTCTTCTCTTTTCCCTTTCCTTCTCTCCTACTCCTACTACTTGGAAGGGCTCCTAGTTCTACTAGGAAAGGGGGAATCCTACTCCCGGTGGGAGTAGGACTCCCCTAGGGTGCGCCATAGAGAGGGCCGGCCCTCCCCCTCCTCCACTCCTTTATATACGGGGGAGGGGGCACCCCATAGACACAACAAATTGATCTATTGATCTCTTAGCCGTGTGCGGTGCCCCCCTCCACCATAATCTACCTCGGTCATATCGTAGCGGTGCTTAGGCGAAGCCCTGCGTCGGCATCATCATCATCACCGTCATCACGCCGTCGTGCTGACGGAACTCTCACTCGAAGCTCTGCTGGATCGGAGTTCGTGGGACGTCATCGAGCTGAACGTGTGCTGAACTCGGAGGTGCCGTGCGTTCGATACTTGGATCGGTCGGATCGTGAAGACGTACGACTACATCAACCGCGTTGTGCTAACGCTTCCGCTTTCGGTCTACGAGGGTACGTGGACACACTCTCCCCTCTCGTTGCTATGCATCACCATGATCTTGCGTGTGCGTAGGAATTTTTTTTAAATTACTACGTTCCCCAACACTTACTTGGCACAAACACTAATTAAACACTACAACACAATTACTACAGAAGTAATAAAACAGAAATGAAAAATATTAGGTTGTCTCATAACAAGCGCTTTTCTTTAAAGCCTTTTAGCTAGGCGTTGATAATTTTAATGATGCTCACATGAAAGATAGTGATACGTCTCCAACGTATCTATAATTTTTGATTATATTATCTGTTTTGGATGTTTTATATGCATTAATATGCTATTTTATATGATTTTTTGGACTAACCTATTAACCTAGAGCCTAGTGCCCACTTCCTGTTTTTTCCTTGTTTTTGAGTTTCGCGGAAAAGGAATACCAAACGGGGTCCAAACGGAATAAAACTTTCGTGATGATTTTTCTTGGACCAGAAGACACCCAGGAGACTTAGAGTGCAAGTCAGAAGAGCCACGAGGCCGCCACAAGGGTGGAGGGCGCGCCCAGGGGGTAAGGCCCCCCCCCGACCTTGTGGGCCCGTCGGTGACCTCCGGACCTAGATCTTCCTCCTATATATGCTCTTATACCCCAAAAACTTCTAGGGGAGCCACGAAACCACTTCTCCACCGCCTCAACCTTCTGTACCCATGAGATCCCATCTTGGGGCCTTTTCTGGCGTCCTGTCGGAGGGGGATTCGGTCACGGAGGGCTTCTTCATCAACACCATTGCCTCTCCGATGAAGCGTGAGTAGTTTACCACAGACCTACGGGTCCATAGCTAGTAGCTATATGGCTTCTTCTCTCTCTTTGATTCTCAATACAAAGTTCTCCTCGATGTTCTTGGAGATCTATTCAATGTAATACTCTTTTGCGGTGTGTTTGCCGAGGTCCGATGAATTGTGGATTTATGATCAGCTTATCTATGAATATTATTTGAATCTTCTCTGAATTCTTATATGCATGATTTGATATCTTTGCAAGTCTCTTTGAACTATCGATTTGGTTTGGCCAACTAGATTGGTTTTTCTTGGAATCGGAGAAGTGCTTAGCTTTGGGTTCAATCTTGCGGTGTCCTTTCCCAGTGACAGTAGGGGCAGCAAGGCACGTATTGTATTGTTGCCATCGAGGATAAAAAGATGGGGTTTTCATCATATTGCTTGAGTTAATTCCTCTACATCATGTCATCTTGCTTAATGCGTTACTCCGTTATTTATGAACATAATACTCTAGATGCATGCTGGATAGCGGTCGATGTGTGGAGTAATAGTAGTAGATGCAGAATCATTTCGGTCTACTTGACACGGACGTGATGCATATATTCATGATCATTGCCTTAGATATCGTCATAACTTTGCGCTTTTCTATCAATTGCTCGGCAGTAATTTGTTTACCCACCATAATAATTTCTATCTTGAGAGAAGCCTCTAGTGAAACCTCTGGCCCCCGGGTCTATTTTACATCATATTAGTTTCCCGTCAACTTGCCAATTTCTGTTGCCATTTCTTTACTTTGCAATCTTTTACTTTCTGTTCAATATACCAAAAATATTACTTTACCGTTTATCATCTCTATCAGATCTCACTTTGCAAATAACCGTGAAGGGATTGACAAGCCCTTTATCGCGTTGGGTGCAAGTTGGTGTTTGTTTGTGCAGGTATTCGGTGACTTGAGCATTGTCTCCTACTGGATTGATACCTTGATTCTCAAAAGCTGAAGGAAATATGTAGCGACCAAACCTCAGACGGTCAAGTCTCTATGCATCAGTGTCATCCCTGGATCAGTAATGCTGACACGCACAGTACTCGAAGGATTTATAACAGAGTAGCAATCACACACTTATTACATCGAATGTCTCAAAAGAGAACTTAATACAATAAATATGGCTTAAGGCCATCTAAAAACGATAACAGCGGAAGACTTGGAAGATAGGCGAGTCCATCAACTCCAACGGCATCACTGAGTATAGAACCACGACCTAAGGCACATTACTCGTCGTCTGAAAAGTCTGCAACATGAAACGTTGTAGCCCGAAAACGGGTCAACACATGGAATATGCGGGCAATTTAACACATAGAGAGTAATGAACAGAATAATGCTATACTACATGCATATTTGGCTGGTGGGAAGCTCTATGGTTACAGTTTTGCGAAAAGCCAATTTTTCCCTACAGCAACGGAATAAATTTTATTTAACTATCATGGTGGTTGTTAAATATTGAGAATGGGTGACACCATCTCAATCCCAATTAAGTTTCAACATTAATCCCAACAAAATTAATTAAAGTAACATGATGAGATTCACATGATAATCCAAGTACTAGATACTCAAGTTGTCCATAACCGGGGACACGGCTAACCATGATTAGTTTATACACTCTACAGAGGTTTGCGCACTTTTCCCCAACGGACTCGATCTCCTCCGTTGGGATTCTCGCACTACATGATGTTTGAGAAACGGATGACCGAGACATAGTCTTTTAGAAGCGTTTGCACCTTACGATCGGGTAGACAGTACCACCTACAACCCCTACATCTGCTAGTCTACCACTGTAAGAGTTCACACAACTTAATCAACTATGCTAGAGCCCATAATAGCTTGTGGCTGCACACGGAAGTTTCTAGCATGAATAATCTCATGATCCGTTTGAGCCTGGGTGGCGGTCCATAAAAAACAGGCAATCGCTAGAATACCCAGGTGCCTCAATCCACCCAGATGTGTGTTTAAGTAGCCACCTTAAATTGAACCATTAATTAAAAATATCACATATGTCATGGATACACTCACCCAATCCACGTCTACTAGCATAGCATAGCAATATAAGCAAACGTAGAAGTAACTCCCAAGGGTTTGGTAATAAACAGGGCAATAGGTTCTACCTCATCAGCTACTTCCCAACCCACAATTTAATCAGATCCTAATCATGCAATTGTTTGATTGATCTAATGCAATAAAACTGGGTATGAAAAGAGGTATGATCAAAGTGTTACTTGCCTTGCTGATGATCCGTGAAACCTAGGGATTCGAAGTAGCAAGCGGCGCACTCCGGGTACTCTATCGCAAACAAACAAGCTTACAATAAGTACTCGTCTAATGCAAAGGTAAAACTCAAATAAGAGATCTAACTAGAATGTTCAACTTAAGAACTCCGGTTTGCAAAAAGAATCAAATCAAACGAAGCAACGAAAGTCGAACGGCGAAAGAAACAAGCTTCTTTTACTAATCTGGACCTAAGTCAAATTTTACAGTAGCAAAAACTTGTTTGAGTTGGTTAAACAGAAAGAGGGTTTCGAGGCGAAACTCTAGGGGCTTGAATCGCCTGATTCCGACAAACGAGCGAAAAGTTAAACCAAAACGAAAAACAGATCGGAAATCGCGATCAGAAATAATCGCGGAAAATCCGAGAAAAAGAAAAACTAACGAACAGTTTAACGAACGGACGTTCGTTAACTGTAACTAAACGATGAACGCGTTCATTAAAACGAACGAACGAGCGAACGCTCGCTAAATAAGAAAATTGAAAACCAAAACAAAACAAAACCGATCTAAAAAAACCTAGGGTTTTCTAAAAAAACCGAATCGGTTTTCTTCAGAAAACCGGGCGGTGGGCGGCTACCTCGGCTCGGGGCTCCGGCGAAGTCCGGCGGCTCCGGCGGGGCGACGGGAGGCGGCGTGGGGCGGCGGGGCAGCAGGCGTCGGCGGCGGCGGCTTTCCCGGCGCCCGGCGACGACCTTGGGCGGCAGGGCGGCTCAGCGGCGGTGCGGCTCCGGCGGCGGGGCTGTGGGTTCGGTGGACGGGTAAGGGGCGGCGGCGGCGGCTATTTAAGGAGGGGGGCGGCGCGGCTTGGGGAAGGGGGCGCCTCGGGAGGCGTGCTCCTCCCGGACTCGGGCGGCGGCGGCGGTCTCTGATCCGGAGACGGCGGCGGGAGGCGGTGGCGCTGGCCGGCCGGCCTGGTTCGGCTGGGCTTCGGCCCAGTAGTGCGCGCGGGAGTTTTTTTTTTAAACAATTTCGCCGAAACTGAGAAAAATTCTAGAAAATAAAATAAAATTCGAAAAATGCCAAAATAAATTTTTCGCCGGCTAAATAAAATATTTAGAACAAGATGAACATTTTCTTGGCCCTAAAATGCAATTTTGAAAAACGTGCAATTTTCCTAAATTCAAATAAAATAGCAAAACTCCAAATAAAATAAGATTTGATTTTTTTATTAAATCCTCAATATTTCTTATTTTTGGGAAAGTCATTTTATTCCCTCTCTCTTATTTTTATAAATGAAATAATTGAAGATAAAATAAATAAAATCAAATGATCCTATTTTCAAAATTTGAGAAAACCCCAAATATGAAAACAACGAAATCTCCAACTCTCTCCGTGGGTCCTTGAGTTGCGTAGAATTTCTAGGATCAAACCAAAAATGCAATAAAATATGATATGCAATGATGATCTAATGTATAACATTCCAAATTGAAAATTTGGGATGTTACAAACCTACCCCCCCTTAAGATGAATCTCGCCCTCGAGATTCGGGTTGGCTAGAAAATAGGTGAGGGTGGTCCTTCCGTAGATCTTCCTCTCGCTCCCAGGTGGCTTCATCCTCGGTATGGTGGCTCCACTGAACTTTGCAAAACTTGATAACCTTGCTGGGGGTGACTCGGCTGGCATACTCAAGAATCTTGACTGGTTTCTCCTCATAAGTCAAATCACTATCCAACTAAATCGCCTCTAGTGGCACTATATCTCTCAGCGGTATATCAGCCATCTCTGCGTGGCACTTCTTCAACTGGGAAACGTGGAACACATCGTGAACTCCTGACAATCCTTCGGGTAATTCCAACTTGTAAGCAACTTCTCCCATACGCTCCAAAACTTTGTATGGTCCTACAAAACGTGGCGCTAACTTTCCCTTAACTCCAAAGCACTTACCCCCCGAAGTGGAGATACACGAAGATAAACTCTGTCTCCGATTT
The DNA here is from genome assembly GCF_002575655.3 of Aegilops tauschii subsp. strangulata. Lineage (NCBI taxonomy): Eukaryota > Viridiplantae > Streptophyta > Magnoliopsida > Poales > Poaceae > Aegilops > Aegilops tauschii. The sequence goes on from NC_053035.3 coordinate 388,125,771, forward strand.
CGTAAACTGTCTCCTTATGTTTTCAATCCGCATAGCTCTTCTGTCTCGATTGGGCTACCTTGAGCCTATCGCGAATCAACTTCACCTTCTGTTCAGACTCCTTAATCAAATCTGGTCCAAACAACTGGCGGTCTCCAACTTCGTCCCATAACAATGGTGTTCTACACCTCCTTCCGTACAAAGCTTCGAAAGGGGCCATCTTCAAACTGGATTGATAACTGTTGTTGTAAGAGAACTCTACATATGGCAAGTTATCGTCCCAACTAGATCCATAATCTAGCGCACAAGCTCTCAGCATGTTCTCCAGAATCTGATTGAGTCTCTCGGTCTGTCCATCTGTCTGTGGATGAAAGGCTGTACTGAATTCTAGCCTGGTACCCAAAGTTTCATGTAACTGATGCCAGAACTTTGAGCTAAACTGGGTTCCTCTATCTGATACAATGCTCCTCGGAACTCCATGCAGACATACGATTCTGGTCATGTATATCTTTGCCAACTTAGCACTGGTGTAAGTGGTCTTCACTGGGATGAAATGAGCTACCTTCGTCAAACGATCGACTACAACCCATATTGAGTCATAGCCTGAACGAGTCCTGGGCAATCCCGTGATAAAATCCATGCCTAGTTTATCCCACTTCCATTCAGGTATCAGCAATGGCTGTAGCAATCCTGCTGGCTTCTGATGCTCTGCCTTCACTCTCTGACATACATCACAAACTGCTACATACTCCGCAATATCCTTCTTCATTCCGGTCCACCAGAAAGTATCCTTCTAATCCAAATACATCTTGGTATTTCCTAGGTGAATTGAATACGGCGAGTCATGAGCCTCCTGCAGAATCAACTTCCTGATCTCCGGGTCATTAGGCACATAAACGCGGTCCTCAAACCATAAGGTATCGTGCTCGTCCTCACGAAATCCCTTGGCTTTTCCTTTGCTCATCCTTTCCTTTATTCCGGCAATCTCCATGTCTGTCTTCTGAGCTTCTCTGATCTTATCCATCAGAGTAGACTGTATCTCCAATGCTGCAACATAGCCTCTCGGAACTATTTCCAAACATAGCTCGCGAAGATCCTCGGCTAATTCCTTCGGTAACTCTCCGGTCATGAGTGTCTTGACATGGCTCTTGCAGCTCAGTGCATCTGCTACTATGTTAGCCTTTCCGGGGTGATAATGCAATCTCATATCATAATCCTTTATGAGCTCCAAACATCTCCTTTGCCTGAGATTCAACTCCTTCTGCGTGAAGATGTATTTCAAACTCTTGTGATCCATGTACACCTCACAGTGGTTTCCGATGAGAAAATGTCTCCATGTCTTCAACGCATGTACTACGGCTGCTAACTCCAAATCATGCGTAGCGTAATTCATCTCATGGGGTTTAAGCTGTCGTGAAGCATATGAAACAACTCTTCCTTCCTGCATAAGCACTGCTCCAAGTCCTCGACGAGAAGCATCGTAGTATACTTCATAATCCTTGCGCTGATCTGGCAGAATCAACACTAGTGATGTAACCAAACGTTTCTTTAACTCTTGGAAACTAGCTTCACATTCCTCAGTCCAGTTGAACTTGGTGTCCTTCTTCAACAGCTCCGTCATGGGCTTAGCAATCCTCGAGAAATTCTCGATGAATCTCCGGTAGTATCCTGCAAGTCCAAGAAAACTCCGGATCTCTCTAACTGATGTGGGTGATTCCCAGTTTGTCACAGTGTCGACTTTGGTGGGGTATACTACTATTCCTTCTCCGGATATAACATGTCCGAGGAATCTAACTTCCTTCAACCAAAACTCACATTTGCTGAACTTGGCGTATAACTAATGTTCTCTGAGCTTCTCAAGTACCAAACGCAAATGTTCCTTATGCTCCTCTTCATTCTTGGAGTAGACCAAAATATCATCAATGAACTGTCACATCCCTGGCCTTGCTATGCACTAGGACTAGCTTGGTTGCTGCATCATGTCTAAATTTCATTTAAAGTTGAAATGGGGATGACAGAACCCCCAGCACCCCCCTGAAACCAACTAGGGTTTACTAAAATTGGTTTCAATGAACCCAAAATGCCCTTCACAAAATGTTCATCATTTCTGGATTGGGCTAAAACCCCTGGCAAAAATGGTGGACACTTTTCTAGGACATTCTGGAGTTTTGAATTGAATCATAAGCATTTGAATTTGGACATTTAAATTCTATAAAATATTTTAAATGTCCAAATAATCTTGAAAGCATTTGAGGGCTGTTGGAAATAGTTTCAAAAGTGCCCACAATTATTTTCAGGATCTTACAAAATGAATTAGTATTTTTACTAATTCAAAACAGAGAAATAAAATAGAAAAAGAAACAATTAAGTAAGAGAGAGAGAAGGCCACTGGGCCCCTCACCTGGACTTACCTGGCGCCCCACCACGGCCCAGGAGCTGGCCCAGCCCACCAGAGCCACCACCGTCTCCCACCTCGCGCCAGAAGGACGCCAGAGGGACGCCGGGCGTGTGGTCGCCGCGCGCGAGGCCACCTCCTGCTTCCACCGCTTCTGGACGCCTCCACGAGTGCCACGGCACCTCCCCGACCCCCTCTCACTTCTCCCTCGCTCTCTGGACCCCTCCTCCTCCTCTGCTCTCCCTTCCTCTCGTCACCGAACGCACCTGAGAGCGCCGCTCGCCGTAGCCATGACCACCGGCCACCCCTTGTCCCGTGATCGTGCCCAGCAGCTCCGCAATCGAGCACCACATCCCCAAGCCGAAGGAAACGAGCCGTAGGACTTTGCTTCGTCGCCAACGTCCTCGTCTTCACCGCTGGCGCCCGGAGATCGTCTCTGTCGATTCGTCGGTTTCCGTCCGTCCCCGAGGCCGCTGACCCTCTCTACCGCATCGCTGTGAGCTCCTGCTCCTCCCCCTTTCTCACCCCCTCCGTTCTCGCCCGTTAGCCGCCGCCCCCGCGAAACCGAGCTTCGGCCATCGCCATGGCCAGCGAGCCCCGCGCTCCCGAGCTCCTCCGCTCGCCCTAGTAGCACCCGCCTGCTAACCATGCTCTCAGGAGCCGAACGCACGCACCAGCTCCTTCTCCCATGCACCGCAGCGTCGTCCTCACCGACGCCGAACTCCGGCCGCCGCCTTGCCCGCCGCCGGCGCTGCTCCCGGCCACCCCGCTGCCTCCCGTCCGGTCCTTTGGATGCGGACGAGCAAGAGCTACTCCCCGGTGCCCTTAGCTCACCAAAACACCACCCGTAGCTCAAATCTGAGCCGAGCCACCGTCGTTTTGGTCACCGCCGGCAAGGCTCCGGCGACCGATGACATGGCACCATCATTAGCGCCTAACTAACCCCCCTAGAGTCACTGACAGTGGGCCCCGCCGAGCTAATTATTTTTAGTTAGGATTTAATAAGCCACATAATTAGCACTGTTACACTGACAGATAGGTCCCACCAGTCAGATTTGACTTTGGTCAATGCTGACGTCACCCTGACGTAGTGCTGACGCAGTAATTTAATTACTCGAATTACTCTTATACAGGAAATTCCAGAAAATACTACAAACTTCTAAAATTCATAGAAATTCAACCATAACTCCAAATGAAACAAATTCTATATGAAAAATGATCAGAAAAATCCAATCTATCCATCTGTACTGTTTTCATGCATGTTAGAACAACTTATGGCTGCTGTTTAGGCCAAATCATATAAATGGCATTTAAACCCTCACATATGGAGCTTGAATTTGAACCTAGGGTTCAGACCAACTCCATTTAACATGTTGCTAGTTGCATTACCTTAAAACATAGCATATTGACATGTCATGATCATGCATCATATTGTGCATTGCATTGATTGTGTTTTCCTTTTCTGTTGCCGGTAATTGTCCCCTCTCGGTAGACGATGTTCCGGCGTTGTGATCGTTGACACTAATGAAGACTCAATGCTATCTTCAGAAGTGCCAGGCAAGCAAAACCCCCTTGTTCATTCCGATAAAATCCCACTCTCTCGCTCCTGCTCTCTTTTACTGCATTAGGACAACAACGATTCATCTGTTACTTGCTGCGGTAGCTGAACCCCTTTATCCTCTGCATGACCTGTCATTGCCACAGTAAATAGATGAAACCCACTAGCATGAGTAGGAGTTGTTTGAGCCCTGATGTGCCTACTCATTCATGCTTGTTTGTCATGCCTGCTATTGCTTAGAGTTGTGTCAGGTCTGATTCATCGCGAATGAATTGGAAAGTTGTGAACATGTCCTACTGTTGAGAGCTAAGTGTGTGAACACGATTTGGTAAAGGTAGCGGTGAGAGGCCATGTAGGAGTACATGGTGGGTTGTCTCATTGAAACCGTCCTCAGGAACTGAGTTCTGTGTTTGTGATCCATGAACAGTTACTACCACACATTGGGTTCCGGTAACTCGACCCCTCTCGGCTTATTAACCGCCTCGATCTCTGTCCAGGAGTTGCAACTAGTTTCTGGTGTTTGTAGGTTGTGTTAGTAGTCTACCAAGTGGTACCCGGTACAGGTGGGCTTCGGACAGACTAGGCACCGTGGCACGGTGTACCAAGCGTAGATCCATCCTTCGAGGTGGGCTTGGGAACCCTGTTCACATCGTTTGGGGCCGTGAGCGACACCCCGGCCGGATCTCCTTGCGGATGGAACCCGAATAGGCGATAAACCTGGACTAGCGACTTGTGTGGTTAGTCAGGTCGTGGCCGACTCCCTCGCCAGGCTTCCGCTTGAAGGTTGCCGAGGTACACGACGTGTACATGGTGGTAAGTGGCGAGAGCGTGTGTGACGAAGTACACCCCTGCAGGGTTAACATCATCTATTCGAATAGCCGTGTCCACGGTAAAGGACTTCTGGGTCGCCTGTACAGTTCATGGACAAGTGAAAGTGGATACTCTAAAATGCGCAAGATAAGCGTGAGTGCTATGGATGGCGTTCTCGTAGGAAGACGCGAGCGGATCCATAGTGGTGTATTGATATGGTGAATATGTGGACTCGTGTGCGCCACCCCAAAAGAGTTACTTGCAGTCATAGTTAGGATAGCCACCAAGTCAAAGCTGGCTTGCTGCAGTTAAACTCCACCACCCCCTATGTTGATACCGATGCATATGTAGATAGTTCTGATGTAAGTCTTGCTGGGTACATTTGTACTCACGTTTGCTTATTTTATGTTTTGCAGAGAGACGTTAGTCTCGCTAGTAGTTCCGTGTGGACTTCGACGTTTAGCTTGATACCTCAGCTACGATCTTGTGCCCTCGGCAGGATCTGGTAGATAGTCAGGCTTCTCAGCCTTTTTCATTTATAGATGTCTGTACTCAGACATGTTAAGCTTCCGCATGTGCTGTGGCTTGTATGCTCTGAATGTTGGGTCATGAGACCCATGTTTGTAATATCTCGCTCTTCGGAGCCTAATGAATAAATACTCTGAGTCATAGAGTCTTGTTGTGATGCCATGTTGTATTTGCACATATCGAGCATATTGTGTGTATGATTGAAATGCTTGGTATGTGTGGGATCCGACAATCTAGTTGTCTATCCTTAGCAGCCTCTCTTATGGTGAAATGTAGTCTAGTGCCTCCTTGAGCCATAGTAGTCCGCTACAGCCCGGTTCACCGGAGTCCTGCTAGCCCAGCACTACTGCTCCGGAACACTTGACTGGCCGGCATGTGATTCACTTCGTTCCTGTGTCTGTCCCTTCGGGGAAATGTCACGCGGTGACATCCGGAGTCCTGCCTAGCCTGCTACAGCCCGGGTTCCCGGAGTCCTGTTAGCCCAGTGCTACAGCCCGGATTCACACGCTGCTGACCGACATGCTCGATGTTGATTCATGTATGCATGTCCCCATAAGTTAGTGCCACTTTGGGTTCACGACTAGTCATGCCGGCCCGGGTTCTCTGTCATATGGATGCTAGCGACACTATCATATACGTGAGCCAAAAGGCGCAAACGGTCCCGGGCCAGGGTAAGGCGACACCCGTGGGAGTACCGTGCGTGAGGCCGCAAAGTGATATGAGGTGTTACAGGCTAGATCGGTGTGACTTGGAATCGGGGTCCTGACATGAACACCACGACGAACTTATCCAAAAACTCCATAAACACCTTGTTCATCAGGTTCATGAAATAGGCAGGTGCGTTAGTCAGACCAAATGACATAACAGTATACTCGTACAGCCAATACCTAGTGGTAAAAGCCGTCTTAGGTATATCCTACTCTCGAATCTTCAACTAATGGTATCCTGAACGCAGATCGATCTTGGAAAATACCTTAGCTCCTTGTAAGCGGTCAAACAGATCATTGACCATCGGCAGTGGGTACTTGTTTTTGATGGTCACTTCATTCAGTCCTCCATAATCAACAGCCATTCTTAACGATCCATCCTTCTTCTCCACTAGAAGCACTGGCGATCCCCAAGGTGAAGAACTTGGGCGAATATAGCCTTTATCCAGCAACTCCTTAATCTGCTTCTTAATCTCCTCCAAATCCTTTGCGGGCATCCTGTACGGTCTCTTAGATATTGGCCCTGTGCCTGGCAAAAGCTCAATAAAAAACTCAATGTCTCTATCCGGTGGCATGCCTGGCAACTCCTTTGGAAATACGTCAGGGAAATCCTTCACCACTGGTACTTCCTCCTGTACAACTCCTGATAAAGAATTCACCTGAGTCCTTTTCGGCACATGCCGGGATACATACTTGATCCTTCTTCCTTCTGGGGTGGTAAGCAAAATCGACTTACTAGCGCATTCAATGTTCCCTTCAATCATGAGAGCTCTATCTACCAACTCCTGGTAGTTGTTGAAGGTTGCTACCATCAACTGCATGCTCAACTCATCATTCAGCCCTTCCAGAAACTTCTCCTGCTTGGCTGCATCTGTAGCAACGTCATCTGGGGCATAACGTGCTAACTTACTAAAGTCCTCCACATACTGGCCTATGGTGCGTCCTCCTTGGCGTAAGTTGCGAAACTCACGCTTCTTCATGGCCATAGCTCCTGCTGAAACATGGGCAGTAGGGAAAGCTTGCCGAAACTGGTCCCATGTGATAGTGTCGATGGGGTGAGTGGCTGTGTAATTCCCACCATGATGCTGCGGGTCCATCAAGCTGATGTGCGGCAAAACGCACTCTCTCCGCATTTGTGCATTCTGCAGTTGTCAACTCCCTTCCAACTTTGCGGAGCCAATCATCTGCAACAATCGGCTCGGTGCTACTGGAATACACCGGCGGATTTAGCCTCAAGAAACGGGTCAAATGATCAACAGGTGGTGGTGGTGGTGGTGGGTTGTTGTTGTTGTTGTTGCCTTGGTTCTATACTAGTGCTTGCATCAAGACATTCTGCTGCTGAATCAACTGAGTGATCTCCGGTGGGAAAACAAATCTGGTGTCACGTCTCGGAGGCATCTGATGGGTTTAGAAAAGATGAGAATTTAGAATAGAATGAGGTCTAGAGAGAAAACACTACCCATATGCACATGAGACAAACACAATCAATATCACTCAAATCAATTCAAACAAGGCATACAATCGATCTAACTATCATCACAAAGTGCTCGGACTATACTATATACATGGGGGAATACTACTACTGATTATGGTGGTCTACTAGCAATTTTGATCGGTCGAAGACTCCATGATATCTGCTCCAGCTTCATCAACAAAGTCATCTTCACTGGGGTCCGAGTCAGTGTCGTCGATGATGATGTAGTTATCCGGGCAAGCGCAATCATCGTCTTCTCCTCCTGGTGTTGGGTCTCCGATGAATACTCCGATCTTCTTTTCCAGGTGGTCATTCTTCTCCACCAATGCGACGATTTCCTCCATATAATCCTCGCGTGTAGCGTTGAGTTCTTCCTCCAGCTCCGTGATCTTGGTCAATGCCTTCTTCACATCTATCATGCCTATGAACATTTGGTTCTCCTGGCGACGAATGTGTTGGTTTAACTCCTGGATGAAAGCTGCAATTGATCTATCCTTCTTGGTACTGATCATCTCCCATTGCTCATCTCGGCGCCCAGAAATCTGGTAAATGGTATCCTTAAGCTCCTTGTGGTAAACTTCTCCAATGCGTCCCATGGTGATGTGGGCTGCGATGCTCTTTCCTAGACTCCAGGTTGGTGCATCAAAGGAAAACTCTATGGGCTCGGTGACGGGCATGAACGTCCTTCCTGGAACTTGAATCATCCAACGCTCCTCTTCTGGTAGTGTGGCGTTGTAGGTTCCGGTGAAGCTTGGTATTCCGATGTTCAGGTATCTAGTGACTTCCTTCAAGTGGCGTCCAAAGGGTGTATCTTCATCTGGTTGCATGAACTTGTTCTTGGCATCCGCCATCCTAAAAGAGTGGAAAATGGAGAGGAGTCAGAAATGAGAAGAGAATAGTGATCTAGGGTTTAAGCTTAGTGGTCGTGTCCTACAGTCAGCGTGTGCTCTGTTGCCATCTTGTAGCGACCAGACCTCAGACAGTCAAGTCCCTGTGCATCAATGTCATCCCTGGATCAGTAATGCTGACACGCACAGTACTCGAAGGATTTATAACAGAGTAGCAATCCCACACTTATTACATCGAATGTCTCAAAAGAGAACTTAATACAATAAATATGGCTGAAGGCCATCTAAAAACGATAACAGCGGAAGACTTGGAAGATGGGCGAGTCCATCAACTCCAACGGCATCACTGAGTATAGAACCACGACCTAAGGCACCTTACTCGTCGTCTGAAAAGTCTGCAACATGAAACGTTGCAGCCCGAAAATGGGTCAGGACATGGAATATGCTGGAAATGTAACACATAGAGAGTAATGAACATAATAATGCTATACTACATGCATATTTGGCTGGTGGGAAGCTCTATGGTTACAGTTTTGCAAAAAGCCAATTTTTCCCTACTGCAAAGGAATAAATTTTATTTAACTATCATGGTGGTTGTTAAACATTGAGAATGGGTGACACCATCTCAATCCCAATTAAGTTTCAACATTAATCCCAACAAAATTAATTAAAGTAACATGATGAGATTCACATGATAATCCAAGTACTAGATACTCAAGTTGTCCATAACCGGGGACACGGCTAACCATGATTAGTTTATACACTTTGTAGTGGTTTGCGCACTTTTCCCCACAAGACTCGATCTCCTCCGTTGGGATTCTCGCATTACAGGATGTTTGAGAAACGGATGACCGAGACATAGTCTTTCAGAAGTGTTTGCACCTTACGATCGGGTAGACAGTACCACCTACAACCCCTACATCTGCTAGTCTACCACTATAAGAGTTCACACAACTTAATCAACTATGCTAGAGCCCATAATAGCTTGTGGCTGCACACGGAAGTTTCTAGCATGAATAATCTCATGATCCGTTTGAGCCTGGGTGGCGGTACATAAAAAAACAGGCAATCGCTGGAATACCCAGGTGCCTCAATCCACCCAGATGTGCGTTTAAGTAGCCACCTTAAATTGAACCATTAATTAACAATCTCACATCTGTCATGGATACACTCACCCAATCCACGTCTACTAGCATAGCATAGCAATATAAGCAAACGTAGAAGTAACTCGCAAGGGTTTGGTAATAAACAGGGCAATAGGTTCTACCTCATCAGCTACTTCCCAAGCCACAATTTAATCAGATCCTAATCATGCAATTGTTTGAGGATTGATCTAATGGAATAAAACTGGGTATGAAAAGAGGTATGATCAAAGTGTTACTTGCCTTGCTGATGATCCGTGAAACCTAGGGATTCGAAGTAGCAAGCGGCGCACTCCAGGTACTTTATCGCAAACAAACAAGCATACAATAAGTACTTGTCTAATGTACAGGTAAAAATCAAATAAGAGATTTAACCAGAAAGTTCAACTTAAGAACTCCGGTTTGCAAAAAGAATCAAATCAAACGAAGCAACGAAAGTCAAACGGCGAAAGAAACAAGCTTCGTTTACTAATCTGGACCTAAGTCAAATTTTATAGTAGCAAAAACTTGTTTGAGTTGGTTAAACAGAAAGAGGGTTTCGAGACGAAACTCTAGGCGCTTGAATCGCCTGATTCCGACAAACGAGCGAAAAGTTAAACCAAAACGAAAAACAGATCGGAAATCGCGATCAGAAATAATCGCGGAAAATCCGAGAAAAAGAAAAACTGACGAACAGTTTAACAAACGGACGTTCGTTAACTGTAACTAAATGATGAACGTGTTCGTTAAAACGAACGAACGAGCGAACGCTCGCTAAATAAGAAAACCGAAAAAAACAAAAAAAACGATCTAAAAAACCTAGGGTTTTCTAAAAAACCGAATCGGTTTTCTTCAAAAAACCGGGCGGCGAGCGGCTACCTCGGCTCGGGGCTCCGGCGGCTCCGGCGGGGCGACGGGAGGCGGCGTGGGGCGGCGGGGCTGCGGGCGTCGGCGACGACCTTGGGCGGCGGGGCGGCTCGGCGGCGGGGCGAGTTCCGGCGGCGGGGCTGCGGGTTCGGTGGCGGGGTGAGGGGCGGCGGCGGCGGCTATTTAAGGAGGGGGGCGTTGCGGCTTGGGGAAGGGGGCGCCTCGGGAGGCGTGCTCCTCCCGGACTCGGGCGGCGGCGGCGGTCTCCGATCCGGAGACGGCGGCGAGAGGCGGTGGCGCGGGCGGGCCGGCCTGGTTCGGCTGGGCTTCGGCCCAGTCGGGCGCGCGGGAGTTTAAAAAAAAAAACAATTCTGCCGAAACTGAGAAAAATTCTAGAAAATAAAATAAAATTTTAAAAATGCCAAAATAAAATTTTCACCGTCTAAATAAAATATTTAGAACAAGATGAACATTGTCTTGGCCCTAAAATGCAATTTTGAAAAACGTGCAATTTTCCTAAATTCAAATAAAATAGCAAAACTCCAAATAAAATAAGATTTGATTTTTTTATTAAATTCTCAATATTACTTATTTTTGGGAAAGTCATTTTATTCCCTATCTCTTATTTTTATAAATGAAATAATTGAAGATAAAATAAATAAAGTCAAATGATCCTATTTTCAAAATTTGAGAAAACCCCACATATGAAAATAACGAAATCCCCAACTCTCTCCGTGGGTCCTTGAGTTGTGTAGAATTTCTAGGATCAAACCAAAAATGCAATAAAATATGATATGCAATGATGATCTAATGTATAACATTCCAAATTGAAAATTTGGGATGTTACAAAATACTTACTCTACTTTGCTGCATCACCCTTTCCTCTTCAAGGGAAAAACCAACGCAATCTCAAGAGGTAGCAGGAAGAATTTCTAGCGCCGTTGCCGCGGAGATCTACGCCAAGTCAAGACATACCAAGTACCCATCATAAACTCTCATCCCTCGCATTACATTATTTGCCATTCGCCTCTCGTTTTCCTCTCCCCCACTTCTAAAACAATTTTCGGAAATATTCTCCTTTTCTTTGCCCCTTTTCCGTTTGTCTTCTTCGCTTGCTTTTTGTGTGCTCATGTGTTGGATTGCTTGCTTTGTCATGATGGCTCAAGATAATACCAAATTGTGTGACTTTTCCAACACCAATAATAATGATTTTATTAGTACCCCAATTGCTCCCGATGCTAATGCTAAATCTTGTGAAATTAATACCGCTTTGCGGAATCTTGTTATGAAACATCAATTTTCCGGCCTTCCCAATGAAGATGCCGCATCCCATCTTAATAATTTCGTTGATTTGTGTGATATGCAAAATAAAAAAGATGTGGATAATGATATTGTTAAATTGAAGCTATTTCCGTTCTCACTTCGAGATCGTGCTAAAACTTGGTTTTCATCTTTGCCTAAAAATAGTATTGATTCATGGAACAAGTGTAAAGATGCTTTTATTTCCAAGTATTTTCCTCCCGATAATATCATCCCCCTTAGGAACGATATTATGAATTTTAAGCAACTTGATCATGAACATGTTGCACAATCTTAGGAGAGAATGAAATTGATGATACGAAATTGCCCTACTCATGGCTTGAATTTGTGGATGATTATACAAAAAAAATTATGCCGGATTGAATTTTGCTTCTAGCAATCTTTTAGATTCGGCCGCGAGAGGCACTTTTATGGAAATTACTTTAGGAGAAGCTATCAAACTCCTATATAATATTACGGTTAATTATTCTCAACGGCATAACAAAAGATCTTCCACTAGTAAAAAGGTGCATGCAATTGAAGAAATCAATGTTTTGAGTGGAAAGATGGATGAGCTTATGAAATCGTTTGCTAATAAGAGTGCTCCTATTGATCCTAATAATATTCCTTTGTCTACTTTGATTTAAAACAATAATGAATCTATTGATGTTAATTTTGTTGGTAGGAACAATTTTGGTAATAACGCGTATAGAGATAATTTTAATCCTAGGCCGTTTCCCAGTAATTCCTCTAATAATTATGGTAATTCCTACAAAAATTCTTATGGAAATTATAATAAGATGCCCTCTTAATTTGAGAATAGTGTTAAAGAATTTATAAGTTCGCAAAAGAATTTCAATGCTTTGATTGAAGAAAAATTGCTTAAGATTGATGATTTGGCTAGGAACGTGGATAGAATTTCTCTTGATGTTGATTCTTTAAAACTTAGATCTATTCCACCCAAGAATGATATCAATGAGTCTCTCAAAGCCATGAGAATTTCCATTGATGAGTGCAAAGAAAGAACCGCTAAGATGCGCGCTAAAAAGATTGGTTTATAAAAACGTGTTCTTCTAGTTTCCGTGAAAATAATGATGAAGATCTTAAAGTGATTGATGTGACTCCTATTGAATCTTTGTTTTTCAATGTAAATCTTGATAAAGATGGGACTGGAGATGAGTCAACTTTAGTTAGAAGGCGTCCCAATGATTCGGAAAGGTCAAAACTTTAGATAGCAATGAACCCACTATTTTGGATTTCAAGGGCTTTAATAATAACAATTGTTCTTTGATAGATTGTATTTCCTTGTTGCAATCCATGATGAATTCTCCTCATGCTTATAATCAAAACAAAGGTTTTACTAAACATATCGTTGATGCCATGATGCAATCTTATGAAGAAAAGCTTAATTTGGAAGTTTCTATTCCTGGAAAACTTTATGATGAGTGGGAACCTACTATTAAGATCAAGATTAAAGATTATGAATGCTATTCTTTGTGTGATTTGGGTGCTAGTGTTTCCACAATTTCGAAAACTTTGTGTGATGTGTTAGGTTTCCGTTAATTTGATGATTGTTCCTTTAATTTACATCTTGCGGATTCCACTGTTATGAAACCTATGGGAAGAATTAATGATGTTCTTATTGTTGCAAATAGGAATTATGTGCACATAGATTTCATTGTTCTCGATATAAATTGCAATCCTACATGTCCTATATTCTTGGTAGACCTTTCCTTAGAACGATTGGTGCAATTATTGATATGAAAAAAGGAAACATTAGATTTCAATTTCCATTAAGGAAAGGCATGGAAATCTTTCCAAGAAAGAAAATTAAATTGCCTTATGAATCTATTATGGGAGCCACTTATGGATTGCATACCAAAGATTATAATACTTAGATCTATTCGTGCTTTACGCCTAGCTAAGGGCGTTACACGATAGCGCTTGTTGGGAGGCAACCCAATTTTATTTTATCTTTTTGCTTATTAGGTCCTGTTTTGCTTTGAATAAATCATCTAGCCTCTGGTTAGATGTGGTTTTGTGTTTTAATTAGTGTTTGTGCCAAGTAAGACCTTTGGGATAGCTTACGGTGATAGTTGATTTAATCTTGCTGGAAAAAACAGAAACTTTGCGCTTAGTCCCAGAATTGTTTAAAATCACAGCAGCGTGATAAAATATTGATTCGTTTTGCAGAAGATTAATAAACAAATTTCTCAGGTAATCCTAATTTCTTCAGAATTTTTTGAGTTACAGAAGTATTCGAAACATCCAGATTACTACAGACTGTTCTGTTTTTGACAGATTCTGTTTTTCACGTGTTGTTTGCTTATTTTGATGAATCTATGGCTAGTATCGGGGGGTATGAACCATGGAAGAGTTGGAATACAGTAGATATTACACCAATATAAATAAATAATGAGTTCACAACAGTACCAAAAGTGGTGATTTATTTTCTTATACTAACGGAGCTTACGAGATTTTTTGTTGAGTTTTGTGTTGTGAAGTTTTCAAGTTTTGGGTGAGGATTTGATGGACTATGGAATAAGGAGTGGCAAGAGCCTAAGCTTGGGGATGACCAAGGCACCCAAGTTAATATTTAAGGATGTAAAAAATCCTAAGCTTGGGGATGCCCCGGGAAGGCATCCCCTCTTTCGTCTTTGTCTATCGATAACTTTACTTAGGCTATATTTTTATTCACCACATGATATGTGTTTTGCTTGGAGCGTCTAGTATGATTTGAGTCTTTGCTTTTTAGTTTGCCACAATCATCCTTGTTGTATACACCTTTTGAGAGAGACACGCATGAATCGTGATTTATTAGAATACTCTATGTGCTTCACTTATATCTTTTGAGCTAGGCAAAATTGCTCTAGTGCTTCACTTATATCTTTTTAGAGCACGTCGGTGGCTTTATTTTATAGAAATTGATGAACTCTCGCACTTCACTTATATTATTTTGAGAGTCTCTAAACAGCATGGTAATTTGCTTTGGTTATAAAATCAGTCCTAATATGATAAGCATCCAAGAGGGATATAATAAAAACTTTCATATATAGTGCATTGAATACTATGAGAATTTTCATTCCTAATGATTGTTTTGAGACATGGGGATGGTGATATTAGAGTCATGCTAGTGAGTAGTTGTGAATTTGAAAAATACTTGTGTTAAGTTTGTGAGTCCCGTAGCATGCACGTATGGTGAACCGTTATGTGATGAAGTCGGGGCATGAATTTTTTATTGTCTTCCTTATGAGTGGCGGTCGGGGACGAGCGATGGTCTTTTTTGTTGGGGAACGTAGTGATTTCAAAAAAATTCCTACGCACACGCAAGATCATGGTGATGCATAGCAACGAGAGGGGAGAGTGTTGTCCACGTACCCTCGTAAACCGAAAGCGGAAGCGTTTGCACAACGCGGTTGATGTAGTCGTACGTCTTCACGATCCGACCGATCAAGTAACGAACGCACGGCACCTCCGAGTTCAGCACACATTCAGCCCGATGACGTCCCTCGAACTCCGATCCAGCCGAGTGTTGAGGGAGAGTTTCGTCAGCACAACGGCGTGGTGACGATGATGATGTTCTACCGACGCAGGGCTTCGCCTAAGCACCGCTACAGTATTATCGAGGTGGACTATGGTGGAGGGGGCACCGCACACGGCTAAAAGATCAAACGATTAATTGTTGTCCTTAGGGTGCCCCCCTGCCCCCGTATATAAAGGAGCAAGGGGGGAGGTGCGGCCGGCCAGGGACGAGGCACGCCAGGAGGAGTCCTACTCCCACCGGGAGTAGGACTCCCTCCCTTCCGTGTTGGAATAGGAGAAGGGGGAAAGAGGTGGAGGAGAGGAAGGAAAGGGGGGGCGCCGCCCCCCTCCCCTTGTCCTATTCGGACTAGGGGGGAGGGGCTTGCGGCCCTTGCCCTGGCCGCCTCTCCTCATCTCCACTAAGGCCCACTATAGCCCATTAAACCCCGTGGGGTTCCGGTAACCCCTTCGGTACTCCGGTAAAATCCCGATTTCACCCGGAACACTTCCGATATCCAAATATAGGCTTCCAATATATCAATCTTCATGTCTCGACCATTTCGAGACTCCTCGTCATGTCCGTGATCACATCCGGGACTCCGAACAACCTTCGGTACATCAAAACATATAAACTCATAATATAACTGTCATCGAAATGTTAAGCGTGCGGACCCTACGGGTTTGAGAACTATGTAGACATGACCGAGACACGTCTCCGGTCAATAACCAATAGCGGAACCTGGATGCTCATATTGTCTCCCACATATTCTACGAAGATCTTTATCGGTCAGACCGCATAACAACATACGTTGTTCCCTTTGTCATCCGTATGTTACTTGCCCGAGATTCGATCATCGGTATCTCAATACCTGGTTCAATCTCGTTACCGGCAAGTCTCTTTACTCGTTCCGTAATACATCATCCCACAACTAATTCATTAGTTGCAATGCTTGCAAGGCTTAAGTGATGTGCATTACCGAGTGGGCCTAGAGATACCTCTCCGACAATCGGAGTGACAAATCCTAATCTCGAAATACGCCAACCCAACAAGTACCTTCGAAGACACCTGTAGAGCACCTTTATAATCACCCAGTTACGTTGTGACGTTTGGTAGCACAAAAAGTGTTCCTTCGGTAAACGGGAGTTGCATAATCTCATAGTCATAGGAACATGTATAAGTCATGAAGAAAGCAATAGCAACATACTAAACGATCGAGTGCTAAGCTAACGGAATGGGACAAGTCAATCACATCATTCTCCTAATGATGTGATCCCGTTAATCAAATGACAACTCATGTCTATGGCTAGGAAACATAACCATCTTTAATCAACGAGCTAGTCAAGTAGAGGCATACTAGTGACACTCTGTTTGTCTATGTATTCACACAAGTATTATGTTTTCGGTTAATACAATTCTAGCATGAATAATAAACATTTATCATGATATAAGGAAATAAATAATAACTTTGTTATTGCCTCTAGGGCATATTTCCTTTAGTCTCCCACTTGCACTAGAGTCAATAATCTAGATTACACAGTAATGATTCTAACACCCAAGGAGCCTTGGTGTTGATCATGTTTTGCTCGTGGAAGAGGCTTAGTCAACAGGTCTGCAACATTCAGATCCGTATGTATCTTGCAAATTTCTATGTCTCCCACCTGGACTAAATCCCGGATGGAATTGAAGCGTCTCTTGATGTGCTTGGTTCTCTTGTGAAATCTGGATTCCTTCGCCAAGGCAATTGCACTAGTATTGTCACAAAAGATTTTCATTGGACCCGATGCACTAGGTATGACACCTAGATCGGATATGAACTCCTTCATCCAGACTCCTTCATTTGCTGCTTCTGAAGCAGCTATGTACTCCGCTTCACATGTAGATCCCGCCACGACGCTTTGTTTAGAACTGCAGCAACTGATAGCTCCACCGTTCAATGTAAACACGTATCCGGTTTGTGATTTAGAATCGTCCGGATCAGGGTCAAGGCTTGCATCAACGTAACCATTTACGATGAGCTCTTTGTCACCTCCATAAACGAGAAACATATCCTTAGTCCTTTTTCAGGTATTTCAGGATGTTCTTGACCGCTGTCCAGTGATCCACTCCTGGATTACTTTGGTACCTCCCTGCTAAACTAATAGCAAGGCACACATCAGGTTTGGTACACAGCATTGCATACATGATAGAGCCTATGGCTGAAGCATATGGAACATCTTTCATCTTCTCTCTATCTTCTGC
Organism: Aegilops tauschii subsp. strangulata; assembly: GCF_002575655.3. Classification (NCBI taxonomy): domain Eukaryota; kingdom Viridiplantae; phylum Streptophyta; class Magnoliopsida; order Poales; family Poaceae; genus Aegilops; species Aegilops tauschii. Next base: position 388,143,118 of record NC_053035.3, read on the forward strand.
AGTGGTCGGGCATTGAGTCTTACTCAACTTCACACCTTGTAACACAGGCAAGAACCCTTTCTTTGCTTGACCCATTTTGAACTTCTTCAAAACTTTGTCAAGGTATGTGCTTTGTGAAAGTCCAATTAAGCGTCTTGATCTATCTCTATAGATCTTGATGCCCAATATATACGCAGCTTCACCGAGGTCTTTCATTGAAAAACTCTTATTCAAGTATCCCTTTATGCCATTCAGAAATTCTATATCATTTCCAGTCAGCAATATGTCATCCACATATAATATTAGAATGCTACAGAGCTCCCACTCACTTTCTTGTAAATACAGGCTTCTCCAAAAGTCTGTACAAAACCAAATGCTTTGATCACACTATCAAAGCATTTATTCCAACTCCGAGATGCTTGCACCAGTCCATAAATGGATCGCTGGAGCTTGCACACTTTGTTAGCTCCCTTTGGATCGACAAAACATTCCGGTTGCATCATATACAACTCTTCTTCCAGAAATCCATTCAGGAATGCTGTTTTGACATCCATTTGCCAAATTTCAAATCATAAAATGCGGCAATTGCTAACATGATTGGGACAGACTTAAGCATCGCTACGTGTGAGAAGGTCTCATCGTAGTCAATCCCTTGAACTTGTCGAAAACCTTTTGCAACAAGTCGAGCTTTATAGACAGTAACATTACCGTCAGCGTCTGTCTTCTTCTTAAAGATCCATTTATTCTCAATTGCTTGCCGATCATCGGGCAAGTCAACCAAAGTCCACACTTTGTTCTCATACATGGATCCCATCTCAGATTTCATGGCCTCAAGCCATTTCGCGGAATCTGGGCTCACCATCGCTTCTTCATAGTTCGTAGGTTCGTCATGGTCTAGTAACATAACCTCCAGAACAGGATTACCGTACCACTCTGGTGCGGATCTTTCTCTGGTTGACCTACGAGGTTCAGTAACAACTTGATCTGAAGTTCCATGATCATCATCATTAACTTCCTCACTAATTGGTATAGGCGTCGCAGAAACCGGTTTCTGCGATGAACAACTTTCCAATAAGGGAGCAGGTACAGTTACCTCATCAAGTTCTACTTTCCTCCCACTCACTTCTTTCGAGAGAAACTCCTTCTCCAGAAAGATTCAGAATTTAGCAACAAAAGTCTTGCCTTCGGATCTGTGATAGAAGGTGTACCCAACAGTCTCCTTTGGGTATCCTATGAAGACACATTTCTCCGATTTGGGTTCGAGCTTATCAGGTTGAAGCTTTTTCACATAAGCATCGCAGCCCCAAACTTTAAGAAACGACAACTTTGGTTTCTTGCCAAACCACAGTTCATAAGGTGTCGTCTCAACGGATTTTGATGGTGCCCTATTTAACGTGAATGCGGCCGTCTCTAAAGCATAACCCCAAAACGATAGTGGTAAATCAGTAAGAGACATCATAGATCACACCATATCTAGTAGAGTACGATTACGACGTTCGGACACACCATTACGCTGTGGTGTTCCAGGTGGCGTGAGTTGCGAAACTATTCCACATTGTTTCAAATGAAGACCAAACTCATAACTCAAATATTCTCCTCCATGATCAGATCGTAGAAACTTTATTTTCTTGTTACGATGATTTTCAACTTCACTCTGAAATTCTTTGAACTTTTCAAATGTTTCAGACTTATGTTTCATTAAGTAGATATACCCATATCTGCTTACATCATCTGTGAAGGTGAGAAAATAACGATATCCGCCACTGCCTCAACATTCATCAGACCACATACATCTGTATGTATGATTTCCAACAAATCTGTTGCTCTCTACATAGCTCCGGAGAACGGCATTTTCGTCATCTTGTCCATGAGGCACGGTTCGCAAGTACCAAGTGATTCATAATCAACTGGTTCCAAAAGTCCATCAGTATGGAGTTTCTTCATGGGCTTTACACCGATATGACCTAAACGGTAGTGCCACAAATAAGTTGCACTATCATTATCAACTCTGCATCTTTTGGCTTCAATACTATGAATATGCGTATCACTACTATCGAGATTCAACAAAAATAGACCACTCTTCAAGGGTGCATGACCATAAAAGATATTATTCATATAAATAGAACAACCATTATTCTCTGATTTAAATGAATAACCGTCTCGCATCAAACAAGATCCAGATATAATGTTCATGCTTAACGCTGGCACCAAATAACAATTATTTAGGTCTAAAAGTAATCCCAAAGGTAGATGTAGAGGTAGCGTGCCGACCGCGATTACATCGACTTTGGAACCATTTCCCACGCGCATCGTCACCTCGTCCTTAGCCAATCTTCGCTTAATCCGTAGCCCCTGTTTCAAGTTGCAAATATTAGCAACAGAACCAGTATCAAATACCCAGGTGCTACTGCGAGCATTAGTAAGGTACACATCAATAACATGTATATCACATATACCTTTGTTCACCTTGCCATCCTTCTTATCCACCAAATACTTGGGGCAGTTCCGCTTCCAGTGACCAGTCTGCTTGCAGTAGAAGCACTCAGTCTCAAGCTTAGGTCCAGACTTGGGTTTCTTCTCCTGAACAACAACTTGCTTGCTGTTCTTCTTGAAGTTCCCCTTCTTCTTCCCTTTGCCCTTTTTCTGGAAACTGGTGGTCTTATTGACCATCAATACTTGATGCTCCTTTTTTATTTCTACCTCCACAGCCTTTAGCATTGCGAAGAGCTCGGGGATCGTCTTATCCATCCCTTGCATGTTATAGTTCATCATGAAGCTCTTGTAGCTTGGTGGCAGTGATTGGAGAATTCTTTCAATGACGCTATCGTCCGAAAGATTAACTCCCAGTTGAATCAAGTGATTATTATACCCAGACATTTTGAGTATATGCTCACTGACAGAACTATTCTCCTCCATCTTGCAGTTGTAGAACTTATTGGAGACTTCATGTCTCTCAATTCGGGCATTTGCTTGAAATATTAACTTCAACTCCTGGAACATCTCATATGCTCCATGACGTTCAAAACATCGTTGAAGTCCCGGTTCTAAGCCGTAAAGCATGGCACATTGAACTATTGAGTAGTCATCAGCTTTGCTCTGCCAGACATTCTTAATGTCGTCAGTTGCATCGGCAGCAGGCCTGGCACCCAGCGGTGCTTCCAGGACGTAATTCTTCTGTGCATCAATGACGATAATCCTCAAGTTACGGACCCAGTCCGTGTAATTGCTACCATCATCTTTCAACTTTGCTTTCTCAAGGAACGAATTAAAATTCAACGGAACAACAGCACGGGCCATCTATCTACAATCAACATAGACAAGCAAGATACTATCAGGTACTAAGTTCATGATAAATTTAAGTTCAATTAATCATATTACTTAAGAACTCCCACTTAGATAGACATCCCTCTAATCCTCTAAGTGATCACGTGATCCATATCAACTAAACCATGTCCGATCATCACGTGAGATGGAGTAGTTTCAACGGTGAAAATCACTATGTTGATCATATCTACTATATGATTCACGCTCGACCTTCCGGTCTCCGTGTTCTGAGGCCATGTCTGTTATATGCTAGGCTCGTCAAGCTTAACCTGAGTATTCCGCGTGTGCAACTGTTTTGCACCCGTTGTATTTGAACGTAGAGCCTATCACACCCGATCATCACGTGGTGTCTCAGCACGAAGACTTTCGCAACGGTGCATACTCAGGGAGAACACTTATACTTTGTTAATTTAGTGAGGGATCATCTTATAATGCTACCGTCAATCAAAGCAAGATAAGATCCATAAAAGATAAACATCACATGCAATCAATATAAGTGATATGATATGGCCATCATCATCTTGTGCTTGTGATCTTCATCTCCGAAGCACCATCATGATCACCATCGTCACCGGTGCGACACCTTGATCTTCATCGTAGCATCGTTGTCGTCTCGTCAATCTTATGCTTCTACGACTATCGCTACCGCTTAGTGATAAAGTAAAGCATTACAGGGCGATTGCATTGCATACAATAAAGCGACAACCATATGGCTCCTGACAGTTGCCGATAACTCGGTTGCAAAACATGATCATCTCATACAATAAAATTTAGCATCATGTCTTGACCATATCACATCACAACATGCCCTGCAAAAACAAGTTGGACGTCCTCTACTTTGTTGTTGCAAATTTTACGTGGCTACTACGGGCTTAGCAAGAACCGTTCTTACGTACGCATCAAAACCACAATGATAGTTTGTCAAGTTGGTGTTGTTTTAACCTTCGCAAGGACCGGGCGTAGCCACACTCGGTTCAACTAAAGTTGGAGAAACTGACACCCGCCAGCCACCTGTGTGCAAAGCACGTCGGTAGAACCAGTCTTGCGTAAGCGTACGCGTAATGTCGGTCCGGGCCGCTTCATCCAACAATACCGCCGAACCAAAGTATGACATGCTGGTAAGCAGTATGACTTATATCGCCCACAACTCACTTGTGTTCTACTCGTGCATATAACATCAACGCATAAAACCAGGCTCTGATACCACTGTTGGGGAACATAGTAATTTCAAAAAAAATCCTACGCACACGCAAGATCATGGTGATGCATAGCAACGAGAGGGGAGAGTGTTGTCCACGTACCCTCGTAGACCGAAAGCGGAAGCGTTAGCACAATGCGGTTGATGTAGTCGTACGTCTTCACAATCCGACCGATCAAGTACCGAACGCACGGCACCTCCGAGTTCAGCACACGTTCAGCCCGATGACGTCCCTCGAACTCCGATCCAGCCGAGTGTTGAGGGAGAGTTTCGTCAGCACGATGGCATGGTGACGATGATGATGTTCTACCGAGGTAGGGCTTTGCCTAAGCACCGATACAGTATTATCGAGGTGGACTATGGTGGAGGGGGCATCGCACACGGCTAAAAGATCAAACGATCAATTGTTGTCCTTGGGGTGCCCCCCTGCCCCCGTATATAAAGGAGCAAGGGGGGAGGTGCGGCCGGCCAGGGAGGAGGCGCGCCAGGAGGAGTCCTACTCCCACCGGGAGTAGGACTCCCTCCCTTCCTTGTTGGAATAGGAGAAGGGGGAAAGTGGTGGAGGAGAGGAAGGAAAGGGGGGGCGCCGCCCCCCTCTCCTTGTCCTATTCGGACTAGGGGAGGGGCGCGCGGCCCTTGCCTTGGCCGCCTCTCCTCATCTCCACTAAGGCCCACTATGGCCCATTAACCCCCGGGGGTTCCGGTAACCCCTCCGGCACTCGGGTAAAATCCCGATTTCACCCGGAACACTTCCGATATCCAAATATAGGCTTCCAATATATCAATCTTCATGTCTCGACCATTTCGAGACTCCTCGTCATGTCCATGATCACATCCGGGACTCCGAACAACCTTCGGTACATCAAAACATATAAACTCATAATAATTCTCATCGAAACGTTAAGCGTGCGGACCCTACGGGTTCGAGAACTATGTAGACATGACCGAGACACGTCTCCGGTCAATAACCAATAGCGGAACCTCGATGCTCATATTGGCTCCCACATATTCTACGAAGATCTTTATCGGTCAGACCGCATAACAACATACGTTGTTCCCTTTGTCATCGGTATGTTACTTTCCCGAGATTCGATCGTCGGTATCTCAATACCTGGTTCAATCTCGTTACCGGCAAGTCTCTTTACTCATTCCGTAATACATCATCCCACAACTAATTCATTAGTTGCAATGGTTGCAAGGCTTAGGTGATGTGCATTACCGAGTGGGCCCAGAGATACCTCTCCGACAATCGGAGTGACAAATCCTAATCTCGAAATACGCCAACCCAACAAGTACCTTCGGAGACACCTGTAGAGCACCTTTATAATCACCCAGTTACGTTGTGACGTTTGGTAGCACACAAAGTGTTCCTCCGATAAACGGGAATTGCATAATATCATAGTCATAGGAACATGTATAAGTCATGAAGAAAGCAATAGCAACATACTAAACGATCGAGTGCTAAGCTACGGAATGGGTAAAGTCAATCACATCATTCTCCTAATGATGTGATCCCGTTAATCAAATGACAACTCATGTCTATGGCTAGGAAACATAACCATCTTTGATCAACGAGCTAGTCAAGTAGAGGCATACTAGTGACACTCTGTTTGTCTATGTATTCACACAAGTATTATGTTTCCGGTTAATACAATTCTAGCATGAATAATAAACATTTATCATGATATAAGGAAATAAATAATAACTTTATTATTGCCTCTAGGGCATATTTCCTTCATTTTCCTACCAATCTATCCCCCTAGGAGCATGCGCATAGTACTTTGTTTCGATAACTAATAGATTTTTGCAATAATTATGTGAGTTCTTTATGACTAATGTTGAGTCCATGGATTATACGAACTCTCACCTTTCCGCCATAGCTAGCTTCTCTTGTACCGCGCAACTTTCGCCGGTACCATAAACCCACCACATATCCTTCCTCAAAACAGCCACCATACCTACCTATTATGTCATTTCCATAGCCATTCTGAGATATATTGCCATGCAACTTTTCCACCGTTCCGTTTATTATGACACGCATCATCATTGTCATATTGCTTTGCATGATCATGTAGTTGACATCGTATTTGTGCCAAAGCCACCGTTCATCATATTTTTTATACATGTCACTCTTGATTCATTGCACATCCCGGTACACCGCCGGATGCATTCACATAGAGCCATATATTGTTCTAGCATCAAGTTGTAATTTTTGAGTTGTAAATAAATAAAAGTGTGATGATCTTCATTATTAGAGCATTGTCCCATGTGAGGAAAGGATGATGGAGACTATGATTCCCCCACAAGTCAGGATGAGACTTCGGACGAAAAAAAATAGGCCAAAAAAATGGAAGAAGGCCCAATAAAAAATGAGAGCAAAGAGAGAAGGGACAATGTTACTGTCCTTTTTGCCACACTTGTGCTTCAAAGTAGCACCATGATCTTCATGATAGAGAGTCTCCTATGATATCACTTTCATATACTAGTGGGAATTTTTTGTTATAGAACTTCGCTTGTATATTCCAATGACGGGCTTCCTCAAATTGCCCTAGGTCTTCATGAGCAAGCGAGTTGGATTCACACCCACTTAGTTTTCTTTTTGAGCTTTCATAAACTTATAGCTCTAGTGCATCTGTTGCATGGCATTCCCTACTCACTCACATTGATATCTATTAATGGGCATCTCCATAGCCCGTTGATACGCCTAGTTGATGCGAGACTATCTCCTTCTTTTTGTCTTCTCCACAACCACCGTCTATTCCACCTACAGTGCTATGTCCATGGCTCACGCTCATGTATTGCGTGAAAGTTGAAAAGGTTTGAGAACATCAAAAGTATGAAACAATTGCTTGGCTTGTCAACAGGGTTGTGCATGATTTAAATATTTTGTGTGATGAAGATGGAGCATAGCTAGACTATATGATTTTGTAGGGATAAGCTTTCTTTGGCCATGTTATTTTGAGAAGACATAATTATTTTGTTAGGATGCTTGAAGTGTTATTGTTTTTATGTCAATATTAAACTTTTGTTTTGAATCTTATGGATCTGAACATTCATGCCAAAATAAAGAGAATTACATGAAAAATATGTTAGGTAGCATTCTACATCAAAAATTCTGTTTTTATCATTTACCTACTCGAGGACGAGCAGGAATTAAGATTGGGGATGCTTGATACGTCTCCAACGTATCTATAATTTTTTATTGTTCCATGCTATTATATTATCTGTTTTGGATGTTTTATAAGCATTAATAGGCTATTTTATATGATTTTTGGGACTAACCTATTAATCTAGAGCCCAGTGCCAGTTCTTGTTTTTCCTTGTTTTTGAGTTTCGCAGAAAAGGAATACCAAATGGAGTCCAAATGGAATAAAGCTTTCGCGATGATTTTTCTTGGACCAGAAGACACCCAGGAGACTTTGAGTGCAATTCAGAAGAGCCACGACGTGGCCACAAGGGTGGAGGGCGCGCCCAGGGGGTAGGGCGCGCCCCCGACCTTGTGGGCCCCTCGGTGACCCCTGACCTAGATCTTCCTCCTATATATGATCGTATACCCCAAACACTTCCAGGGGAGCCACGAAACCACTTTTCCAACACCGCAACCTTCTGTACCCGTGAGATCCCATCTTGGGGCCTTTTCTGGCGTCCTGCCGGAGGGGGATTCGATCACGGAGGGCTTCTTCATCAACACCATTGCCTCACAGATGAACCGTGAGTAGTTTACCACAGACCTACGGGTCCATAGCTAGTAGCTAGATGGCTTCTTCTCTCTCTTTGATTCTCAATACAAAGTTCTCCTCGATGTTCTTGGATATCTATTCGATGTAATACTCTTTTGCGGTGTGTTTGCCGAGATCCGATGAATTGTGGATTTATGATCAGCTTATCTATGAATATTATTTAAATCTTCTCTGAATTCTGATATGCATGATTTGATATCTTTGCAAGTCTCTTTGAACTATCGATTTGGTTTGGCCAACTAAATTGGTTTTTCTTGGAATGGGAGAAGCGCTTAGCTTTGGGTTCAATCTTGCGGTGTCCTTTCCCAGTGACAGTAGGGGCAGCAAGGCACGTATTGTATTATTGCCATCGAGGATAAAAAGGTGGGGTTTTCATCATATTTCTTGAGTTAATTCCTCTACATCATGTCATCTTGCTTAATGCGTTACTCCGTTCTTTATGAACTTAATACTCTAGATGCATGCTGGATAGTGGTCGATGTGTGGAGTAATAGTAGTAGATGCAGAATCATTTCGGTCTACTTGACATGGACGTGATGCCTATATCCATGATCAATGCCTTAGATATCGGCATAACCTTGCGCTTTTCTATCAATTGCTCGGCAGTAATTTGTTTACCCACCGTAATAATTTCTATCTTGAGAGAAGCCTCTAGTGAAACCTATGATCCCCGGGTCTATTTTACATCATATTAGTTTCCCGTCAACTTACCAATTTATGTTATCGTTTCTTTACTTTGCAATCTTTTACTTTCCGTTCCATATACCCAAAAAAATTACCAAAAAATTTCCTTTACCATTTATCATCTCTATCAGATCTTACTTTGCAAATAACCGTGAAGGGATTGACAACCCCTTTATCTCGTTGGGTGCAAGTTGGTGTTTGTTTGTGCAGGTATTCGGTGACTTGAGCGTTGTCTCCTACTGGATTGATACTTTGGTTCTCAAAAGCTGAGGGAAATACTTACTCTACTTTGCTACATCACCCTTTCCTCTTCAAGGGAAAAATCAACGCAAGCTCAAGAGGTAGCAGATAGCAATTTGAAACACGAAGAGAGCATCATGTAGCATGTGAAAAACAAGTTTAAGTATAACATACTTCCTATGAATAGGCATTTTCTAAGCAAACAAATTATCAAGACAAGCAAAAACTAGCATATGCAAGTAAGAAGAAAGAAACAATAGTAATCTCAACATAACTAGACGTAATTTAGTAACATAAAAATTTCTACAACCATATTTTCCTATCTCATAATAATTACATGTAGAATCATAATCAGATTCAACAATATAGCTATCACATAAAATTTTCTCTTCAAGATCCTCATGCATGCAAAGTTGATACTCTTCCAAAATAGTGGGATTAACATAAAATAAAGTCATTACTTCTCCAAGCCCACGTTTATAAAAAAATCATAAGATTGATCAATCTCCAAAGTAGTGGGATCATTATTTCCTAAAGTTGACACTCTTCCAGACCCACTTTCTATATTATTGCAAACATTATTATCAATATCATATTCATCATGAGGCTTACTGCTACTTCTTGAGCTTGCGTTGTTTTTCCCTTGAAGAGGAAAGGGTGATGCAGCAAAGTAGAAATAAGTATTTCCCTCAGTTTGAGAACCAAGGTATGAATCCAGTAGGAGACAACACACAAATCACCAATACCTGCACAAACAATCAAACAACTTGCACCCAACGCGATAAAGGGGTTGTCAATCCCTTCACGGTTACTTGCAAAAGTGAGATCTGATAGAGATAGATAAACGGTAAAGTAAATAATTTTGGTATTTTTTTTATAGATCAGAAAGTAAAAGATTGCAAAATAGTAGATCAGAAACTAATACGATGGAAAATAGAAACTTATATGATGGAAAATAGACCCGGGGGCCATAGGTTTCACTAGAGGCTTCTCTCAAGATAGCAAATAATTTCGGTGGGTGAACAAATTACTGCCGAGCAATTGATAGAAAAGAGCAAAGTTACGATGATATCTAAGGCAATGATCATGAATATAGGCATCACGTCTGTGCCAAGTAGACCGAAACGATTCTGCATCTACTACTATTACTCCACACATCGACCGACTCCAGCCTGCATCTAGAGTATTAAGTTCATGAAGAACAGAGTAACGCATTAAGTAAGATGACATGATGTAGAGAAATTAACTCAAGCAATATGATAAAAAAAACCATCTTTTTATCCTCGATGGCAACAATACAATACGTGCCTTGCTGCCCCTATTGTCACGGGGAAAGGACACCGCAAGATTGAACCCAAAGCCAAGCATTTCTCCCATTGCAAGAAAAACCAATCTAGTTGGCCAAACCAAACCGATAGTTCGGAGAGAATTACAAAGATATCAAACCATGCATAAAAGAATTCAGAGAAGATTCAAATAATATTCATAGATAAACTGATCATAAATCCACAATTCATCGGATCTCGGCAAACACACCGCAAAATAGTATTACATCGAAAAGATCTCCAGGAACATCGAGGAGAACTTTGTATTGAGAATCAAAGAGAGAGAAGAAGCCATCTAGCTACTACCTATGGACCCGTAGGTCTGAGGTAAAATACTCACGCTTCATCGGAAGGGCAATAGAGTTGATGTAGAAGCCCTCCGTGATCGAATCCCCCTCCGGCAGGGTGTCGAAAAAGGTCCCTAGATGGGATCTCACGGGTACACAAGGTTGCGGCGGTGGATAAGTGTTTTCGTGGATGCCTCTGGATGTTTGGGAATATATGTGAATATATAGGCGAAAGAATTAGGTCGGGAGGGTCACGGGGGGCCCACAAGACAGGGGGCGCGCCCTCCACCCTTGTGGCCGCCTCGGGGCTCCTCCGACTTCATCTCCAAGTCTCTTGGGTGTCTTCTGTTCCAAGAAAAATCATCGCGAAGGTTTTATTCCGTTTGGACTCCATTTGTATTTCCTTGTCTGTGAAACTAAAAAAGAGGAAAAAAACAAAAACTGGCACTGGGCTCTAGGTTAATAGGTTAGTCCCAATAATAATATAAAATAGCATATTAATGCATATAAAAACATCCCAAACAAATAATATAATATCATGGAACAATCAACAATTATAGATACGTTGGAGACGTATCACTTACACAGATTTTCAAGATCATAAGAAACATTATCACCCCAATCATGATCATTGCAATAAGTAGTGGACATAGCAAAATTAGCATCCCCAAGCTTAGGGTTTTGCATATTATTAGCACAATTGTCATTTATAGAATTTATAATAACATCATTGCAAGTATGCTTTTCGTTCAAGGAGCTATCATGAATCACTTCATAAATTTCTTCTTTTAGCAGTTCATCATAATTTTCAGATTCATGAATTTCAAGCAAAACATCATAAAGATAATCTAGTGCACTCAGCTCATTAGAAATTGGTTCATCATAGTTGGATCTTTTAAAAAGATTAGCACGTGTATGAGGATCCATGAACTTTTTTCTTTCTGATTTGGAATAAATTCACAATTATGGCAAGCGAACAAGCAAACAAACCAAGTAAGACATAAAGGCAAATGGAAAGAAGGAAAATATTTTTGTGTTTTTCTAAAAACGTTATAGAAGTGGGGGAGAGGAAAACGAGAGGCAAATGGAATATAATGTAAGTGCAAGAGATGCGAGTTTATGATAGGTACTTGGTAAGCTTGATGTTGAACCTCCCCCGCAACGGCGCCGGAAATTCTTCCTGCTACTTCTTGAGCTTGCATTGATTTTTTCTTTCAAGACGAAAGGGTGATGCAGCAAAGTAGAGATAAGTGTTTCCCTCAGTTAAGAACCAAGGTATCAATCTAGTAGGAGGCACAAGAAAGTCCCCAATATATGCACCTACACAAACTAACAAATACTTGCACACAACGCGAAAAAGGGGTTGTCAATCCCTTCACGGTCACTTGCAAGAGTGAGATTTAATAGAGATAGATTTAAAAGATAAGTAAAAAAGGAAAATAAAGTAAACACAAATAAATTGCAGCAAGGTATTTTTGGATTTTTAGTTTTATAGATTTGAAAATAATATGATGGAAAATAGACCCGGGGGCATAGGTTTCACTAGAGGCTTCTCTCTTGAAGAAAACATACGGTGGGTAAATAAATTACTGTTGAGCAATGGATAAAAAAGCGCAAAGTTATGACGATATCTAAGGCAACGATCATGAATATAGGCATCACGTCCATGACAAGTAGACTGACTCCTACCTACATCTACTACTATTACTCCACACATCGACCGACTCCTGCCTGCATCTAGAGTATTAAGTTCATAAGAACAGAGTAACGCCTTAAGCAAGATGACATGATGTAGAGGGATAAACTCACGCAATATGATATAAACCCCGTCTTTTTATCCTTAATGACAACAATACAATGTGTGCCTCGCTACCCCTACTGTCGTTGGGTGAGGACATCGCAAGATTGAACCCATCACAAAGCACCTCTCCCATTGCAAGAAAAACAAATCTAGTAGGCCAAACCAAATCAATAGATCAGAGAGAAATACTAAGCTATCTTAGTCATCCATAAAAGAGTTCGGAGAAGACTCAAATAATATTCATAGATAATCTGATCATAAATCCACAATTCATCGGATCTCAACAAACGCACCGCAAAAGAAGATTACATCGAATAGATCTCCAAGAACATCGAGGAGAACATTGTATTGAAGATCAAAGAGAGAGAAGAAGCCATCTGGCTACTAGCTATGGACCCTTAGGTTAGTGTTAAACTACTCATGCACCATCGGAAGGGCAATAAGGTTGGTGTAGAGGCCCTCCGTGATCGAATCCCCCTCCGGTAGAGTGCTGAAAAAGGCCCCAAGATGGGATCTCACGACAACAGAAGCATGCGGCGGCAGAAAAGTACTTTTTTGGTGTGCCCTCTTGTATAGGGGGAATATTTGTGGATTTATAGTGTTGGGATTAGGGTTAGAGGAGCCACGGGGGGGGGGGGCACAAGCCCCCTGGGCGCGCCCCCAGGGCTTGTGGCCCCCTCGTGGGTCTTCTGGCCTCCTCCCCAAGTCTCGTGGGTTTCTTTTGGTCCAAGAAAAATCATCGTAAAGTTTTATTCCGTTTGGACTCCATTTGATATTGATTTTCTGTAAAAGCCGAAAACAAGGAAAAAACAGCAACTGGCACTTAGGCACTAGGTTAACAAGTTAGTCCCAAAAATAATATAAAATAGCATATTAATGCATATTAAACATCCAAAACAGATAATATAATAGCATGGAACAATAAAAAATTATAGATACGTTGGAGACGTATCAAAGGCAATGACTATTACAAATAAAGACTGGATAGATCTAGCAAAATAGTGGAAAGTGAGCACTACCAGGTAATTCATGCTTAATCTGATAGATTCAACTTTTACTATACCATGTGGTCAAAACTAAATTTATGCTTCAATCCATAGGAGATATGTGCCAAGAATAAAGAAAACTCAAGTGATGTGAAGCTCCCCCATAAAACTGGCTCTAGAAGCTACATTGCAACTTATAAAAGTTGGGTAAGCACTCCAGCTTCATACATGCAAATTATCATATATTTTCATAAGTAAATGGCAATAACGTTCATCATATCCTGTTTGATGTACTAGTGTAAAGAGCAAAAACCAGAAACCTACACTTGTTGAATTTTTTGAAGCAACCCACACCAGAAGGAAGGATGGAGTGATGAGTGAGATGCATCAAAAGTAATCGTAAGCGTTCTGCAATTTCTTGATTTCACATGTAATGTGCCATCCAAAACATTATGTTTGTAAGATCGTACCAACAACGCTTCAACCATATTGCAGAAGGACATGAAGGACAAGCAACAAGAAACTCCAGTAGTAGGTGAAGAGCCAAAAATAGATGTGCAGATTGTTCCAGAGGTTCTCAAGGGCGTTTCCAAGCATAGCACGTTCCTTGCAAGCATGGGAGAGTCATCTGCCCAAGCAGAGTCAACCTCTCATGAACGTATTAAAGATCTTCAAGAGGGCTTGTAACTCAAGAGGTAGTTGTGAGATCAGCATCTTATAGGTATCAAGAAGAGCTGAATGCAAGAATGGCAGCGCAACAATAGGAAATTGAAGATATGAAAGCAAAGTAACCAGATGAAATTCCAGCTCTCAAGAAGGCACATGAGGAGAAAACTTCTTCTATGGAATAGAAGCAATCACAACTGGAAGGAGCTTTAGGTTTTCTCTTAAGGATGCAGGGCGGCTCTGACAAAAGCATGTCTCAACCTATTTTTGGGGGCTTTGACAACAGCATGTCGCGGCCCACTTTGGGGGGCTTTGACAACGCCATGTCGCTACCCTGATGGTGGTCTTCTTCGTCCGAGAACTTATGGTCGTCCCTTATTATATTTTATAATGTGTGGTAAACTATAGGTTTCCTTTTATGTCGTGTGGGATACTTCCTCAGTTGGCTGATCATTATCAGAATTCTGTTAAGCATGTCTGTTTTCAGTTTTAACAAAAGTCAATTCATTCTCATATTTGATATTTTACAAATTTTAATATTCAAATTCAAATTTAAATTTGGTTGGCAGTTGCAACAATGAATAAACTATGACGGTAATAATGACGGAAATGTGTGTCGTCACTAGCTTCTGGACCCACATGTAAGCAGCCACGTCAGCATCCCATGGGCCCATATATCATGATCTTTGACCGGTCAAACCTGATTATCACTAACGGGCATCGTCAGTGATAAAACCTTAGCCGGGCCCAGCTGTAAGGTGCCACGTCAGCATATTATGGGCCCATACATCATATTCGTTGACTGGTCAAACATGTTGGGTCCGTTGTTAGTATATACGCTGACAGTTCTACTGACATTTTTCTGTGACGAAAAGGGGTTATACATGACACAATTGAACAGTTGCAAAATAGAGCAAAGTTTGTAGTGCGACAAGGGGAAGCATGACCACGAGGTTGGGTCTTCCTCCAGCCGGCGCTGCTCCAGCTCCTCCGCCCTGCCCGCATTCAACATCTCCCCGTTGGTGACAGCGCCTCGCATATGGCCGTACGTGAAGGCCCAGATCTGTCAGCGATATTGGGAGATGGGCACACTGCTACCGTGGAGCAACGTTCACCTCCCCAACTACTGGCACTTGTCGGCCCATCGGGTGCCCATTCCTCCAATCCCGATGAGCGGCCGCGCTTGCATGGAGGAGATCAACCGCCTGCCGTCAGACCTCGTCAACGATACGCGATAGACTCATCGCTTTGGGACACATGGCCCCGGGACGAGCACGACCTACGGCGGCAATCGTACTTTGTCGGTCGTGCTCCGAGCCCATCACGGGCACACTCTGCCAGCCACACGTGCTCTCAGCCCGCCTCGGTCGCGCAGTCATGCGCGGGTGCGCAGGCTCACGTCAACGCCCCCACCCCTCACCGTCCCCGGCACCACTACCTCCCATGACTGCCGAGGAGGAGGGGGAGCTCTACAAGCGCGTGCTAAAGGACACCGTCTGGCAGCACGACCGCGCCCCAATGGGAGGGCCTTGATGAGATGCTAGCCTTCTTTGCCACAGGCGACATCGCCATCCCCCAGAGTTGTAGGTCAAGGAGGAGGCCATGGAGGAGGTCAAGGAGGAGGCCGTCGATGAGCCACCCTTCGCATCATTGGTGCGCCAATCCTAGACAATTAGACATGGACGGACAAGGTGCCATGCATGCCGGAGCATGTGTCCATGCCGCCCGCTTGGGTGGGCGACGATGCGTGGTCGCCATCCCCGCGACGGGAAGAGGTGGTGAGGGGCCGCCTGCCCAACTATGGCAGCCACCAACGTACGTAGACCTCACCATCAATGACAATGAGGAGGACGGCGGCTTTTTTAAGTTAAGTTCAAATGTGCGACCGGGACTTGTTTGAACTTTTTTAAGTTTATCATAATGTTTAATTAAGTTTATTGCATGTTTTACATGTGCGGCCGACTTTTTTCTCCAAAGTCCAAGCCTATCAAATTGTGATGCGGCTGGTGGTTGGAGTCACTAGTAGGCGGGTGCCCAAAGCCGGACACAATCGTCCATTTTCCTGACCCAAACGGACAGAATCTAGATAAAGTAGACATCGTTTGGGGTCTACATTGGAGTTGGGCTTAACCAAAACCAAGATTTTTTGGGGAACGTAGTAATTTCAAAAAAAATCCTACGCACACGCAAGATCATGGTGATGCATAGCAACGAGACGGGAGAGTGTGTCCATGTACCCTCGTAGACCGATAGCAGAAGCGTTATGACAACGCGGTTGATGTAGTCGTACGTCTTCACGATCGACCGATCCTCAGTACCGAACGTACGGCACCTCCGTGTTCTGCACACGTTCAGCTCGGAGACGTCCTGCAAACTCACAATCCTGTAGAGCTTCGCCGAAGAGTTTCGTCAGCACGACGGCGTGATGATGGTGATGATGATGCTACCGACGCAGGGCTTCACCTAAACACCACTACGATATAACCGAGGTGGATTATGGTGGAGGGGGGCACCGCACACGGCTAAAAGATCAATGATCAATTGTTGTCTCTCCAAGGGGTGCCCCCCTCCCCGTATGTAAAGGGGTGGAGGAGGGGGAGGGGGTCGGCCCCGTATGGCGCGCCCCATGAGGAGTCCTACTCCCGCCGGGAGTAGGACTCCCCCCTTCCAAGTAGGAGTAGGAGAGGAGAGGGAAGGGAGAGAGGAAGAGAAGGAAAGGGGGGCACCGCCCCCCCCCCCCCCCCCGCATTGTCCAATTCGAACTAGAGGGGGAGGGATTGTGCGGCTGCCCTTGGCCGCCCCTCCTCTTCTCCCACTAGGGCCCAATAGGCCCAATAAACTCCCCTGGGGGTTCCGGTAACCCCCCGATACTCCGGTATATGTCCGAAACCTCCCGAAACACTTCCGGTGTCCGAACATAGTCGTCCAATATATCGATCTTTACGCCTCGACCATTTCGAGACTCCTCGTCATGTCCATGATCATATCCGAGACTCCGAACTACCTTCGGTACAACAAAACACAAAAACTCATAATACCGATCGTCGCCGAACTTTAAGCATGCGGACCCTACGGGTTCGATAACTATGTAGACATGACCGAGACACGTCTCCGGTCAATAACCAATAGCGGAACCTAGATGCTCATATTGGCTCCCACATATTATACGAAGATCTTTATCGGTCAAACTGCATAACAACATACGTTATTCCCTTTGTCATCGGTATGTTACTTGCCCGAGATACGATCGTCGGTATCTCAATACCTAGTTCAATCTCGTTACCGGAAAGTCTCTTTACTCGTTCTGTAATACATCATCCCGCAACTAACTCATTAGTTACAATGCTTGCAAGGCTTATAGTGATGTGCATTACCGAGAGGGCCCAGAGATACCTCTCCGACAATCGGAGTGACAAATCCTAATCTCGATCTATGCGAACTCAACAAGTACCTTCGGAGACACCTGTAGAGCACCTTTATAATCACCCAGTTACGTTGTGACGTTTGGTAGCACACAAAGTGTTCCTCCGGTATTCGGGAGTTGCATAATCTCATAGTCATAGGAACATGTATAGGTCATGAAGAAAGCAATAGCAACAAACTAAACGATCAAGTGCTAAGCTGACGGAATGGGTCAAGTCAATCACATCATTCTCCTAATGATGTGATCTCGTTTATCAACTGACAACTCATGTCTATGGTTAGGAAACATAACCATCTTTGATCAACGAGCTAGTCAAGTAGAGGCATACTAGTGACACTCTATTTGTCTATGTATTCACACAAGTATTATGTTTCCGGTTAATACAATTCTAGCATGAATAATAAACATTTATCATAAAATAAGGAAATAAATAATAACTTTATTATTGCCTCTAGGGCATATTTCCTTCAGTCTCCCACTTGCACTAGAGTCAACAATCTAGATTACACAGTAATGATTCTAACACCCATGGAGTCTTGGTGCTGATCATGTTTTGCTCGTGAGACAGGCTTAGTCAACAGGTCTGCAACATTCAGATCCGTATGTATCTTGCAAATCTCCATGTCCCCACCCTAGACATGATCCCGGATGGAATTGAAGCGTCTCTTGATGTGCTTGGTTCTCTTGTGAAATCTGGATTCCTTTGCCAAGGCAATTGCACCAGTATTGTCACAAAAGATTTTCATTGGACCCGATGCACTAGGTATGACACCTAGATCAGACATGAACTCCTTCATACAGACTCCTTCATTTGCTGCTTCCGAAGCAGCTGTGTACTTCGCTTCACACGTAGATCCCGCCACGACGCTTTGTTTAGAACTGCTCCAACTGACAGCTCCACCGTTCAATATAAACACGTATCCGGTTTGCGATTTAGAATCGGCCGGATCAGTGTCAAAGCTTGCATGGAGGTAACCATTTACGACGAGCTCTTTGTCACCTCCATAAACGAGAAACATATCTTTAGTCCTTTTCAGGTATTTTAGGATGTTCTTGACCGCTATCCAGTGATCCACTCCTGGATTACTTTGGTACCTCCCTGCTAAACTAATAGAAAGGCACACATCAGGTCTGGTACACAGCATTGCATACATGATAGAGCCTATGGCTGAAGCATAGGGAACACTTTTCATTTTCTCTCTATCTTGTGCAGTGGTCGGGCATTGAGTCTTACTCAACTTCACACCTTGTAACACAGGTAAGAACCCTTTCTTTGCCTGATCCATTTTGAACTTCTTCAAAACTTTGTCAAGGTATGTGCTTTGTGAAAGTCCAATTAAGCGTCTTGATCTATCTCTGTAGATCTTGATGCCCAATATATAAGTAGCTTCACCGAGGTCTTTCATTCAAAAACTCTTATTCAAGTATACTTTTATGCTATCCAGAAATTCTATATCATTTCCAATCAACAATATGTCATCCACATATAATATTAGAAATGCCAGAAATTCTACAGAGCTCCCACTCACTTTCTTCTAAATACAGGCTTCTCCAAAAGTCTGTATAAAACCATATGCTTTGATCACACTATCAAAGCGTTTATTCCAACTTCGAGAGGCTTGCACCAGTCCATAAATGGATCGCTGGAGCTTGCACACTTTGTTAGCACCCTTTGGATCGATAAAACCTTCAGGTTGCATCATATACAACTCTTCTTCCAGAAATCCATTAAGGAATGCAGTCTTCACATCCATTTGCCAAATTTCATAATCATAAAATGCGACAATTGCTAACATGATTTGGACGGACTTAAGCATCGCTACGGGTGAGAAGGTATCATCGTCGTCCAACTCCTTGAACTTGTCGAAAACCTTTCGCAACAAGTCGAGCTTTGTAGACAGTAACATTACCATCAGCGTCTGTCTTCTTCTTGAAGATCCATTTATTCTCGATGGCTTGTCGATCATCGGGCAAGTCAACCAAAGTCCATACTTTGTTCTCATACATGGATCCCATCTCAGATTTGATGGCCTCAAGCCATTTTGCAGAATCTGGGCTCATCATCGCTTCCTCATAGTTCATAGGTTCGTCACGGTCTAGTAACATGACCTGCAGAACAAGATTACCGTACCACTCTGGTGCGGATCTTACTCTGGTTGACCTACGATGTTCGGTAGTAACTTGATCTGAAGTTTCATGATCATCACCATTAGCTTCCTCACTAATTGGTGTAGGTGTCACATGAACCGGTTTCTGTGATGAACTACTTTCCAATAAGGGATAAGGTACAGTTACCTCATCAAGTTCTACTTTCCTCCCACTCACTTCTTTCGAGAGAAACTCCTTCTCTAGAAAGGATCCATTCTTAGTAACGAAAGTCTTGCCTTCGGATCTGTGATAGAAGGTGTACCCAACTGTCTCTTTTGGGTATCCTATGAAGACACATTTCTTCGATTTTGGTTCGAGCTTATCAGGTTGAAGCTTTTTCACATCAGCATCGCAACCCCAAACTTTAAGAAATGACAACTTTGGTTTCTTTCCAAACCATAGTTCATAAGGTGTCATCTCAACGGATTTAGATGGTGCCCTATTTAACGTGAATGTAGCTGTCTCTAGAGCATAACCCCAGATAACGGTAAATCAGTAAGAGACATCATAGATCGCACCATATCTACTAAAGTATGATTACGACGTTCGGACACACCAGTACGCTGTGATATTCCGGGTGGCGTGAGTTGTGAAACTATTCCGCATTGTTTCAAATGAAGACCAAACTCGTAACTCAAATATTCTCCTGCATGATCAGATCATAGAAACTTTATTTTCTTGTTACGATGATTTTCAATTTCACTCTGAAATTCCTTGAACTTTTCAAATGTTTCAGACTTATGTTTCATCAAGTAGATTTACCCATATCTACTCAAATCATCTGTGAAGGTGAGAAAATAACGATACCCGCCGCGAGCCTCAACATTCATTGGACTACATACATCAGTATGTATGATCTCCAACAAATCTGTTGCTCAATCAATAGTTCTGGAGAATGGCGTTTTAGTCATCTTGCCCATGAGGCATGGTTCGCAAGTACCAAGTGATTCATAATCAAGTGATTCCAAAAGTCCATACTATGAATATGTGTATCCCCACTATCGAGATTCAAAAAGAATAGACCACTCTTCAAGGGTGCATGACCATAAAAGATATTACTCATATAAATAGAACAACCATTATTCTCTGATTTAAATGAATAACCGTCTCGCATCAAACAAGATCCAGATATAATGTTCATGCTCAACACTGGCACCAAATAACAATTATTCAGGTCTAAAACTAATCCCGAAGGTAGATGTAGAGGTAGCGTGCCAACCGCGATCACATCGACTTTGGAACCATTTCCCACGCGCATTGTCACCTCATCCTTAGCCAATCTTCGCTTAATCCGTAGTCCCTGTTTCGAGTTGCAAATATTAGCAACAGAACCAGTATCAAATACCCAGGCACTACTGCGAGAATTAGTAAGGTACACATCAATAACATGTATATCACATATACCTTTGTTCACCTTGCCATCCTTCTTATCCGCCAAATACTTGGGGCAGTTCCGTTTCCAGTGACCAGTCTGTTTGCAGTAGAAGCACTCAGTCTCAGGTTTAGGTCCAGACTTGGGTTTCTTCTCTTGAGCAGCAACTTGCTTGCTGTTCTTCTTGAAGATCCCCTTCTTTGTTGACCATCAACACTTGATGCTCCTTCTTGATTTCTACCTCTGCGGCCTTTAGCATTGCGAAGAGCTCGGGAATTGTCTTATCCATCCCTTGCATGTTATAGTTCATCACGAAGCTCTTGTAGCTTGGTGGCAGTGATTGAAGAATTCTGTCAATGACGCTATCATTCGGAAGATTAGCTCCCAGCTGAATCAAGTGATTGTTATACCCAGACATTCTGAGTATATGCTCACTGTCAGAACTGTTCTCCTCCATCTTACAGCTATAGAACTTATTGGAGACTTCTTATCTCTCAATCCAGGCATTTGCTTGAAATATTAACTTCAACTCCTGGAACATCTCATATGCTCCATGACGTTCAAAACATCGTTGAAGTCCCGGTTCTAAGCCGTAAAGCATGGCACACTGAACTATCGAGTAGTCATCAGCTTTGCTTTGCCAGACGTTCATAACATCTGTTTCAGCTCCTGCAGCAGGTTTGGCATCCAGCGGTGCTTCCAGGACATAATTCTTCTGTGCAGCAATGAGGATAATCCTCAAGTTACGGACCCAGTCCGTGCAATTGCTACCATCATCTTTCAACTTTGCTTTCTCAAGGAACGCATTAAAATTCAACGGAACAACAGCACGGGCCATCTATCTACAACAACATAGACATGCAAAATACTATCAGGTACTAAGTTCATGATAAATTAAAGTTCAGTTTAGTCAAATTAGTAAAGAACTCCCACTTAGATAGACATCCCTCTAATCATCTAAGTGATCACGTGATCCATATCAACTAAACCATGTCCGATCATCACGTGGATGGAGTAGTTTTGAATAGTGAACATCACTATGTTGATCATATCTACTATATGATTCACGCTCGACCTTTCGGTCTCAGTGTTCCGAGGCCATAGCTGCATATGCTAGGCTCGTCAAGTTCAACCCGAGTATTCTGTATGTGCAAAACTGGCTTGCACCCGTTGTATGTGAACATAGAGCTTATCACACCCGATCATCACGTGGTACAACGAACTTTCGCAACGGTGCATACTCAGGGAGAACACTTGTACCTTGAAATTTAGTGAGAGATCATCTTATAATGCTACCGTCGATCTAAGCACAATAAGATGCATGAAGGATAAACATCACATGCAATCAATATAAGTGATATGATATGGCCATCATCATCTTGTGCCTGTGATCTCCATCTCCAAAGCACCGTCATGATCACCATCGTCACCGGCGCGACACCTTGATCTCCATCGTAGCATCGTTGTCGTCTCGCCAACTATTGCTTCTACGACTATCGCTACCGCTTAGTGATAAAGTAAAGCATTTACAGGGCGATTGCATTGCATACAATAAAGCGACAACCATATGGCTCCTGCCAGTTGCCGATAACCCTGTTACAAAACATGATCATCTCATACAATAAAATTTAGCATCATGTCTTGACCATATCACATCACAACATGCCCTGCAAAAACAAGCTAGACGTCCTCTACTTTGTTGTTGCAAGTTTTACGTGGCTGCTACAGGCTGAGCAAGAACCGTTCTTACCTACGCATCAAAAACCACAACGATAGTTCACCAAGTTAGTGATGTTTTAACCTTCACAAGGACCGGGCGTAGCCACACTCGATTCACTAAAGTTGGAGAAACTGACACCCGCCAGTCACCTATGTGCGAAGCACGGCGGTGAAACAAGTCTCACGAAACGTACGCGTAATGTCGGTCCGGGCCGCTCCATCCAACAATACCGCCGAATCAAAGTGTGACATGCTGGTAAGTAGTATGACTTGTATCGCCCAGAAATCACTTGTGTTCTACTCGTGCATATAACATCAACGTATAAACCTGGCTCGGAAGCCACTGTTGGGGAACGTAGTAATTTCAAAAAAATTCCTACGCACACGCAATATCATGGTGATGCATAGCAACGAGCGGGGAGAGTGTGTCCACGTACCCTCGTAGACCGATAGCGGAAGCGTTATGACAACGCGGTTGATGTAGTCGTATGTCTTCACAATCGACCGATCCTCAGTACCGAACGTACGGCACCTCCGTGTTCTGCACACATTCAGCTCGGAGACGTCCCGCGAACTCATGATCCAGTAGAGCTTCGCCGGAGAGTTTCTTTAGCACGACGGCGTGATGACGGTGATGATGATGCTACCGACGCAGGGCTTCGCCTAAGCACCGCTATGATATAACCAAGGAGGATTATGGTGGAGGGGGGCAACGCTGTCAGAGTAAATGGCCACGGGTAGCCTAACCGACTCCCCCTGGCTCCTCAAAAATTATTAGGTCATTTAAGCCTACAAGCGTACGAAGCATAGGGCCGCCTTCCCCCGGCCGGCTATCCCCCGGGCCGACTCCCAGAAGGCGACCCAGTTCCAGAAACCTTCCCCAAGAAAGCTACGGGATGGCCGACTCCAGGAAGCCGGCTCCAAAAGGACCGACTCCCGGAAGCCAGCCATGAAGAACGCCGACTCCCAGAAGCCGGCCAAGACCGCACGCACCAAGACTGTGTCCACATAACGGTGATAATACGGCGCGTGGTCACAGTACGGCCCAATACCCCCGAATCCCGAAGCAGGCATGGCCACAGGACGCCGTACGGGTCAGCCATCTCCCATCCGGCGCGGCATTGTAGCCATGTTGGCCTCAACGTCATCCACGACAGACGCCAGTACGGCCCGCGGGCGGCGGGCCCCTTTAGCCAGAGAGACGCTCGAAGGCGGCCCCGCCTCCTCTAGTCGGCCAGGAGCGTAGCCGGCTCCCAGGAGCCGGCTACCTCCCTCCCTCGAAACATGTGCCACATTAAGGAGACAAGACGAGGTAAGGCTACAGTGAGAGCCCGCAAGGCGGCTACGCTGTAGCCATGCTTACCTCGACAAAGCCCTCGTCATCAGGGGCGAGGCAACAGTAACCAGCCGCCGACAAGACCCCCAAGCGGTGGGGCCGGCCTGTCGACCAAGAGGCCGGCAGCCGGCGGGACCCACCAGTCAGCGGGCCCCAATGGCCGGCGGAGAAGCCGGCGAACACAGACACTGACGGCTGGGACCCGCGCCCAGCCGGATTACTATTGTACCCCTGGGGGGTAGGCCTGTATAAACCCCCTGGGGCACCCATGCAAAGGGTTGGTCTCATAGAGTTACACACACCACATAAAGAGAAAAGGAGCGCTAGCCTTGCCCTTCTTCTCCCCTCTAACCCGACAGCTCAAGGAGCACTTGTAGCTACTTGTTTTGATCTAGTGATCATGCGGAGACCCCGCAGAGCAGGACTAGGGGTGTTATCTCCACGGAGAGCCCAGAACCTGGGTAAGATTCGCCGGCGTGCATGTCTTCGACTCATCCCGTTTCCAGGCACCAGCGACGTCTTACTGGCTCCCACAATGATAAGCCACCCGTTGGCATATGTCGCCCCTACCACCCGACATTGGGCGCCCACCGTGGGGCCAGGTGCACCGTCGTCCGGAGACCTGTTTTGGGCGGGAACCCTTTTTCTCCCCCGCGAACGCAGCCAGCTAGCTGCGCCCGACGGTGTTTGCCCCGACGCGCTGCAAGGCGTCGACGATGCCTGCGCAGCAAGCTGCCTCGCCGATCTGCTCGGCGAGACTCGCATCTCCGACGAGCCCGCGTCCGACGCGGGCACGGACTACTCCGAGAGCCGCCTCGTCAGCCTCCTCGACCAACTTCACGTCTCCAGCGAGCCTGATGTAGACTTGGAGTCGGTCGGCTCCACCGACCCGATGCTTGTCGACTCCGACACGGCATCGCTCGACGCCTACCCCTCCGATATGGTAGTCTTCGACGACCCTCTCCCCCGAGCTGACAACAGTAGCAGTGCTGTCACGGAGGTGCTGGTCATCAGCCACGCCGCTAACTCGGGCGGGGACGCCCACGACGCCCTGCAAGCGGCGATGCACGACTTATCCGTCCCCATCCCGGCCGACGCCGACGCTGAAACCCTGGAGGCACGCCGCCTCGCCCTCATCGCGGAAGGCCAGAAGATAGCCTCCATGAGACGCCTGACCGAGGCTCACCAGCGCGAAGTCGACCGCGCCGCCTTTGGCACGCCGCCTCATGGTGGGCCGAGCCGAGCCGGCTTCGTCCAGAAGCGCGGCGCGGCTATCGCCAGCATGCTGGGGGCAGACCGCCCCATCTACGCCACCCCGCTCGAGAATCTGCGAGCCGCTCAGGCGGCCGCTCAAGAGCTAAATGGGCTGGGAGCCGATGAGCTCCCCTACATGACAAGGCGAATCCAGCAGCTGATCGACGCGGCCACAGAACGGCACGAAGCCGGCGCCCGCGCTGAGAGTCCTCCCCCGCGCCGAGAGCATGCAGCGACATCCCGGTCGCCGACTGCGAGCGGTGCCCGCGCGAGGAAAGACAAGGAGCCGGCTGCTAGCCGCAGCTGGACTCGGATCACCATCGAGCGCGACGCGGAAGGCCGCCCTAGAGCAGTGGAGCGCCAAGGAAATCCGCCTCCTCCCCCGCCTCGAGGAGAGAGATATCCCACCCCGCCGCCTGTCACGCACCCGACCCTTGGTGGCCGACTAGGCCACCGCGAAGGAGTCGGCGAGAACGACGCCCGCCACCGGATCGACCGCCTGGCTCGATCCCTGGTGCTAGAAGAAGAAGACGAAGTCGGTCCGCCATGCTTTGGCCCCCGCATCCGCGACGAGCCCTTCCCCAAAGGGTTCTCGCTCCCCAGAGACACGCCCAAGTACAACGGCTCTGTGAAGCCAGAAGATTGGCTCATCGACTACTCTACGGCTGTCTGTGTAGCCAACGGCAACCGGCGCGTAGCCGTGAAGTATGTCCCCCTCATGCTGCAAGGCACGGCGCGCACCTGGCTCAACAGCCTCAAGCCCTAC